>NW_004444034.1:9739199-9806521 GCF_000243295.1 Trichechus manatus latirostris | reverse complement strand
TGTTGTGGTTTGTATCCTGTTAATGCCATGTATTAGGGCCTCTAGTGTTGATCCTATTTTTTCTTCTATGATTTTTATAGTTTTTGGTTTTATATTTAGGTCTTTGATCCATTTTGAATTAGTTTTTGTGTGTGGTGTGAGGTATGGGTCCTGTTTCATTTTTTTGCAGATGGACATCCAATTCTGCCAGCACCATTTGTTTAAAAGACTGTCTTTTCCCCGTTGGATGGACTTTGGGCCCTTGTTGAAGATCAGGTGACCATAGGTGGATGGATTTACATCTGAGTTCTCAATTCTATTCTCTTGGTCAATGTATCT
Source organism: Trichechus manatus latirostris (assembly GCF_000243295.1). NCBI lineage: Eukaryota > Metazoa > Chordata > Mammalia > Sirenia > Trichechidae > Trichechus > Trichechus manatus. Next base: position 9,806,203 of record NW_004444034.1, on the reverse strand, counting down.
GTCGTTGTACCAGTACCAGGCTGTTTTTACTACTGTAGCTGTGTAGTGGGTTCTGAGGTCAGATAGTGCTGTCCTTATCCAGGGCCTCTTCTCTTTCCATATAAAGTTACTGATTAGTTTTTCCATCTCTTTAAAGAATGTTGTTGGTATTTGAATCAGGATTGCATTGTATTTGTGGATTGCTTTGTCTAGAATTGATATTTTCACAATGTTGAGTCTACCTATCCATGAGCATGGTATGTTTTTCCATTTATGTAGCTCTCTTTGGTTTCTTGCAGTAGTGTTTTGTAGTTTTCTTTGTATAGGTCTTTTACATCCCTGGTTAGATTTATTCCTTAGTATTTTATTTTTTTAGAGGCTATTATAAATGGTATTGTTTTCCTGATTTCCTTTTCATTGTTCTCTTTATTGGTGTATAGGAATCCAACTGATTTTTGTATGTTTATCTTGTATCTTGCTACTCTGCTGAATCTTTTTATAAGTTCCAGTAGTTTCCTTGCGGAATCTTTTGGGTTTTTTATGTATAGTGTCATATCATCTGCAAATAGGGACAGTTTTACTTCTTCATTACCAATTTGAATGCTCTTTATTACTTTTTCTTGCCTTATTGTTCTAACTAGGACTTCCAGCACAATGTTAAATAGGAGTGGTGACAAAGCCATCCTTGTCTTGTTCCTGTTCTCCAGGGGAATGTTTTCTGCCTTTCTCTATTAAGAATGATATTGGCTGTTGGTTGTGTATAGATGCCCTTTATTATGTTGAGGAATTTCCCTTCTATACCTATCTTATTGAGAGTTTTTATCAGGAATGGGTGTTGGACTTTGTCGAATACCTTTTCTGCATCAATTGAGATGATCATGTGATTCTTTTTGCTCCTTTTATTTATGTGGTGGATTACGTTGATTGATTTTCTAATGTTGAACCATCCTTGCATAGCTGGTATGAATCCTACTTGGTCGTGATATATTATTTTTTTGATATGATGCTGAATTCTATTGGCTAGAATTTTGTTGAGAATTTTCGCATCTATAGTCATGAGAGATTTTGGTCTGTAATTTTCCTTTTTTTGTGGTGTCTTTGCCTAGTTTTAGTATCAGGGTTATGCTGGCTTCATAGAATGAATTAGGAAGTATCCCTTCCTTTTCTGTGTTCTGAAATAGTTTGAGTAGTACTGGTGTAAGCTCTTCTCTGAATGGTAGAATTTTCCAGTGAAGCCAATTGGGCCAGGGCTTTTTTTTGTTGGGAGTTTTTTTAAATTACCTTTTCAGTCTCTTCTCTTGTAATGAGTCTGTTCAGATTTTCAACATCATTTTGTGTTAGTTTGGGTAGGTAGTGTGTTTGTAGAAATTTGTCCATTTCCTGTAGGTTTTCAAATTTGTTGGAGTATAGTCTTTCATAGTACTCTGTTATGATCCTTTTTATTTCAGTTAGGTCTGTTGTAATGTCCCCCATTTCATTTCTTATTTGGGTTATTTGCATCCTCTCTTGTTTTTCTGTCATTTTGGCCAGTAGTTTGTCGATTTTGTTGATTCTTTCAAAGAACTTACTTTTGGTTTTTAATTAAGATTTTGAGAGATTGATGGCTCTGTTCACAGAGCCGCTAAGGGGTGAGACTGGGTTAAGAACTCAGGTCACATTATGTTCAGTCCAGTCTTCTCCACTTCACCATGTTGCTTTATCATTTTAAGCTAAATTTTCTGTCATAAGTATGAAAGACCACATAATGTGTCCTTCTTTGAGTGACTATAGCATGGTTGCTTTCAACCTTCATGTGACTTCTTTTAACAAATGGTGCTGGCAAAATTGGATGTCCATCTGCAAAAAAATGAAACAGGACCCATACCTCACACTACACACAAAAACTAATTCAAAATGGATCAAAGACCTAAATATAAATATAACATGATGTTGGGGATACAAGTATAATACAAGCAAAGTCCGTGCCCTGAAAGAGTTCCCATTCTAGTGTGGATGAACTGTGCTATAATGCACTATGATGTGTGCTATAGTAGAGATGAGTGTTGAGGTGTATGTTCAAGAAATTCAGGAGAGAGAGAGCAAACAACGTACTTATCATGGGTTGAAGAGTGCTTTGTGGAAGAGGTAACACTCAAGCTTAGTCTTGAAGGATCAATAAGAGTTTATCAGGGAATAAGAAGGCAAAGGATATTTCAAGCAGGGAAGTAGTATAAGTATGGGAAAAATAGTATGAAAGAGGAACTGTGGAGTATAGAAGGCATGTAGTTGCAGTCCTAGTAAAGTCAGAAAGATTGACAGGGGCTTGGTTATGGAGGCCATTTTATGCCATGTGTTGGACACTATTCTTAACACTTTATATGTATTTACTCTCATAAATGATACAGTATTAACTCCACTTTTGCAAATGAGGGTCCCAAGGCATAGGGAGATTGAGTGGCTTGCTCAAAATCATACATCTAGTAAGTAGTAGAACTATAATATGTGCATCTGATGCTAACAGTGTTAGTGGGTTAATCTTAACACTTCTCCTTATTGTCTTCTCAGAATTATTAAGAACCTCCTCCATTATACCAAAAAAAAAAAAAAAAAACCGTTGCCGTCGAGTTGATTCCAACTCATAGCGACCCTATAGGACAGAGGAGAACTGCCCCATAGGCTTTGCAAGGAGTGGCCAGTGAATTTGAACTGCCGACCTTTTGGTTAACAGCTGAACTCTTAACCACTGTGCCATTCTTCTCCATGGCACACTTGCTGTCCTCCATCATATCAGATTTTACAAGGGTTTTAATTTTTTTCTATTTCTGTTTTTCTCCTCCTTCCACAAATTTGATTTTGAAGTCTTTTATCACTTTGGCAAGCCTCCTGCCAAGCCTTGGTTTTGTGAGATGCCGTTTGTCCTTTTCCAGGAGCTCATGATCCTGGTATTGTGAGCCATAGGTCAGAAAAACCTTTCAGCCTTCAACACCATGTGTGAAACTTCCTGTTCACACTTCACATGCTCATTTCCCTTGTGTAACTATCACCTTCAGGTTGAACGTAGTTTGAAAATATCACCTGTGTACCTGTGTCCCTGAGGCTTTTGGTTTCCTAACTATCTTGGTCATCTAGTGCTGCTATAACAGAAATACCACAAGTGGATAGATTCAACAAAGAGAAATTTATTCTCTCAGTCTAGTAGGTTACAAGTCCAAATTCAGGGCATCAGCTCCAGGGGAAAGCTTTCTGTGTTGGCTGCGGAGGAAGGTCCTTGTCATCAGTCTTCCCTTGGTCTGGGAGCATCTCAGCGCAAGAACCTCAGGTCCAAAGGATGCGCTTTGCTCCTGGCACTGCTTTCTTGGTGGTATGAAGTCCCCAGTTCTCTGCTTGCTTCCCTTTCCTTTTATCTCTTGTAAGATAAAAGGTGGTGCAGGCCACACCCCAGGGAAACTCCCTTTACATTGGATTAGAGATGTGACTTTAGCAAGGGTGTTACAATCCCACCCTAATCGTCTTTAAGATAAAATTACAATGACAAAATGGAGGACAACCACACAATACTGGGAATCATGGCCCAGCCAAATTGATACACACATTTTTGGGGGGACATAATTCAATCCATGACACTAGCCTATCACTTTTTTTTTTTTTTAACCTATCCCTATGCTGAATGCATTGTGAATGAGTAGTGTGGGTCTCACGGTGCAAATCTTTCATTTCTCAGACACCATGGTCCAAGAAGATGGTGCATCTCCTGGTTAGTCACAAGATATTTGCATTTGTTCATCTTCAGTAACATATGTCTCTCTCTGGGCAGATAACGGGAGTCTTTGTACTTGATAGTGCCTGTGAATCCTCTTTGGTGTTCTGTGGAATGAAATGCTTCTCCATTCGCAGGTCTTGGGTACAGTCTCACATTATTTGAGTAACTCTATTGGTATAGCTTCTTCTTCTATATTACAGTCTCCCATTCATAGCCTTTCAGTAGGGTCTTTGATTACACACACCCCATTTCCTTTCCCCATGCCTATGCCTCAGTTGTTTTCTTTTGGGTGTTATTTTGCCTAGGGATTATCCATCTTCTCTAATCCTCTAGTAGACAGGTATTCCTCAAGTTCTTACGTTTTCTCCCTTAGCAAGGAATTTGACTCTGATTTGCAATACATACGACAACTGGGAACAAAACATCCGGTAGGGGCATGCCTGAACTGGCATTTCTTCTAGACTCCACTAAACCCTAGGTTTTGGGTGCATGTTGTTGTTGGATGCCATCAAGTCAATTCTGACTCATAGCAACCCCATGCACAACAGAATGAAACGTTGCCTAGTCCTGAGCTATCCTCACTACTGTTAAACTATGTTTGAGTCTGTTGTTGCAGCCACTGTGTCAGTCCATCTTGTTGAGGGTTTCCCTCTTTTTCGCTGACCCTCTACCAAGAATGATGGATGCATAGTGAGGTTAAGTAATAACCCAGAGTATATACTGCCATTGTGCCAAGGCTTGACCCTTGATGGGTTTGAATCTAGAGTCAGAGTTTTTGGTCACTGTGCCCTGTTGCCTCTCCAGTCCTTAACATTAAGGACTGGTAGTTTTTTCAACTTTGGTTGATATTCATTTATTGAGCACCTACTCTATGACAGATGCCATGCTAGGTCCTTGGCATTACAAAGGTCTCTCCTTTCAAGGGGACTCATTCTCCAGTGGAGGGACCAAACACCAAAGTGTGTGACTCCCACCGTGACTCTCTTCAAATAGTCCTGGCACATGTAACCATAAATTCAAGTAAAATAGAGAATTCCTATCACAGACTAAGATGGTGGCTTAAAGAGAAGTCATCCAAAATTATTTTTTACTTTAAGGGAATATTAAATGTTAACAATGCCCATTGTCGTTGAGTCAATTCTGACTCATAGCAACCCTATAGGACAGAGTAGAACTGCCCTATAGGGTTTCTAGGGAGCGACTGGTGGGTTTGAACTGCTGACCTTTTGGTTAGCAGCTGTAACTCACCTGTAGCTCTTAACCACAGTGCCACTAGGGCTCCGAAAACATTAACAATAGACAGGATCAAAACCTTTAATTTTAAAATGTGCTTTGTTGAGAATTACAATTTCCCAAGTTAAAACTAAAACACAGAAAGAAGCAGGTTTTGAGACATTCATGTTGATAAATAAGGGACTTTTAAATAGTCTAAGTCTTTCCTAAGAAATGGCAGGAATTTTTTCTTTAACATATAGTCAAAGAATATTAAATATTTCTAAACTAAAATAAAATCATGGACATGCACTACTAAATGAATTCTTTTTCTATTCACTTATGTCTGGATGTTCTATTCTTAGACCCAAATGGGAACATTTCTTTTCACAAGGATTTATTGGAACAGCATGAAGGTAATCTATGAGAAAGATGTTTTTTAAGGTTTGTGCTGACCCCAGATTTCTTCCAGAATGGGCTGAGAAAGCTTTGGAGGAAAGATGGAAAAGGAGAAGATTTAGGGGTGAAATCCAGTACCTAGAAAGAAGGTCCAAATCTGCTCTTTCTCGGGAAGAAAATAAAGGAAGAAAGAAAGAAAGCCATATTAGAAGGAGTAGAGAGTTTGCTGCTAGGATTGAGGTTGAAAGACTTAGTTATATGGTTTCATTTTTGTATTAAAATCTGGAAATTAAAACTATTCTAGAAATTAAAAAGATTATTGGAGATTTAGCAGTGTACTTTTATATTACAAAGAAAAATAAAATGAAATTTAGTAGAATTTAATAATGTGGGGAAAATTGGGAGTATGTATAAAATACAATATGAAGTAACAAAGGAAGCACAAAAATAGCCAAAGAAAAGAGTAAAAGAAAACAGTTTTTTAAGGTGAAGGCAGGATTTAATTTTTTTCTTTCAAATTTCTGGCTTCTTTGAAAGAACAGTTAACCAGCTTGCTTTGTTGTGTAAAGGACAAGGTCTATGCCACGGAGAAGAGACTGGGAAAAGACCTCTGTTTCACTCTGGGCCAGTGTTCAAGAACCCTGTACTAATGCTCTTTAACCAGAAGCCTAACCCTTGCCAAAGAATGACAGTGGTGCAAGTAGGGTGAATGGGATACGAGGCCAAAGGAGACGCAAAGGGATCCAGTCCTGGTTGTCAACGGTCTGTGCCTAAAGTTGTCCATTAAACCCAAGGGATTCCCTGCTAAGTGTCTGCCCGTGGAATGCAGAACTTCTGAAAGGAACCTCCAAGTGCAGCTGGGAGTGAATGTTGCCTGTGCCGTGGTTGCCAGCTGGTGGCCTGCCTCAAGCTGTGCCCTTCTGCAGAGCAGCCATCTGTTGCTGCTTTAATGAATGAATCTCTCTCATTGTTTTTTGTTTTTTTGTTTTTTTTTGGTGCAGAACAATAGCTTCTCTGGTGTGATCTGCATTCTGGTGGATTGAGTCCTTTCCTCACACTACTGTGTGTGTGTGTGTGTGTGTGTGTGTGTGGATGTATGTTTGCTTATGTGGATGTGTGTGTATGGGTAAAAGAGTTGTAGGTAAAGGAAAAGAGATGGTGTGTGCTGGAGTCCTCTCAGGTGGGGAGGTGGTGAATGTTGCTGAGAAGGTTAGTGCTTTAAGTATATTTTAATTGGAATGCTTAATCAACTTTTCCTCTGGAGACCTCTACATTTTGCATATCTGTTCTCCTTTCCACAGTTTGTTTTCCTCTAAAGTCTGAAGGATTCACTTCTCTCAGGAAATGCTAGTGAAGTACAGGTCTATGAAATAAAATATTTAAGAGGTTTTTTTTTTTTGAATCACCTGACATTAATTTGGGTTGATTAATCCCCTTCTATTCCTCCTGCCTTAGCTGGTATCTTTAAATCCATTTGGCTGCCTTTAAAGCAGTACACTGGAGACAACTTCTGTAACAGCCGTCAATATCTCTCTTCTCTGTGGTGTAACTCAAACTAGAGGCTGTTTCTCCTTAAATACAAAGAAGAGAAAGAAGGACCCCAAAAGACAAATCAAAAACTTTACTAGGAGAGGATTGATTTGATCTTTGGTTTAGTCATTCTTAGAAACAGAGAAAATCCTATTTTCCTGTCAATAATAGCCCTGTGGTAATCATCTTTAGTTTAACAGAACTGAAGTAGAAGCTAATTTGGGGAAAAATTTTTGAAGACTGGTATTGGACTCTAAAAGGTCATCTAGTTTCTGGTTTTCAAGAAAAAAAAATTATTTCAAGTTAAATTTTACTCAGAATCTTCACGTATAAAACAGATACAATTGCAGCTGCTCTGGTTGAGGTAGAAACCCTGGAGGCATAGTGGTTAAGTGCTACGGCTGCTAACCAAAAACATTGGCAGTTCAACTCCACCAGGTGCTCTTTGGAAATGCTATGGGGCAGTTCTACTCTGTCCTATAGAGTCACTATGAGTAGGAATCGACTCAATGGCAATGGGTTTGGTTTTTGGTTTTCTGGTTGAGGTAGAGAGCAGTCAGCAGGAAGGAGACACAGCCATGCTGGACAGAGTAAAGCCACTCCTTGAAGGTGTTTATTTGTTTTGGTGTAGGATTCTACGAAAACCATAGTAGAGAGTAGTTGCTATTACTTATTTTTGTTGTTATTGTTATCCTGCCTCTTAACTGTTAGCAGAAAGGCTATTTTACAACTTCCACTAATACCACTTCTCTCATCAATTTGGGCTGCATTAGGCAGAGGATGAAACAGATGGGAACTAAAATTCCCTTCCATTCTAAAATTCAAAGGCAAAATACATTTTTTTGTTAAACATGTGCTGAAATTTTCTTACATAGTTGCTGTCGTGGATTGAATTGTGTCCCCAAAAGTATGTGTCAACTTGACTAGGCCATGATTCCCAGTATCATGTGATTGTCCTCCATTTTGTGATCTGATGTAATTTTCCTATGTGTTGTAAATCCTAATCTCTGCCTGTAGTTAATGAGGCAAGATTAAGTTATGTTAAAAGGATTAGGGTGAGATGCAACACCTTTACTCAAGTAGCAGCTCTGATCTGATGTAAGAGGAGCTTCCCTGGGGTGTGGCCTGTATCACCTCTTATCTTACAAGAGATAAAAGGAGAGAGGAGCAAGCAGAGAGGAAGGGACCTCAAGCCACCAAGAAAGAAGCGCCGGGAGTGGATCAGTGTCCTTTGGATCCGGGGTCGCTGCGCTGGGAAGCTTCTAGACCCAGGGGAAGATTGGTGACAAGGACCTTCCCCCAGAGCTAACAGGAAAGAAAGCCTTCCTCTGGAGATGGCACCCTAAATTCAGACTCCTAGCCTCCTAAAACTGTGAGAGGGTAAATTTCTGTTTGTTATCTAGCAGCACTAGATAACTAAGAGAGTTGTCATTTGACAACCTTACCATTAGATATATGTATTATTGTAAGAACCATGCTTTAAATTTTTTTGAATTTCTTCTTTATATATGTATTTACTTATATACATATATATCTATGTATGTATATGCATATGCTGTTGTTGTAAGTGGCCATTGAGTCATCTCTGACTCACAGTGACCTTATGTACAACAGATTGAAAAGTTGCCTGGTCCTGTGTCATCTTCATGATTATTGGTGTGTTTGAGTCTATTGTTGGCGGCGGTTGTGTAGTGACTTCTAACCTAGGGGGCTCATCTTCTAGCACTATATTGGACAATATTCTGTTGTGATCCATAGGGTTTTCATTGACTAGTTTTCAGAAGTAGGCCTTTCCTTCTAGTTTTGGTCTGGAAGCTCTGCTGAAACCTGTCCACCATGGGTAGCCCTGGTGGTATTTGAAATACTGGTGACATAACTTCCAGCATCATAGCAACATGCAAGCCATTGCGGTATAACAAACTGATAGACATGTGTTGGTATATACATGTGTATATACATAAAATACATATTTGTGTAATTATTTCATAGTTCATTCTGAGAGACATACATATCTCCAGAAGTAGACAGTGATATGGAGCAGCCCTGAATTTCCTTTTTACAAATTCACTTACCAAAATCTAAGAAAATCCTTTTTATAGACCCTGCCCAGAAGCATCAGCAAATCCTCACCAAATACGTAAGTTGTTGGCTGTTTTCCCTTTATGTGGCAACCGGGGACTAGAACAGCAGGCCAAGGATGAAGACATTTGCATTTACATTTCTTTTTTAATTATCTAATGCTGCTATAACAGAAATACCACAGGTAGGTGGCTTTAAGAAACAGAAATTTATTTTATCACGGTTTAGGCGGCTAGAAGTTCAAATTCAAGGTGCCGGTTCTCGGGCAAGGCTTTCTTTCTTTCTTGGCTCTGGGAAAAGATCCTTGTCTCTTTTTAGCTTCTCTTCCTGAGTTCCTTGGTGATCTTTATGTGTCATGTACCTTCTTCCGTTTATGCTTGTTTCTCTCTGCCTAATCTGCTCTTTTTATATCTCCAAGGTGATTGGTTTAAGACACACCCTACACTGATACGATATCATCAACGTAACAAAGAAAGTCCTATTCCCAAATGGGATTACATCCACAGGTGTAGGAGTTTAGAGTTTACAATACATATTTTTGGTGGGCACAATTCAACCCATAGCAATCTGTACCTTTTATATGTAAATGTTTCAGAGTCCACACTTTATGGATGGCATAAAACAGACTAATTTAGCATTAAAACTGGTAGTTTTGAGAGTGAAAGGGAAAACTAACCAAATGGGATGCTGGAACAGTAGGTATCAACCAGGTCATGTGGTCACTCTACTAATAGTTCCAGATATCTCCTAGGCCTCTGTGGATGAAGAGTATCTTCAGCCCCACAGATGTCAAAGTATAGCCTTACGTTATATAAGCAATTATTTAAAAAAAACTCTTGTTGTTGTTGTTAGGTGACATTCAGTCAGTTCTGACTCATAGTGACCCTGTGTACAACCATACGAAACACTGCCTGGTCCTATCCCATCCTCACAATTGTTACACTTGAGCCGATTGTTGCAGCCACTGTGTCAATCTATCTCATTAAGGGTCTTCCTCTTCTTTGGTAACTCTGTACTTTACCAAGCATGATGTCCTTCCTCAGGGGCTGATTCCTCCTGATAACACGTCCCAAGTATGTGAGATGTAGTCTTGCCATCCTTGCTTCTAAAGAGCATTCTGGCTGTACTTCTTCCAAAACAGATTTGTTCATTATTCTGGCAGTCCATGGTATATTCAATATTTTTTGCCAACACCATAATCCAAAGGCATCAATTGTTTGGTCTTCCTTATTCATTGCCCAGCTTTTGCATGCGTATGAGGCGATTGAAAATACCATGGCTTGGGTCAGGCACACCTTAGTCCTCAAAGTGACATCTTTGCTTTTTAACACTTTAAAGAGGTCTTTTGCAGAGATTTTCCCAGTGCAATATGTCGTTTCATTTCTTGACTGCTGCTTGTATGGGCATTGAATGTGGATCCAAGTAAATCCTTGAACAACTCCAATCTTTTCTCCATTTATCATGATGTTGCTTATTGGTCCAGTTGTGAGGATTTTTGTTTGCTTTATATTGAGGTGCAATCCATACTGAAGGCCATAGTCTTTGATCTTCACCAGAAAACAACTCTTCAACTCAAGGAAATGAAAACGATATGAATTTTGTTAAAACAGCTTGAAGGTTTATAGTAATCTTAATAAGTTGTAATGACTTTTATTTGGTCATGGATTATAAACGTGGTCTGGTGAGACTGGTGTTGAACATGGTGGCCAAGAGGGTGAGGGATTTTGGAGAGTCATAAGAGATAATGCTGCTCAGGCTAGATATACAGAATTAAAAGATCACAAGTTACGAAGTAGAAGTGGGGATGGATGGTGAATATGCACAGGTTGGAATCATTTTCTCAGCTGGATGTTTCTTCTACTGGATCCCAACATCTTAGTATGTGGGACTATATAGACATAAAAGTTTCATGGGATGGCTTTTGATCCAGACTTTGCATTCAGATGGTCCAGTGTTGTCTTACTGCAGGCTACCCCTTTCTGTGGCTCAGTTCCCTTACCTCTGTAAATGGCTAAATATGCAAGAAACATATTGATGACCCCAAAGTTTTCCTATTCATTGAATATTAAAATACGTTCAGTGTAAAATTTGCAATGTTAAGCATATATTATTCTGTTGTAATGCTCTGAAAATATTAACTCATCTATAATTTATTTGAACTCCCCATTAGCCTTAATATTAAATTAAGTGTTCACAGTCCATTTTTATATTAGTCCAAGTACCTGGTAGCTAATACTTTATTTTTAAAATTATTATGACAAACTTCTTTCTTATAGGGAATGCATATTTTAGCATAAAGTTGACTAATGTTTAAACATAGCAGTTCTGCCACTTAATCTATTGTAGAATTCCTGTGCTGTTTTATATCTCAGGCTCATAACTTGTGATTTTTAAATGATTTTTAAAATTGTCTTTGCTAGAAGAGGCACCTTTTGGCAATTGCAAATACCAATGAATACTTGAACTGCATTTTGTAATACTTACTCCCAAAACCATATCAACCTTATTTTCAAAGCTCAAACTTGGAACCCGTTGTTCAGTGCATAGTCTGACAGGTGGTCTGAAAAATGGACTGTATATTAGGAATCAAGGCTGTCCCAGCCTGCAGTTACCTGACCCAGAGCAGCTGACATAATGCTTTGTGCATCACAGAAGCTCACTGAAACTTTCTGGAATGCGTGATGGTATTGTTTCTGGGTTTACATTCTCTATTACTCCTTTGGATTCTGAGAGGAGGCTTGATGCTTCATAGTCAACCGTTACGGACAAAATTCTCAAGTTCTCAATGCTATTCCAAGAATTTTCCCCCATCTTAGTTCACCAGAGACTGAAGGTGGAAAGAGACACCTTAGAGAGACCAGGAGCTAGAAAGGATGAGAGAATGAGGGGGACTGTGTTAGGACTCATGTTTGGTGGAATTTTGTTCTGGTTCAGTATTAATCACTCTGCCCCGTTCTGCACTGAGCCTGGCTCAGTTACTGCCTTTGCTCACTTGAGCGTTTGGTATCTGAACTCAAGTGCTGTGTCCCTGTGGGCACCCAGCCCTCCCTTAAGGTGGTCTAGTAGAATAGAATTAAGGACTGAAAAGCATATGTGCTGTCATTTTATAACTATGGAAGCTCATCTGTCAACAGAATAGTGTTTAAGGAAGATGGCATGAGGGAGCAAAGCTGTGCTTGCTGAAACCAGCTAGCTATGCTCTGGCCTGTGGGGAGAGCTGTATTTTGTCACTTGGGAGGTATATATAAGCTGTTTTACAGGAATATCAGGAACCTCCAAGCAAAGCTGAATGTCGTTCCTGTTTCGAAGCCCACTATCACGTGTCCTTTCTGCAGCTGTGTTTGATGCCTTATGGTAGTTCATAGATGCCTGTCCTTTGGTTCACAAACAAATACCAGCCTCGGAATGGCAGGGTGTTTTCCTGGCAAACACAATGGAGCTCTTCAAGATCTTTGTCTGCAGTCAGTGACTGACATGAGTGCACCGCCCTCCTGGGCGGTGGTGAATTGGGGCACTGTGGGCATCAGGCTTCCCCGGGAGGTGAGCAAGCCCTGGTCCTTTTGCCTTGCCCAGTTGGAGAGAACATATATGAGGCAGTGCAGAGGGACGGAGCTATGTCTTTTGATGTGCTGCTGGGCTGCCTTGTGCAGGATTCTGGCCCCTCCATTGTGGATGTGAAACTGTGATTAAACTAGCCCTCAATGAGCGTTCCTTTACTAGGCAACCGGGGAACAGTGCCTGGAATCTAGTCAGTTCATTGATAAAACTCGAGGTTGAAAGCATGACTATTTCTTTGTGTAAGTGCATCCAGGCTCATTAATGGCTACTGCCCAACTCTGCCGTCTGATTCAGCCACTGACTAATCGAGGCATTGCAGAGGCCATTTTAAAGCGCCTACAAGTGAAGCTTTGAATCTCTCATTGGAAAATTTCAGGACTCGCTAAACGTCATGAGGCCCCTGTTGCTAGGTTAGGATTTCAACAAATCTTGGGGAGGGCAGAGAAACCCCGTCCTTCTTGGTGCACACATTTTTAGTATTTTCTTCAAACAAATATTTAACTTTAAAGCCAGGGATTTGTTGTAACTGTGACCATCAAAATGAAAGCTGCAAAAGGAAAGAAGATAAATGAGGACATCTGTTTTCCTCACTTTTGTCCATGGAGCAATATTCTAAACCTGCAGGGATGACTTCCTTCTTGGCAATGGTTTGGGCACTTTTTCTTTAGAGATGTGCTTGGTGAGCATCTCTCCTCTTGACTCTGTCCTAAATGATTCATGGTTCTGCCTCTGCATCTAGAGTGTCATCATTTTTTCTTCCATCTCCTCCAGACGTATTTCTAGGTAAAATGGACATTTATCAAAAGAAAGAATGACCCCAGTCACCCAAGTGAATATTTTAATATTTCTTGGGTCTGACTTTTTTTGACCTCTCTTCATCACTCACTGAAATAACCTTTGTCACACTCAGTTTACAGAGGTTAGTGAGCCTAGAGCTATACAACACTGATGCCCTGTGTTTTAGAGAAAGTCACAAGAAATAAAGAAAAAAGTGAGCATTGAAGTGAAAAGCATCATAATGGTACTTAACATGTATTAGAATGTTCAAAATAGCTTTTACTAAGCATCCCCAACAATTTGAATTTTAGATGTGAGCTTTGTTAGAAACAGCTGAAAAACAGTCCTGTTGTATAATCCACTATCCCTTTGGAGTATATGCCAAGAAATCTAAAAGGTTAAATGGCTAGTAAAAATTTATATAAGGTTGTGAATTTTTGGTGTTGGCTGTTACAGTACATCTCTTTATACTGTTTCGAGAGTAACACTTAGTTTTTCTCTCACTTAGTGGACAGTTGCTAGTTAGAGATAGTGTTTCAGTGAAAAACTATAGTAAAACATGCATTTATTTGGTAGGGATTCTGTGTTCTGAGAATTTCTGAATCCCTAACTTGTTGTTCTGTGACTGGGAATTCATACCCTGGACAGGTAGTGAGTGCAGTTGTTAAGCGCATGGGCTTCAGAGACAGACTAGTTGGTTCAAATCCTGACTTCTCCACTTAACTGTTGCATGATCCTGGGTAAATCACATAAACTCTCTGCATTCGTTTCTTCATAAAATGGGAATATTCATAGGGCTGTTGAGCTGATTTAAATAAAGCATGTGGAAAAGTGTCTGTCACATAGTAAGCATTACATTAGAGTTCACTGTTTCCTAACATTATAAGTCTTTGAGATGCATTATACAGTAATGCTCACTGAACAGGATGGGAATTGCAAGTGGGGGGGACTGAAGTAGCCTTATAGCTCGTTTATTAGGGATGTACTTGAGAGTTGAGTAGAGTGCCTGGGTGGTGTAAATTGTTAACATGCTCAACTGCTAACCAAAATGTTGGAGGTTTGAGTCCACTAAAGGCACTTCGGAAGAAAGTCCTGGTGATCTACTTCTGAAAAACCAGCCATTAAAAATGCTTTGGAGCACAGTTCTACTCTGACATACATGGGATCACCATGAGTCAGAATCAACTTAACGTCTGTTGGTTTGGTTTTGAGACTTGATAACCCTACTCTTTTAAGCATGCTTTACTTAACTCTGTCCTACAGGTCTAGAACTTTACTAAGTGAGACTTCCATGTATCAAAGGCCTTTTGATACCTCAGTAAGTAAATCTCTGTGAGGTCTGAGGCAAAGTTCCCCAATGCTTAGAATTGTTAGACAACAAAGAGTCTTCCATCTAGATTCTAGTGTGTCACATCTGAGAGAAAACAATTCAAGCATCTGGAAATAGACATACCTTGCCATACCTGAGATGTAGGAAAAATAAATAAAATATATTTGTACATAATTAAATAGATATAAAAGTGGAACTCAGTAAGCAAATTTTTTGACTGAATAATGCATGGTGTAAGAAAAGGAAAAAAACTGTAGCCTTTGAAACTCTTCTCCTCTAAGTCCAGTTGAAGAATAGTCTGCTGAACCAAGAGGTTTCTAAGAGACACTGTGAGGATAGATTCAAAGTATATAAGAAACCTGACATATATAATTTCATAAATAATACTTATAAATTGAAACTACAATTTTTGATCACTTCTTGTGGTTGCCATGGAGTCAATTCTGACTCATGACGATGCTTCCTCAATTAATATTCCCTACATCCATATGAATACATATTATCATCTTCATTCTTAGAGAGAGGAAAACTGAAGGTATGAGAGATTTGTGTGAAGTTATAAACAGCTAATAACTGATGAGGCAGCAATCAAATCTAAGAATTTCTGACTTTGAATCCACACATTTTTCACAATAATCTTGTTGTCTTTCAAGAATAATTCAGTTCATTTTAGCTCAGTAATGAAGTCACTCCTGAGGTTCACCCTTCAGCCAAAGATTAGAAAGCCCATTAAACAAAATGAGACTAAAGGGTCCCACCAGCCCAGAGGCAAGGACTAGAAGGCAGGAGGGGACAGGAAAGCTGGTAATAGGGAACACAAGGTCGAGAAGGGAGAGTGTTGACATGTCATGAGATTGTTAACTAGTGTCATAAAACAATATGTGTACTGTTTAATGAGAAGCTAGTTTGTTTCGTAAACCTTCATCTAAAGTACAGTTTAAAAAAAGAACAGTTCAGTCCAGTGGAAAACTAACTGAGCACCTATTGCATGCAAGGCGTTGAGGCTGGGGATACAAGGCAAACCATACTAGCACACTCTCTGTCTTCAAGAAACCGACCGTCTAGAGGTATGAAAAATAATAATTGCTGTTAGCTGCTTTTGAGTCGGCCCCCATCTCATGGTGACCTCATGCAAAATGGAACAAAATGCTGTCCAGTCCTGTGCCATCCTCATAATCAGTTATTGATGGGACTGTTGTGATCCATAGGATTTTCACTGGCTGATTTTTGGAAGCAGATCACCAGGCTTTTCTTCCTAGTTTGTCTTGTCTGGAAGCTCTGCTAAAACCTGTTCAGCATGATAGCAATATGCAAGCCTCCACTGACATATGTTGGTGACTGTGCATGAGGTGTCTTGGACAGAAATTGAACCCTGGTCTCCTGCATGGAAAGTGAGAATTCTACCACTGAACCCCCAATGCCTCTGATAAATATTAGCAACTATTTATATTTGCTTCTCTCTTTCTATCTCTGTATTTCTAGATATGTGGATTCAGACACTGCCATTACCTTGAGTACAGTTTAGATAGTTCCTAAGCCATTATGTTCCCTCGTAGGTAGTATTTTTACATGTCTTATCTGGGCAAAAAAAAAAAGTGTGTATATCTCAAATTTTTACCCCCAATTACTTACCATTACCACTTGACGTAATAGTTTACAGACTAGATTGTATATATTATAGGCTCATTGTCCATATGGCTACTTTGAAGGATCAGTGGGAGAATTAAAATTTAGCCAGTTAAAATATAGTAGAAGAAATACAACCAGAATGTTTCTTAGAAGGGAGGATGACAAGACTTTGGCTTGCCTGCTTTGAACATGTCATTAAGAAAGAACAGTCGCTAGAAAAGGACATCATGCTTGGTAAAGTAGAGGCTCAGTGAAAATAAGGGAAACCCTCAATGGAATGGATTGACACAATAGCCAAAATAATGGACTCAAAGATACCATCGATCATAGAGTTGATGCAGGACCAGGCAACATTTTGTTCTGTTATTCGTAGGGTTGGTATGAATTGGAACCAACTTAGTAGCAACTAACAACTACATATTTCATGTTAAAATAAGACATCTTATTTTATCAGTTTTCTTACTCCTAACATGGCTCAAGTAAAGCTGAAATAGAGCAGTCCTGATACTGTGGAGCTCTCATAGAAAGTGGAAAGGAGGAGCAGGAAAGCAATCTCTTTGGTATTTCCCCAAAGAAAATGAATGGGGTATGGATAAAGTCTTTTTTCTGCAGAAAGAATAGTTGTGTGTCAGCTGATGCTTACTGAAGAAGGGACAATTATTAATACAGGCATGAAAACCAAAAAAAAAAAAAAAACCTGTTACTGTCAAGTCATTTCCAACTCATAGCAACCCTACAGGAGAGAGTAGAACTGCCACATAGGGTTTCCAAGGAGCGCCTGGTGGATTCAAACTGCTGACCTTTTGGTTAGCAGCTGTATGCCACCACGGTTTCCATACAGGCATGTGAGGGCAAAAGTCAGGTGACCAGAGGAGCAGGGAGAAAATGAAGTGTGGTGAGGTGAGTTAGAACTTATTTTAGGAAGGATTGTATCGTTTGTGCTACACTTAAGAGTCAGAAGGAGAAAGATGTGTGCCACATGACACCCTGCTATGAGTCACTCACTTATCTTTGGCTAACTTGGCACCACCTAACATAGCATTACAACATCTGCTTCAGGTCTACACTTGTGAAAAAGAAATAATGGAAAGAGAATCAAAAAGGAAATCAGAAGGTGTTACATTTCTTTTGAGTGGATTGTGGATTTCCTTTAGGTCTAGTGTGTTTTCCTTTTTTTCTATCCTGAATACTTAGGTGGTTACACATTTATAGTGGGAAATCTTGTAAGGAACTCCAGGAAAAACTTGGAAATGAGACAATTAAATCTCCATGAATGAATAATGGAAGAATCTCTAGCAGATTCAATTATTCTGACACCATTTTTTATTCTGCTTTATCACTGAAACTATTCAGAAATCCAGAACAATTGCAGGCAGGACACCAAGACCTCTGGTCATCTCCACAGGATGAGGACATTTAATAAAACCAAGTGGAAAACTTGTTGGGTCTTCCTTCTCAGCTCACACTTGGGCAGTCTGGGCGAAGAACTTAATAGGAGGGAGCTCAGCCTCAAGCTCTGGAATTATTTGGTCGGGTCTAGAAGGGAAGTGATTTTCAGGGCTACTCAATTCTGTGTCTGTGTCAGGGCTCTTCATTCTCCACACCTCCTCTCTCTGTTGCCCTTTGTGCTCAGTTAACATACGGTGCTGACACACGGTGTTTCCTGAGGGACGTGACTGTCATTTTTCTTAATTCCACCATCAATTTCTTTAATCTAAATACTAGTCCATTCTGAAGTCTTATGTTAGGCATACAGTCCAACATATACAAATTTAATCTTTCCAGTAATCCACTGTAAAACAAGAGATTTCTTTCCAGTGTTGAACATGCTTATGTGTGACATCTCTTATTTTCTCTAATTCTGATTCAACACAACTAAATCAATAGCCACTCTTATTTATGTCTAGCCTGTAATGCCAAGTCTATAGATTATAGATAAATGTATGTGGAGAAGACCCTTGGACAGAGTTAAATAAATCAGTGATGGCAGAAAAACAATTTGCAAATGAAATGCCTGGAGTGATTGTTAGTCATGTATGAGGACCGGTGCCTGGTGATGCTATTGAGAATGCTGTAGTTATGTCTCCAGCATCTGGATGCTTACAACTTCTTGCATCACGGACTGGATTTCTCCGTTTCCATTTAGAGATCTGGAGTCCTTGAGATATAGCATTTCTGTACAATTCAGGATCAGTCAGTTGTCAAGCCAGCGTGTAACCACATGCAAGAGGTGAAATAAGCAGGAGCTTCATTTTCCCATCCTGTCTACCAGTCTCCATCCTTCACTACTGTGTATGGATGAGGAAGCAGCACAACTCATGAAATATTCCCCCAGCATTTTAATACAGAAAAAGCAAAACCCCAGGTGCCATATTTTGTAAGGCAATGAGAATTATTTATTTTTGTTCATTTATTAAAATTTCCCCTTCTTTCTGTAGATCTTGCAGCCTGTTTACATTTTGAAATGATCCCCTTCTTGCTTTTTAAAAAATGCAAGTCCTTGAACACCAACACACACACCAACACACAAAAGGTTTTAAGAATCACTCTTCTTTGATGTAAAACCATGGGGTCTTGTATAATCATCTGCTCACACGGAGAGCAGATGCTGCTGTCTTTCTTGGCACACAAAGCTTGGATGAAAAGGGCAACGATGCAGGGAAGATGTTAACGCCCACTGCTCATCTCCCACAGACAGGCACTGGACTTCCCAGGAGGGCCTGCCAGCTCACATCAGCTGCGAGACATAGGTCTTCATGAGTGATCAAAGATGAAAACGTTGTTGGACTATAGTGTGCTGGGAAGAAACATTGAAAAATGCTGAGAGCGTGAGATTCTAGAGCAGCCTGGGGCACTTCTTCATTGTGATAGGCTGCTCTGCCCACTTTTCATAATACTGGAAGCTCTGATGTATGTGGAGAGCACAGTGTGTGAGAGAGAGCATGTGCTCTGGGACTAGAGATACCTGAGTTCAAAGCTTGGCTCCATTGTTTCCTAACTCTGTGGTCTGGGTGAGTTTCTTAACCTCTTTAAACTTCAGTTTCCTCATGCTGTGGTGTGCTGGTAAACCAGTTCTCTGAGGGGAAAAGAAAAAAGCCGATCTGTAGCTCTTGCCAATTTCTATGGTGTAACTACTTTCAGTTTGTGATTTCAAGCTACCAGTGGTGGTGGCTTGCAAAATTCCTGAATATTTTAACAAAAGACTTATTAGCTAGCTCAAACACATTATTACTCATCTGTAAAATGGACATAATGGAATTTACTGTATAGGGTTGTGGTAAGGATTAATGAGACAATGTATGCAAGGTGCTTAGCCAGAACCCAAGTTCTGGCATATAGTAAATACTTAATGAATAGTAATTTTCATTGTTTTTGGCTACATACCACATTTAGGGAGTCTTTGTGCTAGTGAAGCTAGTGACCCCAGAATATTCCATGTTACAAAAAGTGTTGAGGTTTAAAAAACATTCTGAGGATAAAATTATTCTTAATCTATTTTCATTCTTAAAAATATCAATCTTCACAGGAACAAAAGGGATATAAAAAATACGAAAGTATACATTTCCTAAGAAACTGTTAATTGATGCTTGTTAAAGTCCTATAGTCTTTCTAAACAATTTTTTTTTTTTAATTTTTGAAGATCTTTTGCTGATTCTTGAGTATTTTCTGTATTTTTTAAGAAAATTTCTGTATTTTTAATGACTGATCCTGTTCCCTGTTTATTGAGGAGCCTCACTTTGGCTGGGTATAAACATGACTATTTTTGTTTACCACTTTCACCTGTGTTCTCTCACATTCTCCTTACCCTGCCATCCCTTCCTGACATCACGGGAACATCCCTAACCTTTCTGGATGCTCTTGCTTTTTAATAATTTAGCCCATTTGGTTTAAAATTTCACTTTCATATTTGATCCAAAACTTCCTCCTTCCTGTTCCTCTGTTCTAGATGAGTTCTTCCAGTGTTGGGTGCAAGAAGAGGATGAGGGAAAAGGTAGTGTTTTATCACTTCACTGAATGAGGCCCAGGTCTTTCCTTTGCTATTTCGTAGGCTGAGAGTGACTGGCCATGGGGCTGTGTTGGAGTGGTTAACATTCAGATGTTGCGTCTCCTGTAGAGCACATGAATACTTTGGAGGACACTGAGAGGCCTCCCAGCTGCGTTTTCTCTCATGTGTAAGTTTAAGCACTAACTTTACCAACTTCTCCCCACTTAACTCCAGTCACTAGCTGCTTACCCCATGGCGTCTTTGGTGGAGCACCAGCAATATGGCACATGTCCAATACCCTCCAATGATGTACACTTACCCCAGGGACAGTTCATGAATCTTTTCCATGCCAAGCCATAGGAGCATACATTAAACCACTGACAAGCCTTTTCACAGCCCTACCATCTCTCTTCAGTACCCGTGAATCCTGATCTCCATGATCAGATAGGCAGAACCAAACAATGCTGCTTCCAAAGTAGACGTCCAACTAGGGAACACAATATTGATTTCTTCTTTTATATGTACCTTGGTGTTTCTGAATGAATCTCCTAGGGGCCCTCCCACTTGTATTAGGGAGACAAAGCACCCTCCTAACCTCTTCAGTGGATTTCTCCAACATAAGCACTACTCTGCCCACAGAACCAAGGACTCCCACAATTCTGTCTCCCCAGCTGGGGTGGATGGTGGTGGGTAGGGTTGATTCTGCTGCCTGTTAGGAAGTGTATGTGACCCCAGTTTGCTCACTGATGCTTCTCTTCAGAAAATCTGATGGTTTGGATTTGTTTTAGCCTTGAGCCTTATCTTCCAATTCTAAGATGTCAGGAACTCTATCCTCTAGAAATATAAATAGCTAATGTTGGATATTTTTGAGGTCTTTGCTTATATCATCCAAACAGAGGATGAAAGTATAAAACATACAAGAATAGGAAATTATTGGAGCACATAGCAGGAGGAACTGAAAAGAATAAAAGGGAAAATTAACTTTTAAAGTGAGGAAACAACTAGAAGAAGGAATAGAAGATATTATAGGACAAATGAAAAGATCAAAAATCTATTTTGAGACATAGAAGAAAACCTATCCCATATTTCTACAAAATGTTCTCTGAGAACAAGTAAGATACTACAATTAGAAAACTCCACCAAAGAGAGTGTTTTACAAATTTAAGTAATACCATAAATGTTACTGTTACTGCCTTTCAGTACTATCAGAGTTAGATTACCCCGGCTTGACACTTCTGTTCTCATCCATTTTATGGTTATTTCATAATGCTTTCGTCTTTATGGGGGGCACTTAACACCTCATGATTATGTTTGTTCAAGTTGACCAGATGACACATTGTGCCACTGTTTACTCTTGTCTCCAAAGCCAATTGTTGGCTTTTCAGCAACTTCTGAGTTCTAAGAACCATTAATGTTCAGCTAAATAAATAAGCCATTGAAAACAAAAGAGTTAGCCCAGCAATCTACAATGATGAATGAGTTAATGAAAGTTAACACAATAAATCGGCTCCTTGGTGGGTATTGGTCTTGAAAGTTGAGTTGCCCTAGGCCATATAAGGACAATAACTAAGAGTAGCTTTGGGGAGCCATTTCAATCCAATATAAGCATAATAAAGAAATAAAAATTCACCTTTATTTTAAAAATGTCTTTGTTTTTAATTCATTTCTTAGAATTCTTAGTTATAGTGAGGGACTGAGTCGAGATGGATGTGTGTGTAAGTGTGTGTGTGTGAGAGAGAGAAATAATGAAATATTGTAAAGAATGAAGAGATTATTAAATGTTTTCTAATAGTACTATTTTTCCTCTAATATCTGAAATAACTGAGAAACTGATGATCATTCCTACTTTAGGTGTTTATATGAATTATACTTTCGTTCTCTACCTTACTGGATGTCTCTTGATTAGGGTACTACAGACATGCATATATAACCTGTGCTTCTTTCATCCCTCTTCTGGATAATATTCCTATTTTTCTACAGAAAATGAGAATCTTATTTTAATTTGTAAAAGTAAGAAATCATCCAGATTAGCTGATGTTATTGGGGTTTCCTGCAGAGAACAACTTTCCATATTAGGGCTTCAGTAACAGTGGATTTTATTTGTGCTTTGTTAGGTTGGAAAGAAGGTACATTGTTTTGTAGTGTCAGGAATTATAGCATTTTGGATAGATTATAACATTTCAGGCAATTTCTAAAATTATAATATTTTAAACAATTCAAGTTATTTAGAAAAATAACATGGACAAATTTTAGATGAAAGGCTATTCATCATTAAGATTTCTTTTGGATGGTGAGGAGTGGTAGTGAAGAAGAGAAAAAGAATTAGAGGTAAAAACTTGCTTGAAAGAAGACTTGGGGAATGCCAAAACTATCAATATTTCATTCCAACTATTGATATGAAAGGAGCCCTGGTGGCACAGTGGTTAAAGTGCTCAGCTGCCAACAGAAAGGTCGGCGTTTTGAGCCCACCAACCGCTCTGTGGGAGAAAGATGTGGCAGTTTGCTTCCACAAAGATTTACAGCCTTGGAAACCCTATGGGGCATTTCTACTCTGTCCTGTAGGGTTGCTGTGAGTCAGAATAGACTCAACGGCAGTGGATTTGGTTTAGGTTATTGATATGAAAAATGCCTGTTGAAATAACTGAAGAAGTACATTTTGTTTATTTCTATACGTCTAGTGAAATTTGGATTGACAGTGATACACAAAAGCTGGACAATGAAAATGGATGATGGAAAAAAATTGATCCCTTTGAATTGTGGTGTTGGTGAAGAATATTGAATGTACGCTGGACTGTCAGAAGAATGAACAAATCAGTCTTGGAGAAAGTGCAGCCAGAATGCTTCTTAGAAGTGAAGATGGCAAGATTTCCTCTTGCTTACTTTGGGCACATCATCATGAAAGACCAATCACTAGAAAAGGACATCTTGTTTGTTAAAGTAGAGGGGTAAAGGAAAATCAGGGAAACCCTCCATGGAGTGGATTTACACAATAGCTCTGACAACAGTGGGCTTACTCACACATACCAACAATCGTTGAGGATGGCACAGAACTGGGCAATGTTTTCTCCTGTTATACATAAGGTCACCATGAGTCAGAGCCAGCTCGACAGCAACTGACAACAACAACATACCTAGAAAAATTTTAGAAATCAAATAATCGGTCCTTTCTAAATTTTAATAACTTGAAAAAAGTGGCCCACAGTCTACCTGCATCAGAAATAACCAGGGTACTTGCTAAAACTATTGTTTCTAGACTCCTGAGATCCTGATTCAGGTGGTGCAATGATCAAGTGCTCAGCTACTAACCAGAAGGTCAGTGGTTTGAACCCACCAGCTGCTCTGGAGGAGAAAGGACTGGAGATCTGCTCCTGTAAAGATTTACAGCCTGCAAAACCTTATGGGCAGTTCTACTCTGTCCTATAGGGTTGTTGTTAGGAATCGACTCCAGGATATATAGCAACACAGTAACGTAGTGGTGTCCAAGGACCTGTATTTTTGTAGCAGGCTTCCCAGATGAGTTTGAAGCACATAGAATTTTGAGAACCACTGTTTTAAGAATAACTCTGCACACAGAAAATTCATTCTGGCAGCATTGATGCCAGCTTGTCCATTAATCTCTTTTTTCCTTCTTTCTGTTGTGTAAGTTCACCAACTACCCATTTTGCTCCAGAGAAGGGTTAGGTGATGATTCTTTTGTATTGGTAGCCTGTATTGCCTAGGAAATGTTTTTTATTAGCTGAAAGTTACTTCATAATTTTAAGTACAAAAGTATGTTTCCCATGTATGTCCTTAGTCTTGGATAGATGTGTTTCATCTGACAGAAACAAACTCAGAGAGAGTCTTTTCTGAAGAGAGAAACAAAGACTTTTACTATAAGATGTGGTCATGTTTTCACAATACATTTCTCTGCAGTATAGTTCAAAATTTTCACCTACTTGCTGAAACAACTTTGTGTTTAGAGAAAAATGTATTTTGTCCTTATTTTACAAAAGAACGAATTGATACAGGAAGGTACCCAGAGATTTTCCCCAGTTTATGATCAAAATGCCAGTAACATGGGCAATCTTGTAAAAGATAAAAACATTTATTTTTTAATTTAATTTGCTAATTCATAAAAGTAATATGTGGTCATTGTAGAACTCTTGAAATACAACAAAAAGTATAAAAACCACCTGCAAATTCATAACCCAAATAAAAGCATTTTTATCATTTTTGGTGTATTTTTTCTTTTCTAAAATATACATTGTTTTTAGTTGCCATCCACTCAGCTCTGAACCCATGTACAACGGAGCAAAACTTTGCCCAATACTGCACCGTCTTCACAATAGTTACTATGCTTGAGTCCATGGCTGTGGTTACTGTATATTTTGAGTGCCTTCCAACCTCATCTTCCAGCACAATATAGGACAATATTCTGCTGTGATCCATAGGGTTTTCATTGGCTAATCTTTGGAAGTAGATGCCAGGCCTTTCTTCTTAGTCTGTCTTAGTCTGGAAGCTCTGCTGAAACCTGTCCACCGTGGGTGTCCCTGCTGGTATTTGAAATACTGATGGCGTAACTTCCAGCATCATAGCAACATGCAAGCCACCACAGTATGAAAAACTGATAGATGGTGGGAAATATGCATAGCTTTTGTTAATATTTTATACATAAATCTGTCTGCATTCCAGATCATTCCTTTGGGATAAATTGCTGGAGCTGTAATGCCTGCAAAAAAAAAAAAAAGACATTTTTATGGCTTTTGATACACATTGCCAAATTACTTTCCGGAAAAGTTGAGCTAATTGCTATTCTAGCAGTTATACGGATACTCAGAGTTCACTTGCTTAGATAGTGTTGTTACTGTTGTTTTTGAAATTTGTAAGGACAACACTTTTCATTTTTCGGAAGTTCATACACTTTTAGTGATTTTGTCTGAAGGTTGTGACTTCTGTCTCACTATTTGATGCTGAAGTTATATTGTAATCAGTGAATTGAATTGGGTAGTGTCTTAGTTTCCTAGGCTGCCATAACAAAATACCACAAAATGGCTGGCTTTAAAGAATGGAAATTGATTTTCTCACATTTCTGGAGGCTAGAAGCTAGAGCAGGGCTATGTTTTCTCTGTCAGTTCTAGGGAAGATTTTTCGTTGTCTCTTTCAGTTTCGGTAATCCCAGACATGTCTCGGTTTTCCTTGGTTTGTAGAGAGATTCTCACATGCTGTCTTCCTCCTGTGTGTGACCTGCCTTTTATAATACTCCACTCAGAGGGGATTAGGACCCACCCTACTCCACTCTGACCTCATTTAATTTTACTGATGACACTGCAAGAAAAAACCCTATTTCTCCAAACAAGGTCACATTCACCAGTGCGAGTGTTAGGGCTTCAACGTATCTTTTTCACAACTCAGTGTATAACAGGTAGTATAATTGGCGATGCGTTCTGTCATGCCAGTGCCTCTGCTAACTGCAGTGTCTGAAGTTGAACACGTTATTCACAGAGTTGACCTATAATGCCCAGTCTAGCCCACTGTCTCTCTAAGGAGCTCTCGTGACTGTAATGATGGTAAGAATCACTAACATCAGCATAGCACATTGCAGCTCTCAAGCTACCAAGTATAGATTCATTGTCCTTCACAATGATACCTTAGCTGGTGAAGACACCATCCCCTTACAACATTCCAGAATATAATAGACATGCATGATCATTAATTTCTGTATATGCTTTTTGATCTTGTTTTGTACAGTAGTCTTTTTTCCCATCTTTTTTCTTTTCAGCTCCTTAAGGACAAGGGAGGTTGACCACAGCTCTAATTTCACTGCAGAGCCACTCATATGTATGGAGAATAGGTAGGGGAAGGGGCAGTAAAAGGAGTAATAAAAGGTAAAAAGTGGTAGTGAAAGTGGAAGGTCCCCTGTAGACAATGGACATTTATTGCCCCCTGTTTAGACTACTCTAGATTTACTGGTGCCAGAGAATAGCCCTTCTTCCCTTACCCCACTAAGAAGATAGCTTAACAGAGTTCTAGGTTTCTTCAGAGGGTAATCATCTTCCTCCTAAAACACATACTTTACGTCTATTAGTAGCTATTATGTCCATTAGCAGCTAGGGAGACTGTGAGCAGGCAATTATAATGTAGCACACCTGTGCATCCAGCAACATTTTTGCAAATTACTTTAATATCTGGCTTAATACTAGATAGCTGGATTTGCATATCTGCTTCTGCATCGATCTGTTGTGAAAACTGCACTTATAAGAGAATGAGAATGAAAAAGGCAAATAATGTTTCAGTATGATTAGGAAAATAGGACTGTGTGGACCTCCTGAAAGGATTTTAGGGACACCCAAGGGTTCCCGGCCACACTTTGAGAGACATTGATCTACGTGATGTCCACCAGGAATTCACAACCTCGGAGTTTTTGCAGTTCTGTATTTTCGAGCACTTATGAGCTGAAGAGATGGAAATATTTACTTCCTTCCATTGATGTATGCAAACAAGTTGACTAAAATAATTTTCCAGTGCCATTTACACACACATATCCTTCAGAGAAAATGCCTGTCCTCAAAATAAATGAGAACATTAAATAGCTGTATTTTGTTAAAGTTATTTGACAGAAAAAGAAATTTTGATTAGAGTTAACTAATTAAGCATTTATAAATGCCAAAATACAAGTTGCTGCCTTTCTCAAATTTTGAGCTCCACAACTGGGTATGCTGATTAAGCTTTGATGTAGGATTGGCTGGCTTCATCCCAGGAAAAGTCCTGCAGAATAATTAAAGCACAATCATGGGATCTCTTGCCTTCAGAAATTCTTTTCATTTTAATTTTTTCCTACGACCTTGATGTGTTACAATTAGTTGTGTATGCCAGCCTGACAGTCACATGTAACATTACTATAGTAAGGTACAATTCATAACCCCCAGATTAGAGTGATAGGAAATGCAATTCTTATTTTTTGTTTTTGGTAGATGATATCATTTCAATAAGGAGATCTGGTAGCACAGCAGTTAAGCACTTGGCTGCTAACCAGAAGATTGGTGGTTCGAACCCACCCAGCGGCTCCTCCGGAAAAAGACTTGGCGATCTGTTTCTGTAAAGGTTACAGCACAGAAAACCCTATGGGGAAGTTCTGTTCTGTTGCATGGGGTCACTATGAGTTGAAATGGACTCGACAGCACCTAATAACAACAACAACATTTCAGTGTGAAGGGAGATTCATTCTGTCCTTCAAATGCTTTACATTGTGCTGAAGATGACCTAGTTTCTATTCTAAATTATGTGTAATGTAGATTCTGTACCTGGCCTAACAAATCGTTTTTGTTATTTTTATTTTTTAAGTATTCCTAAATCTTTACATTAAGAGTTTACAAAAGTGACTATTTTCTATCATTTCAGAAAGGCTTCACTCCTTTTCCGGAAATTCTGACCCTATGTGTGAGCAGAATAGAGCATATTTGCCACAGAGGAGATTATTATGTCTTCCACTGTGATAGCCTTATCTAGCAGGGCAGCAGCACGAGAGAACATTTACGTTGCTGCTCCTGAATTTTAAGACAAGCTAACACTATTAAATGGAGCCCTGGTGGCACAGTGATTAAGCTCTTGGTTGCTAATTGAAAGGTTGGCAGATGGAACCCACCAGCCGCTCTGTGAGAGAAAGACATGGCAGTCTGCTTCCATAAAGATTTACAGCCTTGGAAAGCCTATAGGACAGTTCTGTTCTTTCCTGTAGGGACTCCATGAGTCAGAATCGACTCTACAGCAACAGGTTTGGTTTTTCTTTAAAACACTATTGGATGACAAGCACTTTCTCATTCAAATGCATTGTACGTTGAAAACCTAAATAATCAGAATTTTGGAATGATTTTACTTCAAGAAGTGTGGACTTTTCTGTCTAGTGAGCGCAAATGTGTGTTTTCCCCCATCTTGAAATACATTGAAATCCCTTTCAGTGCTAAATATATTTTTAAAATTTCATCCCGTGATCACAAGAGGGGGCTAATTCATATTCATGCCTAAAGTGGCAATGGGATAAATTTATTTAAGTGTCCTGTCTTCAAGGCCAAACTGGAAAAAACTTGGCCACAAGAAAATTGCTACTTTGCTTCCTTTTCTTTTAACAGAATAATTTCAAATTTCACAATTTTAAGTTATTAAAAAACAAATAGAACATCACATGTCAGATTATATAGCAAACTCAGTTTTGAGTGGAAAAATAAATTTGGGGAACAAGGATTTTATTTGTTCAATTTAATTCTTGTTCATTTTTTATGTATTATTGAGTTGATGATAGATAAAGAGTTTCGGGAGAAGAGGACAGTTATAAATGTAAGTGTTTAAATAATCATTAAATACCAGGGTATACAGATTTAAACCTTGTGCATATTCTTAGATTAACCCATGTTTTTATTTTCCTTGTTAAAAAACAGAGCTCTTTAGCTAAAGTTAGTGCTGCTTATTTTTTCCTCTGATTGCAGAAGTGGTGCACACTTATTGTAGAAACCTCAGAAAACACAGGAAAAAAATTTAGAAGGAAACAATAATTGTTCATAATCCCACAACTCATTTAATCACAGTATTTGGGATATTTTACTCTTTTTAAACATAATTGTGACCATACTACATATAGATATTTACATATAGTTTTGTATGCTACTTTGAAAAGCTTAATATTATATAAAATATTTTCAAGGGTCATTTAAATTGTTTTGAATACAATGTTAATGGCTGCCTAATATTCCATTTTATTCATTCTCCTATTAATGAACGTGGAGGCAGTGATGGTTCAGTGGTAGAATTCTCACCCTGTACGTGGGAGACCTGGGTTAGATTCCAGTGCACCTCAAGTACAGCCACCACCTGTCTATCAGTGGAGGTTTGTGTGTTGCTATGATGCTGAACAGTTTTCAGTGGAGCTTCCAGACTAAGATGGACTAGGAATAAAGGCCTAGTAATCTATTTCTGAAAATCAGCTGAAGAAAACCCTGTGGAGCACACGTGTCTTATTTACAACCAAGCATGCGAATGGCCCAGGACCAGGCAATATTTTGTTCCATTGTGCTTGGGGCTGCCATGAGTAAGGGGCCAACTCAATGGCAGCTAACAACAACAAATCAATGGATATTTATTTTTTCTGTTATAATGGAGCCCTGGTGGTACAGTGATTAAAGTGCTTGGCTGTTAAACAATGGTGAAGTAAATATCTTTGTTTTTAAATCTTTGACAATACATCTGATGACTTGTTTAGGATGAATTCCTGCAAGTGAAGTTCCTAGGTGACAGAATATGATAATTTTTAATGAAAGATTTTGACATATACTGCTAAATTACTTTCTAGAAGGTTCTAAACAATTTACACAGTAAGAGAGTGCCCAATCTACAATAACCACTCTCAGTAACAATGAATATTTTAA
Organism: Trichechus manatus latirostris; assembly: GCF_000243295.1. NCBI lineage: Eukaryota > Metazoa > Chordata > Mammalia > Sirenia > Trichechidae > Trichechus > Trichechus manatus. The sequence continues at coordinate 9,776,591 of NW_004444034.1, read as the reverse complement.
CCTGAAAAAATAATAACTAGTTTGATAGGTGAAAATGTTAGCTTATGCTGCTTTACATAATTAAAATTTCCTTGATTGCCAGGGAAGTTAAGTGTTTTCTGTGGTCATTAACCATTTTTATTTCCCTTTCTATGAATTACCTGTTCATGACTTTTTTTTTTCATTTTTCTATGTGATGTGGAAGATCTTCTTATCCTTTCAAACAAGCTGTTAATAGTGTAAGGGTAATATATTTTCATCTATGTTTCCCAGTTTATACTTTCCCAGTTTTGTACTTTGCCATGTAATTGCTTACGACTTTTAAATATGTATATATATATATTGCAGCAATTTAAGTTTTTATGTATTTTGATCTATTGCATACATTTATAGTTTCTGTCTTTGATTTCTCTTTTTATGCATGGAACGTTGAAGTAATTCTTTATCAAAATATTTTTTATGCTAGGGAAAGATTTTCATAGGCTGTCACTTTACATTTTAGTTTCATTTAGTAAAAGATTTCCAAAAGAAACAAGCAGTTGAAATAATAACGATTGAGGGGAAAAACAAAAACAAAAACCAGAAAAACTACTGCCTGAACTCCTCCCAACCCCGACCCCAACCAGGCTTGGCCTCGTCTCTTCACAACTGGTATTTTTAATTTTCTTATGTAGAATACATTTTTCAATTTATCCTGTACTATTGTCTGACACTTAGATGTTAGTAGATGCCGTTGTGGTCAGTTTAGATGGAAAACCACCTGGGAGCAGAAGCCACACTCACCCCTGAACACTTTCCTTCCTTGGACATCACCTTCCGTGTCAAAAAGCTTAAACAGTTTCTAATTCCAAAAGGCAGTCTTAGAGCCAGGACTGAGATCGGCGAGCTTTTCATTGCACGGCCCCTCCATTACTCTATTGAAAGATTTCCTTATGAGGCAAGTGTAAGTTTCTGGTCCCTTGAAAACTGTTAAGAAGGTTTACAGTGTGTATACAGCAAATAACAGCAGATACAGCTTAAGGATTAGTGTTGCCTCACAATGTTTTTCTTTTTTCTAACAGAAGTAGATTTCAGATGCATTAATTTCACCTTACCCTGCTCTGTTGTGTGCCATCGAGTCGATGCCGACTTATCACCACCCTATATAACAGAGTAGAACTGCCCCATAGAGTTTTCTATGCTGTAATCTTTATGGAAGAAGCTCTGGTGGAGTAGTGGTTAAGCACTTGGCTGCTAACTGAAAGGTTGGCAGTTTGAACCCATCAGTCACTTCATGGAAAAAGATGTGGCAGTCTGCTTCTGTAAAAATTCACAGCCTTGGAAAGTTCTACCCTATTGTATAGGGTCACGCAACGTCGGAATTGACTCAGTGGCAGTCAGTTTGGTTTGGTTTGGAATCTTTATGGGAGCAAATCACCAGGTCTTTTCTCCCATGAAGCTGATGGTGGATTTGAACTGCCAACCTTTTGGTTAACAGTTGAGCACTTAACCATTGTGCCACCAAGGCTCCTTTACCTGGGTCTTTTTCTTTCATTGAAGGAGAAAAGATGTGGCAATCTGCTCCTGTAAAGATTACAGTCTAGGAAACCCTATGAGGGCAGTTCTACTCTGTCACATGGGGTCTCTATAAGTCAAAAATCGACCCCATGGCACCTAACTTCTTTATCACTAACAGCTTGTTCTCTAGCAATCAGCATACTGGTATATTCCCAATCCTGCAGTGTCCTGCCTTTACATCCAAAAAGAAAATGTTGCTTAAATCACTATTTTTGAAGCATAGAAGCACTAAAATTCTATCATTGTTTCTTCCTTTTCTTTTCTTAGGCTCTTAGCCCAAGGTTGCATAAGAGGGTCTGAGGTACCAGAGCAGGAAGGAGAATCCGGTTCTGCTTCTGACAGGACATGCTGCGTGAATCATCACTGTCATTGTCCTTTAACCTGTATCCAAAAGACTCAGCTAATGTGGTTTCCAATATTGGAGCCTTTTGTTTCCCAGCATGATGGGATGATGGAGTCTTTTGTACATCTAGGCAGGAATATTTGATTCGTGTTTCTCTCTTAGCTCTGCCAGGAAAAAATATTTTATTAGGATTTTTTTTTATTCCCTTCACTGTCGTAACAAGTTGCCTTTAGCACAGTTCTGAAATTCCTTTTTCCCCTGTGCTGAGATTGCGGCCTCAGATTCCTTTTCACTCACCGAATGGGTTTCTGCTTCTGCATGTGTGTGGCAGGTATGGAGCCAATTGCCCTGCACAGTTATCTAAAGGCTGACATATAAGACTGCAGTGGCAAGGAAGAAAACAAAAACAAACGAACAAAAACAGTTGCCATCAGTTGATTCTGACTCATGGCAACAGAATGAGTGTCAGAGTATAACTGTGGTCCATAGAGTTTTCAATGGCTTATTTTTAAAAGTAGACCACCAGGCCTTTCTTCCGAGGTGCCTCTGGATGGACTTTAACCACTAACCTTTCTGTTAGCAGCTGAAAGCGTTAATCGTTTGCAACACCCAGAGGCAGACGGGGTCTACTTATACCCACTCTCAACATTTTTGTTGAGTTTGGAACAACATGTGATGGGAAACTTTAGAAACCTACACAACTAAACCTCCCCACAAGGCAGAGGTGGTCACATGGGCATTTGGCCGGGTGACCTCTAAGCCCTCTAAGTGTGGGATTCTAGGAAGTACCTCATTAAAGAAATATGGGGGAATGATGGGAGCTTCAGACACCTTGGCTCACCCTTGAGGGGAGCCTAATTACTTCCATTTCAAAAAACCCTAATAACCTTGTAGAAGCAGAAGAATTGGGTTGAACATCTGATTCTGATGTTATATATATATTGAGGTGTGTGACTAACAATTATACATCTCAGTGGAGGATATTACAGTTTATAAATATCACAAGTGGAATTCAGGAAAAGGCAAAAATGGAACAGGAAGGACTTTCTGTTTTCATTCATTTATTTATCAAACATTTGTTGAGTACCTCCCATGCTAGACAGTGTGTTGGTCGTTGGGCTTATAAAGTCACTAGTTTTAAGGAGTTCAAGGTTTAAAGGAGACAAACGTGGAAAAAGTACATTGTGATAAAGGCTCACTAGAAAAATTTATGAAGTATCATGGGTACTAAAGAGTCTGTGATGGAGAATAAGTTAATTATGCATGGAGACCATTTGGTTTTTAAAGTAGGTGACATTTTAGTTAAACTTTGATAAATGTGTTTTACCAGGCGGTCCTAGAGAGGTCTGAAGGAGGTATATGAATGAAGATACAGGTATGGGTGACCTTTTTTTTTTTTTAACATTGCTAAGGTGCCCTGGAGCTCTGGTTGTGTAGTGGTTAAGAGCTTGGCTGCTATCCAAAAGGTCAGCAGTTCAAATCCACCAGCCACTCCTTGGAAACCCTATGGGGCAGTTCTACTCTCTCCTATAGGGTCACTATGGGTCAGAATCTAGTCGACAACAACAGGTTTGGTTTTTGGTTTGAAGGTGCCCTGGTGGCGCAGTGGTTAAAGCGATTGACTTCTAACCAAAAGGTCAGCAGTTTGAAATCACCAGTGGTTCCATGGGAGAAAGATGTGGCAGTCTGCTTCCATAGAGATTTATAGCCTCAGAAACCGTATGGGATCACTATGAGTCGGAATCAACTTGATGGCAGTGGGTTTGGGTTTAAGGTGTTCAGAGTTTACCTGTGGCAATAGGGAACCTTGGGTGATTTTAAGCAGTAAAGTGACATCATCAGTTCTGAATGTTGACAATAAAAACTCAGAATTTTATAAGACCAGTGTCATGGATTGAATTGTGTCTCCCCAAAATGTGTCAACTTGGTTAGGCCATGATTCTCAGTATTGTGTGGTTGTCCTCCATTTTATGATTGATACAATTTTTCTGTATGTTGTAAATCCTAATCTCTGCCTGTGGTTAATAAGGCAAGATTGGATTATGATGAAAAGCATCGGGGTAGGGTGTAACACCCTTGTGCAGGTCATATCGCTGATCCAATGTAAAAGGAGTTTCCCTGGGGTGTGGCCTGCACCACTTTTCTCTCTCAAGAGATAAAACGAAAGGGAAGCGAGCAGAGAGGGGAGGACCTCAGACCACCAAGAAAGCAGCTCTGGGAGCAGAGCGTGTCCTTTGGACCTTTGGTTTCTTCGCTGAGAAGCTCCTAGACCAGAGGAAGATTGATGACAAGGACATTCCTCCAGAGCCAGCAGAGAGAGATAGCCTTCCCCTGGAGCTGACACCCTGAATTTGGACTTCTAGCCTACTAGACTGTGAGAGACTAAATTTCTCTTTGTTAAAGCCATCCACTTCTGGTATTTATTTTCCAGCAGCACTAGATGACTAAGACAACCAGATAATGGCCTATGTAAAAGCATGAAATAGGGTCGGAGACAGTGAGAAAGGAGAGGAAGCGGTGAATTTGAGAAAGCTTTGGTTGTAGGAGAAGAGATCTCCTATTCCAATGACTAGGTGTTTTAGGTTGCCATTAAATAAGATAGGAAACCAAGGAGAAGAAGGAATTTTGGAAGAAGAGGAAAGAAGCACATTGATTATATTGTATTGATATTGTATCAATTAATTATATTAATTAACATTATAATATATCACAATGTTCTGTTGTGATCCATAGGGTTTTCATTGGCTAATTTTTGGAAGTAGATCACCAAGCCTTACTTTCTACTCTGTCTTAGTCTGGAAGCTCCACTGAAACATGTCTACCATAGGTGCCTCTGCTGGCATCTGAAATACTTACGGCATAGCTTCTAGCATCATAGCAACATGCAAGCCACCACAGTACAACAAACTGACAAATGATTAATGTGTTTAGATGCTTGTCTATGGTCCTGTTAACGGGAGCCCTGGTGGCGCAGTGGTTAAGAGCTCGGCTGCTAAACAAAAGGTTGACAGTTCGAATCCACCCGCTGTTCCTTGGAAACCCTATGGGACAGTTCTACTCTGTCCTATAGGGTTGCTATGAGTTGGAATCAACTCGATGGCAATGGGTTTGGTTTGGTTTTTCATATGTCCTATTCCCAGGTATCATCAGAGGACTTCTGAGTGTACATAAGGGAGCTGAACTCTGTGGGCTCCTAGCTTTACTTAACAGTGATGAAAAAGAAACTAGGTTAACTGAAAAGGATTACTTATTGGCTAGTGTTTTACTGTTATACACTAAGCTTTAAATTTTCTAAATTCTGCTCAAGAATATGACAGTGGTTGAATAAATTGTTATGTATCCACACACCACTCCATATACGATTCCCTTATAATATGAGCCTTTATCGTGGTTGTCAGCAGTTTTTACGTTGTCTTTTTTTCTGCCAAGAGATCACTTTGGGGCAGGTAGGAATTCTCTGTAGACTCTATAGTGCCTCTGCTGCCTGATCCATGTTAAGGAATACTGATACGAATTTGACAAGCTATGCATTACATTATCTGTATATTTCAGCATCATAGCTTCATGCTTATGCTTCTAAAATATAACAAAATACCAAATTCATATTTAATCTGTGATCTGTTACAATCCCTAGATCTGTTTCTGTCAAACTTGTGTTTAAAATATATGTCTTCAAGGTTTCTTCTGGATAAATTAGCTTCCTTTGATTTTTTTCTCACATTGACGTATCTGTCTTCTAAGAATCGGTTATAGGAAAGGAAGTTATTTTGACTCCCACTTTACTTGGTATATTTCTGACAGGTATTTCTTGTTAGAAATACATGGTATCTTTTGAAGTTATTGAAATGCAAAATCTAGGAAAGGAGACCAGGAAGTCAATATTTAATGAGGATCTGGATTAGCATGGAAACCTTCATCTTCAAGAAATAAAAACTCTAATGATTTCAGAAAACGATAGGTTCTTTCTCTTTTGCCTTCACTCTCCATTTCCCTACCCATAAAACATTATGAAAATAAGAAGGGCAGAAGCTATTTCAGTTTTCCCTGACAACAGCACCTAAAACGTTAACTGCAGTGAATAATGTGGGATAATGAAATGACTTTTAATTGGAACAGAACTCATGGTTTGGGTGGGCAAGGGGAACCTCTATAGAACGTTGACTTCAGAATAAGTTCCTCTCTGATTGGCAGGCACTGCCAGCTGGCAGCTGACCATTATCATAAGAACTTCTCAGAAGGGAAAACAATTGAAATATGGTCTAGCACTTGGAATATTTCTGCTCAGAGAGAATGAATATGGATCTGAAACTAAAACCCATGGAGAATGGATATGGAACTGAAATGAAAACCCACATATTTTTTCCCCAAGTTTTTTCTACATCATCTCTCATTTAAGAACATCAGCAACTAATCACAAACCGTTCCGATTCTGAGACATTACCTGGGAGACTGACTACAGATAAGTGTATTAACCTTCCTGCATCTTCAGGTTCTCAGCTTTATGATCTCCTTAGTTATCCAGCATTACCTCCTGATTAGTATCTTGTTGAGGTGGTGGCATTTAAACTTCATCTGTTGCTCCAACTCCTTTACCTTTCTTGATTCTTTTTATTACACTGAAGAGACTTGGGCTAGGCCACTTGTTATAGAATAAAAACAATATATAATTTTGCCCCTTACTGTACTTCTGTCAAGGAACTCTGGTGGTATAAAGATTAGGTGCTCAGCTGCTAACCAAAAGTTGGTGGTTTGAACCCACCCAGTGGTTCTGTGGGAGAAAAGACCTAGCAATCTCATAAAGATTACAGCCTAGAAAATCCTATGTTCTACCCTGTTGCATGGGGCGCTATGGGTTGGAATTGACTCCACAACACCCAACAACAATAGAACTTCTGTCAGTACACTTGTAATTGTGTTCCCTTTGTCTCAAAGGGTAGTCAGCAACAGAATAGTGACGGATGAGTCTAAGGCCTAGAAAACCAACCCTAAGCACATGCCTTTGGACAGGTGGCTGGTGTTTAATGGATGAAGAATTGACAGTTTTTAATTGCAAATATAAGTTGTGTTCATCCAGCCTGATAAAGCATTTTTTTTAAAAGTGGATTTCCTTTCACCCCTTGGTCACTTGGATTACCTGTCTTAGAAAATTCAGGAACAGCCGTAAATCCATGCTCTGCTTTTAGAGAAGCAATGAACTATTTTCCGGTTCACAAAACTTTCTGACCCCACCAGTGAATTGGACGGTCTTTAAAGATAAAGTTGTAAAAACCGTTTATTGTGAAGGTGAGAAAGTGAAAAAGAACGGGTCATTGCTCTTTCCCTTTAAACAAAATCCAAGCTAATGCCTTATTTCTATCATGATTTTTTTTTTTTTTTAACATTTATGTGTTGTTGTTGTTAGATACTGTCAAGTTAGTTCCAACTCATAGTGACCGTATGTATAACAGAACAAAACGTTGCCCGGTCCTGTACCTCCCCATAATCATTGCTATATTTGAGCACATTATTGTAGCCACTGTGTCAACCACTTGATGTTTTTTTTTAAGATAGGTAGGCCCATCTAAACTTGCATGTCTAGGTTATCATGTGAAGTTGGACTTGCTGAAGTTAGTAGTCATTACAAAAAATGTTTGGCCCTCAAAGACTAAAATATTTACTCTCTGGTCCTTTGGAAGAAGGTGCCTTAGAAAACAGGCTTGGCTATCTACTTGAAAGAAATCAGCCATTGGAAACCCTATGGAGCACAATTCTTCAACACACATGGGATCACCATGTGTTAGAGTTGACTCAATGGCAACTGCTACTCCAGACCAAGTGCTTTACATACTTCACTTTACTTAATCCTCACAATAATGTTATGCAGTATGTGCTTTTATTGCCCCCCTTTCTGCAGATGAGTAAACTTAGGCTGAGAAAGGAGTAAAACAACTACGGGTGACAGAGCTGGGGGAGTGCCCTGTGTCTGTCTGTTGTGGAAGCCCAAGCCTTTCGTCATTATACTACCTTGCCTCTCTTGTTGGCAAACAGCTTGATCCACTTCTATAACTGTGTTTGTTTGTTTTGCACTGATTGTTAATTCTGTCCATTTCCATTTCACTGAAGGGTCAATGAGTGCACACTATTGCACAGTAAAGCTGAACATAATATAGATCACAATATTATATAACTTTTCCTTAACTAAGTGATCTATTAAACTCTACAGTTGATTGAGCCTTTGGTACTATATATGGGAGAATAGAAGGATGATGTGTTTTTCCCCATTCCCTCAGTACATATATGATGAACTTCCTGTAGTCAATGCTGAGGTAAGGAACTGATGTGTGTATAGGCTGGAACTGAAAGAAAGGTCGAGTCTCAGGAGAATGATAGCTTGAGTAAATTTAGTGCTTTGAATTTGGTGCCTGTAACTTGAGCTTTTTAAATGAGTAGTGATTGTAATCATTTAGTTTTCTCTATTTTTAATGGTAATCCTTTGCTAAAAGCAAACATTAGACAGTTCATAATTCATTTGTAATGGGCACTTGGAGGGAGAAAGTGCTTGAGAAACACTATCTGAATTTATAATTCAACTTGTATATGAGTTGTTTGTCATGTAGAAGAATGTAACAATTAAATAGTCATTACGTTATACATTTCAAATTGGAGCATCTCAAGATGTTCATTAAACAGCACAGGGAGCATCTGAGGCCATTGAATACCTGTAGCTGAGTGGTATAACTATCTATAGATACATACTTTTAAGCCATATGCTCCATATGTTGTCAAAATATCTTCAAAGAAACTGTGAATAGTACTCTATCCTTTGACTCATTTCTTTGTGACTTGCAAGTCTTTTAGTTATTGAAGGAAGAAAAACAGTTTCTAAAATTACTTCAAGTTTATTTTATTAATGTAGCTTTACATTTTTAGAAAAATTAAAATAAACATGCATGCACTTAAATTGGGTATCTGTCTTACAGTTGGGCCTCACTCATTTGCAAGTAACCAAGGATATTGCCATCTTGAATGATTGGGGGACATTTATTGTAAAAATAAATCTGATACAGGGGTATCTCATGGAATCCGAAGTTAATTAATGTGACAGGGAATCACAGTGGACTGAGCAGGCCTGGAAATGTTTGGAAGCCAGGCAGCTATATTTTAGTCTCAGGCCATATGGTTGCTTGTTTCACATTCTCTAGCATCTGCTTAAAGCTTCACTTTCTACAGACCAGTTTCTGCTTCTCTATTCACATGTTGGAACATGGCCTCTCAGAGCTCTCTAGAGACTAACCAGCATCTTTGTGTCCCAAATCCCCCTTCCTGAGAGAGAGAATCTCTTTGGCTAGCTTGGATCAAGTGGCCACTCCCGGGCCAATCAGCTATGGCCAGGGATAGAGGTCTCATAGTTCAAACATGACCGTCAGAGCCCACGCTTGGATCTGAGGCAAATTTTCAGGAAAGAGAAGTCGTGGGCTGAGCAGAGTCTCAGAGAAGTATCTACTACGCTATTCTAATCCTCCGTGTCAGACCCCAAAATAACTACTTATTTATTCACTTTACTTTTCTTGCTTAACTCAGAACAATTTGCTGAGATTATAGTTTTGGGTTTTTGTATATTCTGTTTATTTTTTACAAGTGCTGGAGTCTCCTGAGATGTTGGCATGTTTGAAAAGCTTACTGATTGGCATATGTCCATGCTCTTTCCATGACCACATCCACTACGAGGCATCTGAGGATAATTCACCTCAGCATGGCTTACCCCCACTGCTGCACAACATGTTTGATCTTCTAGCTATGCTAGTGGGAAATTTCTAACCCATCCCTTCACCCTGGAGAGTTTTGAAAGATGGGGAGTCTCTGTATTTACTCAACTCATTAAAAGTGACACAAAGGGTCAAATACTTCTGAGGCGTCATTTTTCCCCAGCAGTTCTAAAGAGCTCTTGCTCTTGGCAACAATGGTGACTCCCAGTGTTGGAGGAATGAAATCTTGATACGTGCTACAGCATGGAGGGAGTATGCTGAGTGAAACAATCACAAAGGACAAATATTGTATGACCTCAGTTATATAAAAAAGACAAGAACAGGCAAATGTATAGAGACCAAAGTTTATCAGTGGCTACCAGGTGTGGGAGGGAGGGAAGAAGGAGGTGTGTGTTATTGCTTATGGAGCAGTGAGTTTATAGTGATGGAAAAATTGCATTGATTAAAGATATGGTTGCAAAGCCAATTAATGTAATTGCTGTCAATAAGTGGTACACTTGTAACAAATTGAATTGGCAAAATTTGTGTGACATATATTTACAACAGTAACAACAAAAAGAGAAGCTGCTGGGACTGCTTATATACAACCAAACACCTCATGGGATTTGGTTTCTTGGTTTGGAGATTTAGGGTCATGATTTCATGGGACATACCAGTTAATTAGCCTAATATAATGTTTAGTATTTCTGTTCTATCTCCTAGTTCATTGTGTAGTACCTGGGGTCTTAAAAGATTTCAAGCGGCCCTTCAAGGTACAATAATTAGTCTCTGTTTGCCTAGAGCAGAAAAGGAAGAAGGAGAGTCCAGAATAGGAGGAGAAAATGGAATATGTCGCTAATTGCCTCCATGAACAACTGCCTCCTTTGCCATAAGACCAGAAGAACTGGATGGTGCCCGGCTACCACTAAACATTTTGATCAAGGATTCTATACAAGAATCCTTGATCAAAAGGGAGAAAATGCAAAACAGAACAACTAGAACGGAAATAATGAGAATGTTCAAGCATTGTGAAGAATGTAATCGGTGTTACTGAACCATTTGTGTAGAAATTATTGAATGGGAACCTAAACTGCTGTATGAACCCTCATTGAAAACGCAATAAAGTAGTATTTAAAAATAGGATGGAGGAGAAAATGCAGAATACAATTTCAAATTCCCATGGAATCTTGACTTTCTGGAACCCTAGAGGATAGATTAACCCCTGAAATGATTGCCCTGAGATAATCTTTAAACTTTATATCTTAAACCAAAAATATTCCCTGAAGTCTTCTTAAAAAGAAACAATAGTTTAGCTTAACTAGTAAAGAATGTCTGCCTTGAGCACTGTGCTCTTTTAAAAACTGTCTATATGGGATCAAAATTACAACAGCAACTTGAAAGATTAGATAGGAAACTTAGGAGGTAGTGAGTTTATGTTAATGGGGAAGGATGATTCGGAAAAAGAGGATGAGAATGGTTGCACAACTTGAAGAATGTAGTCAATGTCACTGAATTGTACATGTGGAAATTGTTGAATTAGTGTATGTTACGCTGTGTATATTCTCAACAACAGCAAAAAATAAAATAAATTATTAAAATTAAAAAAAAAAACAGTTGCTATCCACAATTAGGTGTAGGTATAGTGATTAAGAAATGCTCAGGGTGCTAAGGGAGCACCGAGGAAGGACATTTAGCATCGACTGCTGGGGTGGAATGAAGCTTCTTACAAAAGTTATGTTAAAGGAACAACCTGTGCCTCACACCTAACTGCTTCTCAGTTTTGTTTTTTTTCTGACAATTGATAACGCTTGATCAGGTGTGCCCTGAAGCCAACTCAGATTCTTGGCTTCTCCCAAGGCTTAGGGCAAGTTTCTATACTCCTGAAGACTTTCCTTCCATGGGTTGCAATGAAGAGACCTTATGTTCCACCTCGAGTATTCAAGCTCAGTAAATTGAGATCTTATCAACAGTTCCATTTCCCTTTCACATGTCCTCCATAAGCAAAGTCTTCTGTGCTAATTGTATCTCAGAAGGAGCCAAAAGTATCACATTGTGATGCTGGGTTTCATGTGCTTGTAAATATGAAAAAGAAAAGGATGCTTCACATGCAGAGGTTCTCTTCAAACTTTTTTCCCCCTAAATATTTCTCAACTCCTTTCTCTTCTCTCCATCTTCTCTACCACCACCCTACATTAAGCTAATCTCATCTATTGTCTAGACTGCTGTTGTTCCTACAACCTCAGTTCTCTGATCTGAAAGGAAGAGTGAAAACAAGCATGCTGTAGAGGTCTGAAGGAAATACACACCCTAGAACACATTTTCAGGTCTTCCATTGACATTTCTGCTCATAACAGAGTCCAAAAACAATGCATCCCTTTCATTAGTAATACTACTATTTTAGTTATGTAACTTCTCTGTTACCAATTTCTAATGCAAAGGCGGTATTCAGGTAGATGCCTTTTGTTTAGCCTTAATAATTCATTAATTAATGCACAAACATGATAATGGGAAAAATCAGAAACAAGCATTTTATTCTAAATTTAGGTCTAAACAAAAAATTGCTAATATGTAATATGAAAATAACACAAAGAATCTTTAGTTGGAAAAGCTTATCAGCTAATTTCCAAATTTCTACATAGCTGCACCTTTCTGTACTCAGCAAAAATAAATGACTAAACAGTGCCAAGATTACTGGCAATAATTTCTTGAGAATTTCAGGAAAAGATGGGACAGTCAAGAGCATATACACTGAAACCAGAAGAACAGCGGTTCAAATCTGGGCTCTGCTACTTACTGCCTGAATAACGTTCAGTGCTTTATTTAATTTCGCTAAGCCTTGGTTTCTGTATACATAAAATGAGAATATTAATAAAACTCATCTCTTAAGCCTCACTTTTCCACTTGTATAATTGTGTGAATTTTAATTAAATTGAACCAGTGCATAATATTAGAAACATTGTAAGCACTCATATTAAACCCGTTACTGTCAAGTCAGTTCTGACTCATAGCGACTCTGTAGGACAGGGTAGAACTGCCCCATAGGGTTTCCAAGGCTGTAATCTTTATGGAAGCAGACTGCTACATCTTTCTCCCTCTGAGTGGTTGGTGGGTTCGAACTGAAGACCTTTCAGTTAGCATCCAGGTGCTTAACCACTACACCCCCACGGCTTCATATGTTTTTTTACCTGAGGTTTAGCTGGAATGGTTCTATAACCATAGGTTTACAGTAGGAAAGTCCCTGCTCCATTCTGATACAGAGGATTCTCAGCCATTATGGAGGTGTTTATAGATGTTAACTGTGTCTTAAAGAAGAATGTCAAGAAGTCCTGCTTTTCCACAAGAATTCTGTGCTAGATCATGCTTCTGGAAAATTCATGTACTTGATAACAAATGGCCATCATTAGAGGATCTTGAGATGGTCAGATAAGCACAAAGGCAAGCTGACACAGAAGAAGATACTGTAACATGAACCTTTATTTTCTTTAAATAACGTCTGTCAGTGAGCATTCCACCTCTCATCCTGATGCACAGATGTGAAATTCAACTGGAAGCATCCTTTTCCCCCAGGGCTGTGCAAAGAAACCCAAAGCCTTAGTAGAACAAATGCATTTGAGAGGCCCCTCAGATCATCTTTTCAGTTTCTAGGAAGAATCCTAGTGTAATTTTGATTGGAGTTGCCTTGAATTTGTAGTTCAGTTTTAGAAGAATTGATGTCTTTACAACATTGAGTCTTCTAATCTGTGAATAAGATATTTAGGTCTTGAAATTCTTTCAATAACATTATGTAATTTTCAGCATTAGGGTCTTGATTATCTTTCATTAGGTTTATTCCTTGGCAGCTGATGGTTTTGGTACTATTGTAAATGGTATCTTTGTTAAACTTTATTTTAGTCTGTTGCCAATATAGAATAAAACACGTTATTTCGTGTTTTGATCTATAGCCAATGGCCTTGCTAAATTCACTTTTAAAAAACAATTACTGTGTTTTAAGTGAAAGTTTACAGTGCAAATTAGTTTCTCATTCAAAAATTTATGCAAATTGTTTTGTGACATTGGCTGCAATCCCTGTCATGTGTCAGCACTCTCCTTCTTTTCGCTACAAGTTCCCCATGTCCATTTGTTCAGTTTTGCTGTCCTTTCCTGCCTTCTCGTCCTTGCTTTTGGGTAGGTGTTGCCCATTTGGTCTCCTATACTTGATTGAACTAAGAAATGTGTTCTTCATGTGTGTTATTGTTTGTTTTATAGGCCTGTCTAATTTTTGGCTGAAAGGTGGACTTCTGGAGTGGCTTCAGTTTTAAGTTATCAGGGTGTCCAGGGGCCATAGTCTTGGGGGTTCCTCCAGTCTCTGTCAGACCAGTAAGTCTGGTCCTTTTTTGTGAATTTGAATTTTGTTCTACATTTGTCTCCTGCTCTGTCCAGGACCCTCTCTTGTGATCCCTTTCAGAGCGGTTGGTGGTGGTAGCCGGGCACTGTCTAGTTCTTCTGGGCTTAGGCAGGTGAAGGCCTTGATAGCTGTGGTCCATTAGTGAGATGTTTCACAGATTCATTATTATTCTTTACTGTTGCGTAGTATTCCATTGTGTGTATGTACCATAATTTGTTTATCCATCTGCTGATGAGCACTTAGGTTAAATTCACTTATTAATTCCAATAATTTCTTAGTAGATTCTTTTGGATTTTCTACATATACAATTAAGTCATTTAAGAAAAATGAGTCTTGTTTCTTTCTTTCCAGTCTTTTTGCCTTTTATTTCTGTTTTTTAAATCTTACTGCATAGGCCTTCAGTAAAGTATTGAACGAGAGTAGTGGCAGCAGGCGTCTTTGCCTTGCTTCCAATATTAGGGGAAATGTTTTCAGTAATTTACTGTTAATATAATGTTTGCTTTAAGTTCTTTTGCAGTTTCTCTTTAACGTATTAAGGAAGTCCTCCTCTTTTCCAGATTTTTAAATCATGAATGCCTATTAAGTTTATTAAATCATTTGCTGCATCTATCAAAATGATCATGCAACTTCTCTCATTTTTTTCTTTTAATGTGGTGAATTAATTTGATTGATGTCCAAATGTTAAACCACTCTTCCATTCCCGAAATAAAGTTCGTGTGTTCAAGATGCATCAAACATTTTTGTATTTAATATTTTGTTTAGGATTTTTACAACTATGTTAATGACAGTTTAACCTGGAACTTATCTTTCTTCTATTGTCAAGTTTAGGTATACAGGGTATTCTTGTCTTATAAATCAAATTGGAAAGTGTTTTCTTTCTTCTCTGGAAGAATTTATGGGTAGTTGGTATCCTTTTTTTGTTAAGTATTGGGAAAATTCACTGGTAAAATCGTTTAGGCTGGAGTCTTCTTTGTGGGAAAATTGTTAATGTATTCTTTAATAAATATAAGAGTATTCAAATTCTTTTATTTTTTTCTTGTGTCAGATTCGTAAGTAGTGTTTTTCTAGGAATTTGTTTATTTCATCTGTATTGTCCATTTTTTTTCATAGAAGTTGTTTATGATATCTTTATTATCGTTTTCATAGTTGAAACATCTGTATTGATTGTCTCTTTTTCATAACTGACATTGATGATTTTTTTTTATTAGTCCCTTTTTTGGTCATATTTGCAGCTGATTTATAAAATTTATTAATGCCTTCAAAGCAACAATTTTTACTTTGTCGATTTTTTTCTATTGTACATTTTCCCTATTAATTTTGGCTCATATTAATTATTTTTTTTCTTCCTACTTCTTTGGGCTTTCATTTTTTTGTTCTTTTTATAGCCTCTTGAATTAGAAATCTAGATCTTTGATTTTTACCCTATCTTCTTTTTTAACATATGCATGTAAGCTATGAATTTTCCTCTAAGCCCTACTTTAACTTCATCCTAGAAGTTCAGATTATTTTCTGATTTACATTGTGGTATCTTCTTTGACATATAGGTTTATTTAGAAGTTAACTTAGAGGCTAATTTCTCGGCAGTTGGTGATTTTCTAGTAATCACTTTATTATTGATTTCTGTGTTAATTTTATGGTTTTCAGAGAACATATCCTGAATCATTTAAGTTCTTTGAATTTTGGTGAGGCTTGCTTTATGACCTAGCTGATGATCAAATTTGGTTAATATTTTCTGCACACTTCGTAAAGTGTGTATTTCTGTAATGTCAGTTTTTTATATTTTGTATGTATCAGTTAGGTCAGATTTATTGCCTTGTTCAAATCTTTTATATCTTGATTGATTTTTTGTCTGCTTATTCTATTAATTATTGAGAGAAGTGTGTTAAAGTCTATCTTTTAATTCTGTTTATCTTTACATAATTGGAAGCTCTGTTATTGGGTCCATGCAGATTTAGACTTATGACATATTTCTTGTGGATTTTCCCCTTTTCCATTATGAAATATCACTCTTTATCTCTAGTGAAGCCTCTTGCCTTGAAGTCTACTTTGGCAGTATTATTAAAGCCACCTCAACTTTCTTGTGATTAATGTTTGCATGGTATATTTTTTCATCCTTATACATTTCAACTTATTTATTTCCTTATATAGAAATGTGCTCTTGAAAAGAGCATATATTTGAGTTTTCATTTTAATTTTTAAGAAAGAATTTTAAATATTTTAGAAGAAACAACTTTTTGAGAAAACACAGGAGCATAATTTTGTTTTTTAAAACTTTTTACGTTTAATTTATAGTTTTGATTAAAACATGTTCAAATTTTACACAATTAGAATACAACTTTAATTTTAAATTATTTAGATATTTGAGAATGAATATAACTTGAGATTATGTTTGTAAGAGCAAATACAAAAATAGAGCTCAGAGAATGCTGAAAAGAGAATAGAAAAATCTTTAAGAGGTGGTCTGCTTACGTTAAAAAAAGCTAACGTAGTACAAGTGAGAAAACTTTACTGAGCAAGAGCCACATAAATTCAAGAACAAGACATAAAAACTTGAAAAAATAAACAGCTAGATACTGATCAAAACAATTAAAATGAATAAGAAAATTACACTCGTCAAATTCATGACTTGAACAAATCAGATGAAATTTCCGAGACTTCCTATTTTTTGCTTAATGAGTATTTAGTTCCTGTTCAAAATAATGAGAATGCTTGTGGGCCTCTGTCTTCTTGACCTGGCAAAGGTTCTAGGCTGCCCTGATGCTCTTCCCTCTTCGCTGCTTCCCGGAAGTGCTCAGGCTTCCTCCCAGTCACCAGCACAGTCTCTGCATGGATTTAAGGGTATTTCAGAGTCTTTGAATTTGAGCTTGTTCGTCTGCTTCCCAATCTGTCAAGCAGGGCACTGCAGAACTTGATTACCTGCTTAGAAATGGGTGGCAGTGGAATAGAAAGGAGAGAGAGTACAGAAAGAACAAAGACAAATGAATACTTCAATAATTATTGTGCCCCAAGGATATAATTCTCCTGGACAGTGAAGTGAAGTGCTGTTTTCTCCCAAGAGGAATCATTTTTTTGCCAGGGCATTTCTCCAAAAGACCTTATTTTAGATCTTTTAAGTAACTGACAATTTTCACTGGAAATATGAAATTATCAGTTTTGCAGCCCAGTAAGCGCACTTTCTAAAGCTGAGAAGATAGCTTTTCTTTCAGGATGCTTGAAGCATGAGGTGCAGAGTCAGAGCCCAACAATGGTGGGACATTCAGACAGGAATGGCCAGGATTCCTAGACTCACAGACGGGAAAGCCCTGCAAGCTTCCATCACCCCATTCATCTACATCCTTCGATCCATTCATTCATTCATCATCTCACATTACTCCCTGAGAGCTCCTGAAGCCAGGGATCCTGTGGTCACCGCAGAGTTCCTAGCCTCTAGCAAAGTGCAGGACTCAACAGCAGGTGTCCAGTTATATTTATTACATGAATGAACTAGGTATAAAGCAATTAGTATCTCTTGTTTGAATCACTTAGAGTTACAATATTATTTTATCCAACCATAGGAGGTAAGATGGTGGATTTTCTGCTTGTAGTCAGTTCACATTTATCCCAGAACAGCTAGTCCATCTAGAAGAATATAATGTCATAATCCACTCTGCATTTCTTAATTTAGTTCAAATCAGAAATCTGAAGATTTCTCTGAGCCATAGAAAACCTCCCTGAAGAGAAAACCTGAATGAAAACCTATTTATAATGTATTGAAACTCACAAATTTCCAAGGTCTATTTGTGGCTGTGCAGAGTTAGATGAACTGTTGTGATGCTTCTTTGGACAGGAGCTTGGTGTGTGAAAGTTGTTTCAATAATATTACTTCAATATGAGAGATAGGTGTGCCTGTTTATTAATGTTGACCAATCTGACCATAAACTGTTTGATTTCTTTTATGATGTTGAGAATGTGCCCTCACAAAAGATTTCCCCTGAATAAGATAAACACTATAGCTTCATACTGTGGGGGAAAGCTGGTTTGTTAATATTTATTACCAGAGTCCTATTTTACGAGTTTTTGAAAGTGCCATGTTTCAAAGCAGTTATTATTATCTCTTTAGAAAGATGGGTAGAGGGAAGTTGGCAATACCACAGGAGCCAACTTGGACTCAAGTCTCAGATGATTCATGGCCAGATGACCCTTTCTAGATCACCTCTGTAAGGGTTACTGCATTCAGCACCCCCTACCCTGCCTGCCCTTCTCCCCAACCCCAGTGATGCCAGCATTGCATTGTGGAACATAACGGGTCTCTGACGCTAGACAGAACAGTTATACCAGCAGCATTGTTGTACCATTTTTAGCGGAACACATTTTATTGCTTTCTGTATCCCAGAACAGGAAGCCTTCCCTGTACTGTCAAACTGGTGCACTGTACTTTCTGAGACCGTCAGCAGTGGGGGGAGTGCTTTCTACTTGTAGCCTGTCAGATAATTTGGGATTCTTTTGCATGTAAAGTGGCATGTCTGGGAGAAAAAAGCCTCCTACTCAAAATCATATTTGGTCTGGTTTTATTATGTGGTTTTATTTTGAGGAGTTTTTTTTTTTAATTCTTCTATCAAGTTAGTGATTTAATTTTTACAGTACCTTGCATGGTGCCTTTTTTAAAATTTTTCCCACATAAAAATTTATACATACATTGTTATGTGACTCTAATTGCTCTCCCCATACTGTAACAGCACACTCCTCCTTTCCACCCCTGATTCTCCATGTCCATTCAGCCAGCTCCTAACCCTCTCTGCCTTCCCATCTCACCTCCAGACAGAAGCTGCCCGTTTTGAGGAAATTTTTTTCTTAGATACCTTTGAGGCATTCTAAAACCCTTTTGAGTCACTGAGTTAGTTTAAAAAAAATGGAAATTAGATTGTAATTTCTGACCTTACAAATGGTTTGTTTATTTATTAATTAAAAATTAGAATAAATAACTCGGTACAGTAAGAATATTGAATATACTTGGACTGCCAGAAGAACAAACAAATCAGTCTTAGAAGAAATACAGCCAGAATGCTCCTTAGAAGTGAGGATGGTAAGACTTTGGCTTGCTTACTTCGAACATGTCAGCAGGAAAGGCCAATTACTAGAAAGGACATTGTGTTTGGTAGAGGGTCAGTGAAAATGAGGGAAGCCCTCAGTGAGATGGATTGACACAATAGCCACAACAATGGACTCAAACTTACCAATGATCATGAAGATGGAGCAGGACCAGGCAATGTTTTGTTCTGTTGTACATATGGTCACCATGAGTCAGAGCTGAACTGACAGCAACTAACAACAGCAAAATCCTAAAACTGGGAGCCTTTACTAAACTTAATGTTGAATTTGATTCATTCAATTTAGTTCAGTTTTTCAATGAATATGGATATAAATTTGGAGTTATGGTTTACAGGAAAAATGAAGTAAAGCAATAAATATTAACAATACTAATAAAGCTCTGTATGCTTTGAGAAAAGGAGAAAATGAACATAACCTTAGAACAAAGACTCCAACTTGATTTTCTTGCAAAGTTCTCATCAAGTTCATTTGGTCTGACATATGACAATAGTTTTTTCATTTTGCAAGTTGTTTTGTTCTACCTGTGTTTTTGTGTGTGTATGTGTAGCAGAGCTGAGTCTAATTTAGCATATTCTTGTGACACTGAAGCACTTAAATTCAGAATTTTGTCCTGCCTGAATCTGATTCGGAGTGGCAGCTGACATTTTTCATTTGTCTTGGTTAAAAGTGATTAAGTGGCTAGCTTCCATTTTAAAGGCACCTGAATCATTTAAAAATTAAAAAAAAATGAAATAAAAATCCTTTATCCCATTGTACTTCTACTGATTTTTAATGCAGGACTAGAATTCTGAATCCTGGGCTTTGGAGTCAGGGTTATGTCCTCAACTAGACCTACATACTTAGGAATTGTCTCATTCTGGAGGTAGAGGGCTTTGGGAAGTTCAAGTAGTCTTAGACAAGAGTCTCACACTTAGGCTGAATTTGCACCATAAGCTCTTCCTCCTCTCTCTCAGATGGGATGTCTTCTCTGGTTTATCTAATAGTAAATTTCTTTGCTCCTTAGAAGTGAGGATGGCGAGACTTCGTCTCACTTTGGACATGTTATCAGAACGGACCAGTCCCTGGAGAAGGACATCATGCTTGGTAAAGTAGAGGGTCAGCAAAAGAGAGAAAGACCCTCAATGAGATGGACTGACACAGTGACGGCAACAATGGGCTCAAACATAGCAACAATTGTGAAGATGGCGCAGGACCAGGAAGTGTTTCGTTTCTGTTGTACATAGGGTCAATATGAGTCAGAACCGACTTGACGGCACCTAACAACAACAACAACAAATTTCCAATAGAAATTGCCAGATAACTGGGGAGTTATATTATTTTTATTGTTTCAAAATTCACAAAAGAAATGAGACATTCTGTTGCTCAACTTATCAATGCTTGTTGAATGCATTGGCATAACAATTTGCAGTTTACAGAGTCCTTGCATGTACACCAGCTCATTTAATTCTTTCAAATACCCTGTGATGAAGTGTCTACCATGTGCCAAGCCCTGTGTAGGCACCATAGGGCATACAAAAGAAGATGGAGAGATGGTCTATGTCCTTTTAAAACCTTTTCTTGCTTTTTATCAAGTGTTAGAGGCATCAATAGAAGAGAGGGTACATGGAAGGATGAGAGAGGGTCCATACCAAGCTCGGGTAGCTGGTGTCTCTGTACTGGCTGAAATTGGAATGGCAGCCTCATCTACCCAGTCTGCTGCTGGTTCTGCTATAATTCTTTACAAATGACCAGGATGTGGTGAGATTGGCCAACTTTTGGGGATCGATGATATTGACCCCCAAATATCAAAAATAGGGTGTGAATTTATAAAGTGAGTGGTTTGGTGATTCTTAATATTTTTTTTTTCTGATAGAAAACTAAGTGGACATTCTGATTGCAGAAATGATTGAAAATGTAGGAAAATGTAAAGAAAAAGAATTATTTGTAACCAGGACCAGATTAAGATGTTCAGTGGCATTAAAGAGCAGAAGAGTGTCACGCTCTCAACTCATGTTTATATTTCAAAATGAAAACAGTATTAACTGTACAGTAAATGTGACAAAGTCCAACCATGTTCTGACTTTTCATATGATGATTAATTTGCTATTATTTAAAATCACATAGTTTGTTCAGAAACAAAAAATTTTTTTGCTTCTACTCTGTTGGATCACACCTGTTGAGTCGTCCAGTGCCACCTCTCCCGCCTTCAGCCAAAGAGAATCAGTGTTCCTATTTTGGAATATAGTCTTCTGAAGTTTTTCTTATGTAGATAAATTTTTTAGTAGTTACATTTGGGTACTGAACATGTAGTTTTTTTTTTTTTTTTTTTTAACATCTTGATTTGTCAATTACCACTGCATGTAGACATTCTCATGCCATTAAGAAGTCTTTGAAGACACCTTTAATGGCTGAGCCATGGTTATATTTACCCAGTCTCTGAGTGTGTCTAGTTTCATATGCTAACATAAAGTTATATATACAGCCTACTACATATGTCTTTTCATCCATTCCTGATTTTCATTTGTGATAGTTACCTGGGTCTGGTTATATGCCCACCGCAAGTAAGTCCGTTTCTCAGTACTTTTGACAATCCACAGTGGTATGATTTTAAAAAGAGAAAAACAACTTTTCTCATTTGATGGAAAAATAGTATCTTGTTTTATTTTATAGTTACTCAATTAGCAGTGGAATAATTTTTTTTCATATATTTGTTGGCCATATTTTCATTTGTGTTTATGTCCATTGAGCATTATTCTCTGATGGTATCAGCATTTTTGTAAGAGCTATCTCTCTAATAAGGATATCAAACTTTTTCTTATATATTTGTTGGAAATATTTTTTTCCTGTTTTTCTTTGCCTTTTAATTTTATGACATAATTGATATAGAAAGATTTAAGTTAATATAGTTAAATTTATCAATATATTCTTTTAAATTTGTTCATCACCTAGAAAGCCGTCTGCATCCTGAGACCTGATAGTCGAGTAGATTTTCTTCCAGACTTTTTTCAAAAAAATATTTTTTCCTTTTCTTCTTTTAAATTCCATGTGTACTCTCTGACTAATGTTTTCTGTTTTACACAGAGATTATTTATTTTCATTTCCAGTTATTTGGCATTACTGGTGAAGTATTGAGTTCTTGAGTTTGGGAGATGAGAGAAGATGGTCTAGAAAGTAGACCAAAAGTTCTATTATTCTGTGTCCTCCTTTAATATTCTGAAAACTTCGTATGTGAATTGGAGCAGGTATGAACTTTCCAACCACCCCTTTAACATTCCTTCTTTCTATTCCCTTCATATGCATTTATTTCCCTCTTAACTTCTCATCTTCTTCCAGTTATATTTGATCAATGCAAAAATCTATCCTTTGTCCCCTCATCTAGACAGACATGATGACCTTGATCTCAGAGAAGTCAGTTGGGAAATTTGACTTCTCTGTACATAATATGCCTTCTTGGCCAAGAGAAATTTCTGACTTTTGTGTTATATTAGACTTATTTCCAATCGAGCTCCATTTATTTTTCTGGGAGATTTTTAATGGAACACCTTCAGGTTGATTTTTAAATGCCATGAAGTAACATGGTCAGAAGTGAAAGATTTTTAAAGCTAGGATGGTGCAGAGAGAAGTTCAGTTTCTTATTTTGAGACTGATTGATAGTCTTTCCGGAAGTCATCAATATCTCTACAGAGTATTTTAGTTTCTGTAGCCTCACCCCATCAACAAGCTATATCAGAAAGATAGGAGTTTTGCAGATGGTGTGGGACCATGCTTCATTTCTGGTCAAATCACACCATAATGATGCCGCTTACTCATCCATAAAAGCCTGTGGAAGTGCACGGAACATCTGCACATAATGCAGCCATTCATGCAAAGAAGGCCGAGGACCCTGTTTAATCACAGGGGATCTGCGAGCTCTCTCTTCTCCCTCAGTTTGCCTCCAAAGTTTCAGCTGCCCTGGGAGAGAAGTGCCTGATGAGCTAATCCATAGAAACATGCTCTCTCTGCCCTTATGGATGCCTGGCCCAAGCTGGGGTGCAGCCAACATGCATTTAATTCTTCTGAAGCCTGAACAGCAGCATCTTCCTTCTTTAACCCCACAAAAACTGCTTGGACCTGTGGCTTTCTATGGTGATGTTAACCCTAAACCGCATGTTCTATATAGCCTTTAGCCAAAGCAAATTTGATTTTTTTGAAATTATAGCGAGTCCTTAAGCAGATGTTGTTATAGAAGTGCCTGTTCAATGAAAAGCATAACAACAGTTCCCTGTTTCCAGTCATTGTAGATATCTTTTCATTTGTCCAGTTCATAGATTTTTCTGAAGCAGCATACAAGGCACTGCAGATAGAGCAGTGAGCAAGGAAGATATAGTCATTTTATATCCTTCAGCATAACTCGATTACTAAAAAAAAAAAAAAGAAGGATTAATTCCTTGAGAACATTTATTTATTATTTTCCCAGAGGACAACTCTTCTTTCACTTGTTCATAATCTTAGCAAAATTTAGATCAGAGCCTAATGAAAGCCTATGACATCTGAGCAGTCTCACTTCTAACACTTGTTCTCACCTTGTTTGTCTTTAAATAGCTTTCTTGTTTCCTCAACTGAAATATATTTTACTTTTAGCCATAACACATAACATACTTCTCAATCCATGTTTGCTGTGAATAGTAGGTAGTTCCAGTCCTAGAACAAGACCAAGTGCAAGTGCATGGCTTTTGTGTTAGTTTCCTATTGTTACAATAACCAGTTGTCACAAATTTAGTGGTTTAAAATAACACACATTTATTATCTCATAGTTTTGTAGGTCAGAAGCCTGAGTGGGCTTGCCTGGTTTCTCTGCCTGGGTCTCACAAGGCTGAAATCAAGGTGTCAGCTGACCTGGATGCTTCTCTGGAGGCTCTAAGGGAGAATTTCTCCCAAGTTCATTCAGTTGTTGGCAGAATTCAGTTCCTTGTGATTGTAGGGCTGAGGTCCCTGTTTCCCTGCTGGCTGTCGGCAGCCTCCCTCAGCTCCTTAAGGCCGCTTGCATTCCTTGTCACGTTGCCCCTGCATCTTCAAAACAACTATTTCACATTGCTTTGAACCTTTTCACGCTTCAGATCCTTTCCTTCTGCTGCCTGTCTCTGGCTCCAGCCAGGGAAGGTTCTCTTAAACAGTTAACGTGATTAGATTGGGCCCACCTGGATAATCCAGGTTAGTCTCCCAGTCTTTAAGTCCTTAACTTCAATTCCATTTATAAAGTCCCTTTTTCCATGTGACATAACATATTCACAAGTTACAGGGATTAGGATGTGAACATCTTTGGGGGGCCATTTTGCCTACACCTTTCAAGGACCTCCTCACAAGACCTTCTTTCTGACTGTTCAAATCCTTACAGCCCTATAACATGGGTACTGTTAGTAGCACCATTCCACAGGTGAAGAAACTGAAGCACAGAGAAAACCAGTTAAACTAGTTGCCATTGAGTTGATACTGACTCATGGTGACCCCATGTGTTTCAGAGTAGAACTACACTCCATAGGGTTTTCAAGGCTGTCACCTTTTGAAAGCAGATCGCCAGGCCTTTCTTCTGAGGTGCCTCTGGGTGGGTTTGAATTGCTAGCTTTTGGGTTAGTAGTAGAGTGGTTAACCATCTGTGCCACCCAGGGACACAGAGAGGGTTATTTCCTCAAAGCCTTGCAGCTAATAATATTTGCATTGAGATTTGAACTCGATCTGTCTTCAAAGCCTTAGTTCTTAGCCACTATGTTACTGTGTTTCATCTGTGAAAAAAATAAGTATAAAATATTGTTGACTGGTTGAATACCTGTCCACTGGTATAATTTAAGAAGTTGCAAAGTTTAATTTCATCAGAATACTTAAGAATCCTCAAAAACCTAAGATAGATGAGAACACATATGCATCATTTTAAATACCTATATTCTGCATCAGAAATTTACATTCCTCTTCTTTTCAATTTTCTGGCAAACCAACTAATATAATTTAAAATGTTATTATGAAATGAATATCAATGTCTTAAAACCAAACCAGTTGCCACCAAGTGGGTTCTAACTCATGGCAACCCCATGTGCTTCAGATTATTAATGTATTTGGCATCTCAATAGATACTCTAGTCTGTACATCAAATTTGACATCAGCACTCTTTGAATTAGACAATCTTAGAGGTCATCTCTCCTGGCTTTCCCACTAATGTAGGAATCTCCTTTGCAATGTTTCTGACTCTCCAACCTCATCCAGCTTGAGTTTTCTCTCACTACTAGAATGTTTACAGTGTCAGAGTTTACTTTTGCAAGTTAGTCATTTTTACTAGTGAATAATTTTAATACAGTTTCTTCTTTCATTGAATTAAAATCTTCTGCCATTTTCCACCACTGATATTTATTATAAAGTTTAGGAAAAATTCCAAATGTATTTTCCTATTAGGAAGGTAAATTGGATAAATATACCCAAATGTTTGGCTAAACACAAGTGAGGGTATTTAATAATTTGAGGCATTCTACTCAAGTTTAATTTCAACCAAAGGAGGAAAATTGTCTTGTACACCCAGTGCCTAAGACCAGACACAAAGCAAGTGCCAAATAAATATTTAGTGAATGAATGAAGCAACATACACAACTGGGCAAACAATTTCTTAAACCAATCTTTGGTTTAAGAAGTGGCTACCCACATGCTGCTTAGACATTTTGATAGATTGGATAGATTGCATTATAAATCGTAACATTATTTGAAGGTGTGTAAGCAAGAAAAGGGAGTCCTGGTGGTACAGCAGTTAAGCACTTGGCTGCTAACGGAAGGGTTGATGGTTCAAACCCATCAGCCGCTCTGAGGGAGAAAGATGTAGCAGTCTGCTTCCGAAAAGATTACAGCCTTGGAAACCCTATGGCCCAGTTCTACTCTGTCCTGTAGGGTCACTATGAGTTGGAATCGATTTGATGGCAGTGAGGTTTTTTTTTCAGGGTGGCAGGGGGAGAGCAAGAAAAGACAGTACATATTTTCTGTTTTCAATATTTTCTGTTTTGTGTCAAGATCAGACAAAAAAAACTGTTGAATAAATTCAAAATGAAATGAAGTATTGGGGGTGGGAACTCATTAATGCCACTTCCCATCCTTGAAGAAGCAAGTGTTCTCCATGGTGGAGTGAATGTTACAAAGGCTGTCATGAACATTTATTTTTTGTATATTTTTAGTTGATGAATACTGCCTACCCAACATGGTATTTTTTTCTGAAATCCCCATGTTGAAGAGCATGAACTTTTAAAAGTTAAAAAAAAACATTTTAGTGTTCTGCCATGATTTTAGCACAAACACCAGAGAAGCCTATTTTTAAATTCAAGGACATTAGATAAGTACAAAATCACAAGCTTGCACAATTGCACTAAATAAGAGGAATTTCAACCTTTCCAGTTTAAATAATGGTTTTCCAAAGTCTTATTAGACACTATCTCAGGTTATGACTTTGCTATTAGAAAGGATGTATAGACATATGCAAAGTTTTAACCTTTTTCATATGAGAATTTCTAAGCTGTCTGGAAGAAAAGGTATAAAAGATAAGAAAAAATGATATCAGAAAGAAGAAACTCAAAGTTATTTTTGAGAACTTCAAAAAAGTTTGGCAGTCATTCCTATAACCCCAAACCTATTATTATTACATCAGTTTTATATTTTCCATTATATGTGTATTTTCAAAGGTTACTTTATCTCTTAACACTTTCCCATGACTAAGAAGACAGTCTTAGGCAATACTGCTATTATGCACACAATGTCCAGATTCTACTCAGCAAATAAACTAGCATATATATTCCACGAATTCATTTAGAAGGAAACAGAACCGTGTGTGAA
This sequence comes from Trichechus manatus latirostris, assembly GCF_000243295.1. NCBI lineage: Eukaryota > Metazoa > Chordata > Mammalia > Sirenia > Trichechidae > Trichechus > Trichechus manatus. The sequence continues at coordinate 9,749,701 of NW_004444034.1, read as the reverse complement.
CTGGCAATAAGGCTCAACTGAATTACATCCAGAGAAGTTTAATTATAAAATATCAATTGACCCTTATAAATATCAATTGAATTGCAGTGTAAAATAGTTTTGGATGCAGGATCTTTTAAGGCTCCACCATGTCAGAATTTCCTTTGCTTTTGGCATGACGGAGTCCCTGTGTGTGTGTGTGAGTGTGTGTGTGTGTGTGTGTGTGTGTGTGTGTGTATGTGTGTAGGGTTAGGACTGTCTGAGGAGGTTAAAATAACTTTTCTGATAAACATAGAATAATAACAAAGGGGACTGTTTCTGAGATTCTGTAGACATGGTTAACTCTTCAGTTACCATGATAATATCATGGAATACATAGGCCCAGGTGCAGAAGATTCTGGGAGATTCCAGGTCCTGGCTTCTACAGTGACTTATAGGCTGTGGCATCTGGACGAGTCTTGTCCATGAAGCTGGGTGAGCCAGGTGGTTATTCTTCACGTGGTACCGCCCTGATTAGAGGTCTGGGGCCTGGCATGTCTGTCAAGGAACATTTTTGGGTATAAGCTAAATGTGTGTGGTTCAGATGTTGAGAGAGACTCTTAGAAAGAACCAAAAACCAAACCTACTGCCATCGAGTCGATTTTGACTCAGATTAGAACTGCCCTAAAGGGTTTCCAAGACTGTAAATCTTTATGGAAGCAGACTGCCACATCTTTCTCCAACAGAGCGGCTGGTGGTTTCGAACCACTGACCTTTTCATTAGCCGCCAAACGCTTTAATCACTGTGCCACCAGGACTCCGTCTCTTAGGAAGAGAGAACCTAAAATATAACTCAGTTTTTTTTATCTGTAAAATGGACATAGTCATATTGCCTACTACACAGAGTTGTTACAAAGGTTAAATGAATATATATAAAGCCCATAAAGTTACAGTCCATACTAATTTTATTAACAATCTTACATTCTTTTTCTTAAAGAGGTACTCCATTTATAGAAAGCTTCAGACCTCACAAAACCCAGAGCTGCTCCTGCCTGACTGACAGTGATAAAAAAAAGCGAAGTTTGAAAGGAAAGCAGAGCTAGTGGTTCCAGCCGGGAGATGAGGTAGGACAGGTTAGGGACTTATTCAGCCTGAGCATTCTTATCCTCAAAATGGGAATAGTGGTATCCTGGTGACCTCACAGGGCTATTGTGAGGCTTAAGTGAAAAATGCATCTGAAAGTAACTTAAAAATGTAAATCAGTAAGATGTTACTTCTATTATTATTTAGCAGTTTTTGTATGTAGGTCTTGTATTTTGCAACTACAGTAAGCAATCTGGATAAATGTGCACCAGGTCACCTTCAATTTGTTATATTTTAGCTAAGCATTTGTTTCTTCTTGAAAGTTGATGATTACATGGAATAATTAAAGTATCTGGAGAGCTCTGTTTTGAAGTTTTTACTTTTGTTCATTTCAAATACTGAAATTGAATCATCTCACTACATGTTCTTGTGAGATAGTATCAGCAAAAGGCTTTTGGGGCTCCATTTAGCCTCCAGAGTTTCTATTTTATCACAGAGAGTTTTAACAATGATTGAAAGTGCTTAGTTAAATTGTGGATAGCTTACTTGTTGTCTAACACTTAAACCCTTATAAAATATACTAACCATCAGTATGGAAATTAGAAGTTCTAATCATACTAGATTTTGTCCTACCGTCACTTAAATTCAGGTAAACTCAATTGAAAACTTCATTTAATGAATATTTATTGACCGTTTGTCATGTAGCAGAGATAATTCTAGTTGCTGGGCATACAAAATCAAAGAAGATATGACCCTTGCCCTCAGAGAGTCTACAGTATAGGGGGGAAAAACAGACAAGTAAATAAAAATTAAACAATCCTAACTTAGGCTGGTGGGTCTGAGAAAGGTTCCCAGAGGTGAATTGAAGAATGAATTGAAGGTAGCTAGACAAAGAAGGAAAGGCATTCTGGAGTAGCAAGTGGGAAGGCTTGAGATGTGGAACTGCCTGATATAAGCGAAAGACTGCCGATAGTATGATCCGTCGATGTGTATGCTGCTCACATAGTCTCAGGCTGTGGAGAAGAGAAAAAACAGGGACCAAGTCACAAGGAAGCCTTCAATGTGACATTTAGGAGTTTGACTATTATTATAGAAATTGTGGGGGCCAATGAACACTGTCTTCCTTGTTTCTGTTAATGCAACACCTTTCTCTCAATCACATGGATTTATTTTTTATTTTTTCTCTGATGTTCCCCGAATCGTTTAATAACTATCCTTTTAACTCTTTCGTTACTATTGGATTAATGGTATACCAGCCACCTTTTATTCCTCTGGACCTCAGAGGTAAGGTGTTATTCTGGTTCTAATGCATTTAACATCAAGGTGGGTCCCTTTTAAAACGTGTGAAGCTCAGCAGACCGGAGTTGGAGCCTCATTGTTGTGTGGGTTGAGCATTTTATTAGGTGATGCTTCCTGGATGTGTTTTGTAAACTTTTGCCTTTTTCCCCTATATTTCTGTGAGATAAGGATTGCAAGCATACTTATGGCTTTCCTATGTTATATTTAGGGATCCCCTATGGATTTGTTTTGGTTTTTCTGTATCATATTTGAAAAACCAGAGGTTCCCCGTGTAACATAGTGGAAAGGTGCCTGCGGTAAATTATCTGTATAGCTCTCACTGGTATATTGTCATACTACAGATCGGTGGTGGCACAGTGCCACTCACCTCATTGGGTGGCTTATATTACCAGATCATACTTCTCAAAATCCATATTACTAACCAAAAATTTAAACACACTCAATTAGAAAGCATGCACTACAATACTAAAAACATGTCATCCAAAAAAAAAAAAAAGAAAATACGTAGTAACAAATTAACACATCCTTCCTTGTCTTTCTATTTTTGCCCCGTTTTAGACTCTCATCCTCCTCATGCCTGGACCACTGCTGAATCCCCTTAAATTCTCTCTCTGCCTCCACATTTCTCCTCCTTCGGCCTGTTTTCCTTGCCCCCATCATTGCTCGATGCCTCATGTTTCCATACCAAGTATAATTCTGAGTGTTAAAGGACCATCAGCCGTTGTACACTGGAACCCATCCTTTCTTTGAATGGATATTGAATTTAGCTTTCCTTATCACTTCTAAGAGTCACATGATGTCATAATGCACTCATGACCCTCTTCACCTATTGTATTAGATTTCTATTGCTGTGTAACAATGACCACAAACTTAGGGACTTAAAACAACATCCATTTTTTATCTCATAATTTCCCTGGGTCAAGAATCCGAGCATGGGTTAGCTGGATCCTTTTTTTAGGATCTCACCAGATTGGGCTCTGACTCTCAACTGGAGTTTGTGGTCCTCTCTCAGCCGTTCAGCTTGTTGGCTGAATTCAGTTCCTCGTGGTTATAGGACTGAGATGCATGTTTTCTTGCTAGCTATTGGCCACTCTCAGCAACTAGAAGCTGCCTGCAGTTTCTGTGGTCCCCATAGGCCTTCTCCCAACATGGTGTTTGCTTTCTTCTAGGCCAGCAGTAGTAGGTCTCTCTGACTTTCAATCTCCTTCCAATCTGCTATGACAGAGTCTTATGTAATTATAATCTAAGCAAGGCAGTGGCTGTCCCATTATATTTACAGATTCCATCCACACTCAAGGTAAGAGTATTATGCAGGGCATGTACACCAGGGAGCAGGAATTTGTGGGCTATATTAGAATTCTGACTACCACACCCATGTAAGACAATGCTGTCTTGGGGTCAATATTTAAATTAATTTCAGGTTTGACATTTAAAAAAAGAGCAGACGTTCTTTACTAGTTAAGCTAAACTATTGTTTGGTTTTAAGAAGACTTTAGGAGATATTTTTGGTTTAGTGTTTAAAGATTATCTTAGAGCAATAGTTCTGGGGATTCAGCCAGGCTCCATGGCTCCAGAAAGTCTAGATTCCATGAAAATTTGAAATTCTGTTCTGCATTTCCCCGCTTTTGATCTGGATTCTTCTACAGAATCTTTGTTCAAAATGTTCAGTAATGGTAGCTGGGCACTATGCAGTTCTTCTGGTCTCATGGCAAAGAAGGCAGTTGTTCATGAAGACTATTAGCCACACATTTCATTTTCTCCTCCTATTCCTGACTCACCTTCTTCCTTTGTTGCTCCAGGTGAATAAAGAATGTCTGCCTTGAGCATTACGCTCTTTTAAGATCTGTCTATTTGGGATCAAATTGACAACAGCAACTTGAAAGATTAGATAGGAACCTTAGGGGGCAGTGAGTTTATATTAATGCAGAAGGAATGATTGAGAATGGTTTCAAAACTCACAGAGTATAATCAATGTCACTGAATTGTGCATGTAGGAACTTGAATTGGTGTATGTTTTTGCTGTGTATATTTGCAACAACAATGACAAAAAATAAATTATTTAAAAAAAAAAGCAGAGGCTGGATCATGAGGAGGTTTGCTATAAGAAGTGGAGTGGTGGCTGCCATCCTCACTTGGCACTGACAAGGTGTTGAACTAGATGGGCCGCAGGTCTGACCCTACAGAGAATTTGAATGTTCTTGCTGCAATAGACTGAGGCTGGAATTTCACTTATAATTCAGAAAGACTAACATAGGATAGGAACCCTGATGGCTCAGTGATTTAGAGCTTGGCTGCTAACCAAGAGGTTGGCAGTTCGAACCCACTAGCCACACCTCAGAAACCCTATGGGGCAGTTCTGCTCTGTCCTATAGGGTCGCTATGAGTCAGAAATGACTCAACAGCAGTGGAATGGGTAACATAGGATAAGAGAATGTCTTCTGGATTTCTACTTGGAGGAACAGAATTTACACTTATATACAGTGCTAGTGACAGATCAGATTAGACCTAAGCAGATGGTCAGTGACAACTGCAGATGACGATAGCCTTAGTTTAAAACAATCTTGCTGTGGGGAATGACAGTCTTTAATATTTTGCTTCAACTGTTGAAATTCTCTCTGGTGTTGCTTTCTTTGTACTTTTCCTCAGAATCTGGTTCTTCAAGTCATGTTTTCATTTCTGTTAGCAAGAACTAAAGACCTCCATGAAGAATTTCGTATGACACTACTATAATTACTAAACATACCAGATTGGGGAACTTAAAATACTGACAGCCCTTACAAGTATTTATTTTCTGTTTCTCCTTTGGCACTTACGCACTGCCTGAAAGTGCCATTTATCATGTTCTGTGTGGATGACCAACAAGTCAGGTGAAAGAGACGTATTGTGTCAGGTTTGATGCATAGATCTATTCATTTATTCAACAAATATTTACCAGGTAAGTGTCATGTGCCAGGCACTGTGCTCAGGATTCAACAAAGAAAGTGACATACATGACTCCTTCCTTTAAGAATAGGAATTCTTTAAGGAGATTTAAAGATCCTTTTATTGTCTAAAATTAAGCATGAGTGCACTTTGTTGTTGTTGCTGGGTGCCATCAAGTTGATTCCAACTCATAGCGACCCCATATGACAGAGTAGAACTGCCCCATAGAGTTTTCTAGGCTGTAATCTTTACAGAAGCAGATCGCCACGTCGTTCTCCTGAGGAGCCTGTTGGGTAGATTTGAACTGCCTGCGTTTCAGTTTGCAGGCAAGCATGTAACTGTTGTGCCACAACTTTATGAGTGGTTAAATGATAGTGCAGAAAGGACTCGACGGTATGAGATCAGAATACGTGCAGAGTCACCGTAATGAAATTCCAGGGCGCCAAGTTGTCCAGTCTGTCATGCCCTCTCCCATTTTTAAATCTAAGGAAGGCTAAGTAGAACTGGTTTGAGAAAATAAAATAGGGATGAAGGAAATAGAAATTACTGACCTGCTCTTCTCCTTCCAGTTTCCATACCCCGTATTAATTCAGCATGGGCAATTTTGCCCAGGGTCAAGGAGCTAATAAGAGATAAGACAACGATTTGAATCAGGTACTTAGGCCTCCAAGTCCAATTATCTTTTGGCTACAGCACCATAAAATACTTTAACGCCTTCTGTTCTTTTGTCCTTGGTTGTCATTTTCAGATTTGCTTATAATTATCCACTCGGTAAAACTATTTTTAAAATGACAACCTCAGTTCTTTACTACAAATTTTATTCCAATTTTCTTAAAGATTTTAGGAAGTAGATGTGCCTACTTAAGGCTAAATTTTCCTAGTGTCAGGCATCCAGCTTTCAGACAAAGGAATACTGTTATCATAGTTATAAGGAAATTTGCATACTAAGAAGGTAATGACTTGGAAATTTACTGACTGCCTGTTTTACAGTTGATCCCTGAGGATAGAAATCATGTGCATAGATAATGCTTTTATTGTTATTCAGGATTCTTGTAAAAATAAAATACACTCTTATAGGTGGGAGTTGACTTAAAAAATCCTTCTTAAGTAAATTTTGTTTTGATAGCACATAGAGGAAACTTAGTATTCATAGTGCTGATTCCAGACACGGTCAGTTTTCCTTAGTAGTCCAACAACATCTCGATATCCTTATCTTAAGTATGGATCTAGGATTTACTGATGCTTTGGCATGTGTTCTATTTGTGAGCCTCTTCTTAGTTCATATTATTTCAGAACAATAATGCCACTTGTTTTTATATGTCTCCCCACTAACAGATGACGATGATGCCATCAGTATTAATGCTCTGCCAGGATTAATTAGTTGTTTGAAATACACTTTGAATATGTTTCCAGGGCTGGCTAATACATCCTTGTGATAAAGGCAAAGGAAAAATAAAAGTAGTTTATGATATTTGAAGAATGAACTCTTGATACTTTTTTTTTGAACCATTGTATTAGGCCATGTCAGTAAATAGACACCAAAAAATGTTGGCTTGCTAACACATAGAAAAGGTAAAAAATGCCATCGGGTTCTGCCAGGCTCAGTCCACTTATGTTGTATAAACATATGTTACTCTTCAGTGCTTTTATGATTCTTTTGGGGGCTGTATTTTTTTTCTTCAAGAAACTCAAATTCCTTTAACCAATCTTGTGGTGTTCACAACAGTTCTCTCAAGACCAATGTGAGGTGAGTACACATTACTAAAGGAAATAATCTCTCACCTCACTCACCGATCCCCAGATTCATCCACATCTCACGAATGACACACACAAGACCCAAAACACCCTGCTGCCTTCTGCAACTCACACAAACACACAGACAACTAGGCAGTACGGTTAGACAAGTGGATCTCAACCAGGGGTGCTTTTGCCCCACAGGAGAAATTTGGCCATGTCTGGAGACATTTTTGGTTGTCACAACTTGGGGAAGGGGGTCCTGTTGGCATCTGCAATGCACACCACAGAATAATCCCATTCAAAATGTCAATAGTGCCGTGGTTGAGAAATTCTGATAGACAGCCAAAGGGTTGGGCTGAGGGAAAAGAGATATATCTTTTTTGTCTCTGTTTCTTTTTTTTTTCCCAATTGTACTTTAGATGAAGGTTTTTAGAACAAAATAGCTTCTCATTAAACAATTAGTACACATACTGTTTTGTGACGTTGGTTACCAACCCCATGAAGTGTCAACACTCTCCCTTCTTGACCTTGGGTTCCCTACTACCAGCTTTCTTGTCCCCTCCTGCCTTCTAGTCCTTGCCTCTGGGCTAGTGTGCCCCTTTAGTCTTGTTTTGTTTTATGGGCCTGTCTCATCTTTGACTGAAGGGTGAAACTCAGGAGTGACTTCATTACTGAGCTAAACGGGTGTCCGGGGGCCATCCTCTTGGGGTTTCTCCAGTCTCAGGCCAGTAACTCTGATCTTTTTTTTTTTGAGTTAGAATTTTGTTCTACATTTTTCTCCAGCTCTGTCTGGGACCCTCTATCGTGATCCCTGTCAGAGCAGTCAGTGGTGGTAGCCAGGCATCATCTAGTTGTGCTGGACTCAGTCTGGCAGAGGCTGTGGTAGTTGTAGTCCATTAGTTCTTTGGACTAATCTTTCCCTTATGTCTTTGGTATTCTTCATTCTCCCTTGCTCCCAAAAGCGTGAGACCAGTGGAGTATCTTAGATGGCTACTCACAGGCTTTTAAGACCCCAGATGCTACTCACCAATGTAGAATGTAGAACATTGTCTTTATGAACTGTGTTATGCCTACTGAGCTAGATGTTCCCCGAGACCATGGTCCCACAGCCCTGTACCCAGCAATTCAGTCCCTTAGGAAGTTTGGATGTGTCGAAGGAGCTCCCATGACTTTGCCTTGTACAAGTTGTGCTGGCTTCCCCAGTACTGTGTACTCTTACCCTTCGCCAAAGTTACCACTTATCTATTGTCCATTTAGTGTTTTTACATCCCCATCCATTCCCTCCCTCATGATCATCAAAGATTGTTTCTTTTTGTGTATAAACCTTTTTATGAGTTTTTATAATAGTGGTCTCATACAATATTTCTCCTCTTGTGATTGACTTATTTCACTCAGCATAATGCCTTCCAGATTTATCCACGTTGTGAGATGCTTCGAAGAGTCATCACTGTTCTTTATTGTTGCATAGTACTCCATTGTGTGTATGTACCATAGTTTGTTTATCCATCCATCTGTTGCTGGGCATCTAGGTTGTTTCCATCTTTTGCTTTTGTGAACAACGCTGCAACGAACATGGGTGTGCGTATGTCTATTTGTGTGATGGCTCTTATTTCTCTAGGATATATTCCTAGGAGTGGGATTGCTGGATGATATGGTATTTCTATTTCTAGCTTTCTAAGTAAGTGCCATATAGTTTTCCAAAATGCTTGTAGCATTTTGCATTTCCACCAGCAGTGCATAAGCGTTCCAGTCTCCCTGCAGCCTCTCTAACATCTGTTATTTACTGTTTTTTTTTTTTTTTTTGATTAGTGCTAGTAATGCCAGGGTAAGATGGTATCTCATTGTGGTTTTGATTTGCATTTCTCTAATGGCTAGTAATCACGAGCATTTCCTCCTGCGTCTGTTAGTTGCTTGAATGACTTCTTTGGTGAAGTATCTGTTCATTTCCTTTGGCTGTTTTTAAATTGGATTATTTGTCTTTTTGTTGTAGAGGTGTTGGATTTTCCTGTAGATTTTAGCGAGTAGGCTTTTGTCGGATTTGTCATAGCCAAATTTTTTTTCCTAGTCTGTAGGTACTCTTTTTATGAAGTCTTTTGATGAGCATAAGTGTTTAATTTTTAGAAGATTCCAGTTATCTAGCATATCTTCTGGAATTTGTGTTGATTATAGTTTGTATCCTGTTAATGCTGTGTATTAGGGCCTCTAGCGTTGATCCTATTTTTTCTTCTATGAACTTTATAGTTTTTGGCTTTATGTTTAGGTCTTTGATCCATTTTGAATTAGTTTTTGTGTATGGTCTGAGGTATGGGTCCTATTTCATTTTTTTGTAGATGAACATCAGTTTTGCTGGCACCATTTGTTGAAAAGACTCTCTTTTCCCCATTGGATGGACTTTGAGCCCGTGTTGAAGATCAGGAGACTGTAGATAGATGGATTTACATATGGGTTCTCAATTCTATTCCATTGGTCAGTGTATCTGTCATTGTACCAGTACCAGGCTGTTTTGACTACCGTAGCTGTATAGTAGGTTCTGAGGTCAGGTAGTGTGAGTCCTCCTACTTTATTCTTCAGTAGTGCTTTACTTATCCAAGACCTCTTCCCTTTCCCGTATAAAGTTAATGATCAGTTATTCCATCTCTTTAAAGAATACTGTTGGTATTTGGATTGGGATTGCATTGTATTTGTAGATTGCTTTGGGTAGCATTGACATTTTTACACTGTTGAGTCTACGTATCCATGAACATGGTATGTTTTTCCATTTATGTAGGTCTCTTTTGGTTTCTTGTAGTAGTGTTTTTTAGTTTTCTTTGTATAGGTCTTTTACATCCCTGGTTAGATTTATTCCTAAGTACTTTATTTTTTTAGGGGCCATAATAAATGGTATTGTTTTCCTGATTTCCTTTTTGTCGTTCTCTTTATTGATGTATAGGAATCTAGCTGATTTTTGTATGTTTATCTTGTATCCTGCTACTCTGCTAAATTTTTCTATTAGTTCCAGTAGTTTTCTCATGAAGTCTTTTGGGTTTTCTATTTATAGTGTCATATCATCTGCAAATAGGGACATTTTTACTTCTTCCTTATGAATTTGGATGCCCTTTATTTCTTTCTCTTGCCTTATTGCTCTAGGTAGGACTTCCAGCACAATGTTAAATAGGAATGGTGATAAAGGACATCCTTGTCTTGTTCCTGTTCTTAAGGGAAATGTTTTCAGCCTCTCTACATTAAGAATGATGTTGGCTGTTGGTTTTGTATAGATGCCATTTAATTGTGTTGAGGAATTTCCCTTCTATTTCTATTTGATTGATATGATCGTGTGATTTTCTTTTATTTATGTGGTGGATTACGTTGATTGATTTTCTAATGTTGAACCATCCTTGCATGCCTGGTATGAATCCTACTTGGTCATGGTGTATTATTTTTTTGATATGATGCTGAATTCTATTGGCTAGAATTTCATTGAGAATTTTTGCATTTATATTCATGAGCGATATTGGTCTGTAATT
>NW_004444034.1:9685483-9739074 GCF_000243295.1 Trichechus manatus latirostris | reverse complement strand
AGTTTTTTTTAATTACCTTTTAAATCTCTACTCTTGTTATGGGTCTATTCAGATTGTCAACATCATTTTTTGTTAGTTTGAGTAGGTAGTGTGTTTGTAAAAATTTGTCCATTTCCTCTAGGTTTTCAAGTTTGTTGGAGTATAGTTTTTCATAGTACTCTGTTCTGATCCTTTTTATTTCAGTTGGGTCTGTTGTAACGATCTTCATTTCATTTCTTATTTAGGTTATTTGTGTCCTCTCCTGTTTTTCTTTTGTCAGTTTGGCCAGTGGTTTGTTGATTTGGTTGATCCTTTCAAAGAACCTACTTTTGGTTTTGTTGATTCTTTCCATTGTTTTTCTCTTCTCTATGTCATTTATTTCTGCTCTGATCTTTTTTATTTCCTTTCTTCTGGTGGCTGTAAGCTTCTTTTGCTGTTCTCTTTCTATTTGTTTGGGTTGTATAGCTAATGTTTTAATTTTGTCCCTTTCTTCTTTTTTGAAGTGTGCATCTATTGCTCTAAACTGACCTCCTAGCACTGCCTTTGCTGTGTCCCAAAGATTTTGGTATGACGTGTTTTCATTCTTGGAATTTTTTTATTCCATCTTTGATTTCTTTCATTACCCATTGATTTTTAAGCCAGGTGTTATTCAGTTTCCATGTAATTGATTTTTTTCCTTTGCTCTTCCTGTTGTTAATATCTACTTTGATGGCATTGTGGATCAGAGAAGATACTTTGTATTATCTTAGTGTTTTGGATTTTGTTGACGGTTGCTTTGTGGGCTAAGATGTGGTCTGTTCTGGAGAACATTCCATGTGCTTTGGAAAAGAATGTGTACTGTTCTGGTGTTTGGTGGAGTGTTCTGTATATGTCTATGAGGTCAAGTTGGCTGATTGTGACTTTTAGATCTTCTGTATCTTTGTTGAGTTTCTTTCTAGATGTTCTGTCCTTTACCAAGAATGGTGTGTTGAAGTCTCCTACTATTATTGTGGAACTATCAGTTTCTCTTTTCGGTGCTGTTAGAGTTTGTTTTATGTATTTCGGAGCCCTGTCATTGGGTGTGTAGATGTATTTTGGAGCCCTGTCATTGGGTGGGTAGATATTTATTATGGTTATGTCTTCATGATGGGTCCTCCCTTTAATCATTATATTATGTTCTTCTTTGTCTTTTATGGTGGATTTTGGTTTAAAGTCTATTTTATCTGAGATTAGTATTGTCACTCCTGCTCTTTTTTGGTAGCTGTTTGCTTGATATATTTTTTTGCTATCATTTGATTTTTAATAAATTTATGTCTTGTTTCTAAGGTGTGTCTTTTGTAGACAGCATGTTGATGGATCCTGTTTTTTTATCCATTCTGTCACTCTCTGTCTCTTTATGGGTGCATTTGGGCCATTTATATTCAGTGTAATTATTGATTGGTGTGAGTTTACTGCTGTCATTTTGTAGTGCTTTTTTTTGTGGTGCTGACGATTTCTTTGTTCCTCTTACTCTCCGGTGCTGAATTCCTTGTTCTTGGATCTTTTTTCATTTCTTTTGTTTTTGTAGATTCATTTGTACTGAAACTTTTTTTTTCTTCTTTATTTTGAAGAGTAGTTTTGTTAACTTTCTTTGTGGTTACCTTGAAATTTACCCTTATATTCCTAAGTTTGAACTAGTATTTTATGACTTGATATTGCCTTGCTTTCCTCTCTATTTGAAAGTTCTATATCTGCATCATTTATTCCCCCTTTTATTGTTCTGACGTTGTTGTCATTTACAGATTAACCTCTCTGGTTACCTGTTGTAAATCTTTTAGTTTTGGTTCAATCCTTGAGAGTTCATTACCTAGGTTGGTGTCTGGCTGATGCAGTCTTGCGTCCTAGATTCAGGCTGTTGCCTGATATTGTTTGTTCTAAAACTGAAGGACTCCTTTTAATAATTCTTGTAAATCTGGCTTGGTTTTTATATATTCCCTTAATTTCTGTTTATCTGGAAATGTCCTAATTTCACCATCATATTTGAGTGAGAGTTTTGCAGGATATATTATTCTTGCTTGGCAATTTTTTTCTTTCAAGGTTTTATATGTATCATCCCATTACTTTCTTGCCTGCATGGTTTCTGCTGAGTAATCAGAGCTTAGTCTTATTTTTTCCCCTCTGTATATGACTTTTCATTTTTCTGGAGCTGCTTTCAGGATTCTTTCTTTACCTTTGGTTTTAGCAAGTGTCATTATGATATGCCTTGGTGATTTTATCCTATATGGGGTTCATTGAGCTTTTTGGATGGTCAGCTTTTTCATCTTTCTTGATGTTAGGGAAGTTTTCTGTCAGCAATTCTTTAATGATCCTCTCTGTGTTTTCTGTATTCTCCCCCAGTTCGGGAACTCTGATCACTTGAAAATTTTGCTGTTGATTGTGTCCCACATAATTCTCAGGGTTTCTTCATTCTTTTCTCTGATTTTTCCTCAAAGTGGTATCGAAATATTTGTCTTCAATTTCACTGATCCTGTCTTCCATTGTTTCAAACCTGCTTCTCAGACCTTCTGTGACCCTGTCCATTTCTGAAATCTTGTTGTTTATCTTTTGGATTTCTAATTACTGTTTTTGTATGATATCAGTTGTTAATTTATTTTAAAATTTTGTTCCTATGTTATTTTTCTGAATTCTTCCATTGTTTTGTATGTCTTTTCCATGATTTGGTCTATTTTTTCGTCATTTTTGTCTGCTTTTTCCTTCAACTCTTGGATAACACTGAATATTAGAGATCTGAGTTTCCTATCAGGTAGTTCTAGTGCCTTTTCTTCTTCTGGAAGGTCATCTGGTGTTTTATTTTGGACACATACTGGAACCATCCTGTCTTGTTTTTTTACATGTTTTGATATTGTCTGCTGTCTTCAGGACATTCAGTAGTTATTTTCTTTGTTTATTGATTGTAGATTTGTTTATTTCATTCTGCTTTTTTGTTTTATTTGGTTATGTCTCAGCAGGCGGGCTGGGCATTCTTTGTTGTTTGCTCATCTGTGGGCATACTCTTTCTCACCACCTTGTCCAATGTGCAGGGATAGTCACTCAGCTATGGCGCAGCAGGACAGGTCCAGCGGAAGGGGCTGGGCTCGGATAGGTTTGTGGCACGTACTGGGCCTGACTGGGCGGGGCCTGGGTTTGGTGCAGGACACATTCTCGTAGACCGTGCTTTTTCTGGTTGGGTGTGTGATGTTCAGTGCACAGTGCAGGTAGGCAAGAGGGAGGGAGGTGACTGAGATGTGTGGAGCTAAGTGGGTTTGGAAAAGAAGAGAAAGAGGAGACAGAAACTGGAGCCAAAAAAAAAAGTGTTGAGGGAGCCTGCCATTGGTGTGTTACAGATCCACGGAAGCCGTGTGCTGGTGGCTTTCTAGCCAGTCAGTGTGGCACAGCCTATCAAGAAGAGACACGTACAGCACATATAGCTAGATGGGTAGGAAAAAGGAAAGGAAGGAAGGGAGAGAGTGATAAGAAACTAGATTTTACAAAAAAGAATTGAAAAAGGCACATGTGACTAGGTGGTTGGGAGAAAGGAACGGAAGGATTGTAGGGAGAGACAAGAAATCACGAAATAAAAGAAAAGAAAGGAAAAAAAGATGTCAGGTGGCTGTGAGGAAGGAAAGGGAGGTAGACAGAGATAAGAAACGAAGAAAAAGAAAAAAAGAAAAAGAAAATTCCCTAAGGGAGCCCACCGGAAGTGGGTCCCCAGCTGAGCGGCAATGTACAGCCCATCTAGAAGGGGCAGAGATGGCATTTTGCTCCAGATGTTCAGGAGAAGGGTACATAAGGCAGGTAGCGAGAGACAAGAAACTGAGAAAAAGAAGAAAGAAATAATGTAAATAAAAGAAACAAAGAAAAAAACATTCCCAAGGGAGCCCACTGGGTATGGGTCCCTAGCTGAATGGCACTGCACAGCCTATCAAGAAGGAGTGGAGCTGGCATACAGCTCCAGGTTTTCAGGAGAAGGGTAAGGAAGGAAGGTAGAGTGTGATGGTTAAGATTGTGTGTCAACTTGGCTGGGCCATGATTCTCCATGTTTTAATGTAATCACTCCCATGATTGAACATACTGTGAGTAGCCAATCAGATGAAAGGGAGTCTCCTTGGGGGTGTGGCCCGCATCTGTATATAATCAGACGTTCTGGCTTTTTGCTCTCCCTGGATCCTGCGGCTGCTTCCTGTCATCTCATCTCCCGTTCTTGGGACTTGAGCTGTCAGCTTATCTGCCGAACCTGGGATTCGTCAATCTGCACAGCCTGTGAGTGGGAGCCCTGCTCTCCAACTTTCCGATCTTGGGCTTGCCAGCTTCTGCAGCTGTGTGACTTGGGAGAGGCCTCTACCCTGATCCATGGACTTGGGACGTTCTAGCCTCTACAGTCACGTGAGCTGTTTCCTTGATATAATCTCTCTCTATATATATATTTATATGCTTTACTGGCTTTGTTTCTCTAAAGAACCCAGCCTAAGACATAGAGGGAGACAAGAAATTGAGAAAAGAAGAGAGAGAGAGAAAAAAAGATGCCCTGAGGGAGCCCACTGTTTTGGTTGCACGGACTGGGGAAGTTGCTCCCCAGCCACGCAGCACTGCATAGCCTGTCTAGAAGGAGCTATATCTCCTCACTCGCTGTTCTCTGTCAGTTTCTTATTCCACTTGGTGCTTGGCTGAGTTCTTTATCTCTTCCTTTGACACTTAGGGTTCCAGGATTGACGTTTGTCTTTGTTTTACTTAGTTTTTCAGTCTTTGCTGTGGAGGGACAGTGTGGTGCTTCTGTCTATGGCACCATATTGACTCCATCTTGTCTCTGTTTTTTATAGGCCAATTAAAACCAAAAACCAAACCTGTTGCCATCCAGTTTATTCCGACCCATAGCGATCCTATAGGACAGAGTGGAACTGCCCCATAGAGTTTCCAAGGAACTCCTGGTGGATTCAAACTGCTGACCTTTTAGTTAGCAGCTGAACTCTTAACCACTGTGCCACCAAGGCTCCATAGGCCAATTAGGAAAAAAAAAAGTGCTTGGAATTCTCAGAAAGAATATCTTGTATGTATCATAAGGTTTCTAAAAATGATGTTAATATGTTTCATTTTATTAACAACAGAGTTAATGGCATGTATAGACCTTTAAGCATAAGAAAGAACTCTGGAAGGAAAGGATTAGGAAAACATCTTTTATTATGTCTCAATATTATCAAAAGTAGTATTCTCTTACTTGTCTCATCAGTGACCAAGATGGTGAGAAAAAGAGAAGAAGAAGCCCAAAGAGAAGGTGACTAAAAAGACAGGGAAATGTGTAGTTATTTATTTAACTAGACGTATGATACTTTTTTGTCTTTTAATAAACTTAGCCACTGTCATTTGATCCATTTTCTTCCTGAAACTGGAGCTATTACAAGAGACATCATGGAGCGAGAATAAATGTCTGGTAGAAAGGAAAGAAAATAAGCTAAATGGAGGGAAAAGACCCTCTTGATACGTCACTATTGAGTCTTTATGGTGACAGCAGCAGGAAGGATCAGCAAGCTGCTGTCCCACGTTTCGGAAGTTTCATCTTGATTTGGGAACCTGGGCTGAGATGCCGTGCTTGTTGTGTTGGCTGGTGTTAACTCAGGGATCCTGCTGCTCTGTCCTTATTTATACTTGCTAACTTACTAAGTGGCTCCTGGAAAATCACTTAACCTTGAAGTGAGAATAAACTTCACTTTATTTGCTTTCTGTAGCTCAGTGAGAATAGTGAGATACAGTGAGAGCTCTGAGCTCAGAGAGGTGTGCCACTTTACAGGTGTCATTACTTCAGCCTCATTATTCATTAATTATGTTCAACATGTTCAACAGCCAACATGGAAACTAGTGCTACTATTACACACTGCTAAGCACACTGCTTCGATCTAAAATCTTTTATGTTATCTACAGTAGTAGCTGCAACTTTTTTGCCAAAACTAGTCTTTTGTGGTGGTTACTTAGAATTTGGATATATGCATTTTTTTTTTCTTTTTGAGCAATTTATTCATTAGTGCAGCAGTAAGCATGAAAATAGGTCAGAGCCCTCTTAGAGTTGGGCTCTCATGTCCCCCCTAGAGAACAGCACTTAAATATTAATAGCATCACTGGGAAAACACGGCAGCTATTTCCCTGTTTTTTGCAGCTTAATGAAGAGCTGTTCAGTGTGGACCCCAGAGCTCTCCCCTCATGAATGGATGTGATTGTGAGGAAACCATCTCCTACTAAGGCAAGACGTGACACTGTGAACAAAGGGTGGTTTTTAGCCTGATGTGATGAGCTCACCCCAGTGCCCATGTGGGGACTTTGAAGCTCGTCCAGGTGCCAGTTTTCTGTGTATATGACATTCTCAGGGGAGCTTGGGAGACTGGGCAGCAGGCCTTTAAACGTTGATTTACACTGTATGAATTACAAGGTCAGATGGGGTGAGATGTCATCATTTCTATTTAGCATGAATTTCTCCCAGAGGCGACCTATTTCCTTTACCCTGAGTAGAGAGAAACCACGATATTTTTAATTCAGGTGCAAAACCAAAATAATAAGGGATTTTAAAAAGTAAATTCATGTAATTATTTTCTAGGGTGGATATGTCTGTAAATAAGAAAGTGTGTTTCTCCTTTTTAATAGCTACCATGCCCTTTGTGAGACTATGCTAATGCTTCAGAGAAACACAACCAGGAATCCAGGCCTGGCATAGACAGCTAAAATGAGAAAACCTCATGGAATCAATTTTTGATTCATGTGATGTCTTAAAACCTCTTTGATTGCTGTTTGTCCTCATAGAATTGACTGATTTGGTTGTTTTATCATACTGTGGTCATAACTTATTACATCGGCTGTCTGGAAACCCATCCAGCTGTTTGTGAATCAAATTGAAATTAAATGGCATTAGGTTTTTTTTTTCCCACTTACATAGAAAATTTTCAGTCCTGCTTTATATTGTATGCACACATATTTAATTAGTCACCACAATACACCTATTGGATGTTATGATCTAATTTAGAACAAGGGAAATTTACAGTCTAGACTTATAAGAAAACAGACTATAGAGTAATCTAAGTCTGCTACTGCTGCATAGTGGGAAAAATAACAGCCTTTGAGTCAGACTTGGGTTTGAATCAACATCTATTAGGTTAGGTGCGTTATTTTAGGCAAGTTAGCTGGCTTCTGAGTGTCGTTTTCCTAATTTGTGAAATGAATGTAATAATACTTAACTTGTAGGCATATAATCGGGATAAAATGAGACATTGTATATAGAATACTCAGCACAAAGTGGACACTCCGTTCATTTTACTTACTGTTGTGAAGATCCCAATATGTGCTCTTGAGTCTGAGGGCTCTCCAGATTCAGAGAAGGTTATGCCCTTTGTGGGTTGGAGTGGTTTGGGAAGAATTCTTCCTGGGAGTGAATCTTAAGCTGGGCTCTTAACAACTCGAGAGAAATGGTTAGCACAAATGGTTAAGCGTTCAGCTACTAACTGAAAGGTTGGCAGATTGAATTCACCCAGAGGTGCTTTGGAAGAAAGGCTTGGCTATCTACTTCCAAAAGGTCACGGCCATTGAAATCCTATGAATAATTCCACTTGGAAACACATGGGGTAGCTATGAGTTGGAATTGACTCGCCAGCAACAGTTTTTTATTTTTAAATTGAAAAGAAATCCACAAATGATGTTAGGATGTATTAACTACGATAACATTTAGAAAATAAGAACAGGTAAACTCAGAAACTGTAAACTCAGAAATGGGTGGGAACACATTTTGATGTTCAGATTTTGAAACCCAAACTCACATTTGTCACGTTTCATGTAATCTTCTTAAAACCCAGTTCTAATCAGGTATATTCTTGATTAGAATGGGGTGGTCAAGACAGGAAGCAATGGCGATTTCTCATGGGATTGAGAGTTTGGAGGGCTCTAGGAACAGAAGATGAAGGTAAACTGAACTCTGAAGGTGAGAGAGCTGACGTCTACCTCTCAGGAAAAGTCATAGAAATGCGGAATCTGGAGGAAGCAGAAGTAGGGACATAGATACAAGTCACAGAGCAGGTGGTGTTCAGATCACAGACACAATAAAGGTTGACTTGAGAACAGGCATCCTGGGGGCCTTGAGCGCTAGCTGTCCTCTGAGGCTCACCTGTATTGGCTGACAGGTATAGTTAGGTGAATCAGGCTGGCTTAAGGAGCCAGTAGCAGGACACTTACCTAGAAATTTGTGTTTTGAAACAAGACCTTTCATGTTTTGGTTGATTCCCAGGCTGACTTGCCACTTCTATCTCCATGTACTTCTTTTCACCAAATTTTATTCACCAGTTGAGCTACTATACTCAATGTTGTCAAAACAGAGTTTCTGAAATTTAAATCTTTTCTTTATATCTGACCTCAGTCTTCAGAACCAGCCCAAATGAAAAGTTCTTTGCTTTCCCGAAGGAAATAATCACACCTTTAAATTCTTTTAAGATCATTTATACGTTTTTTTTCTTTTTAATCACACATGCACGTATGCACACACACACGCATGCACGCATGTGCCTTAATTAGACTACAAACTCCTTAAGGGCAAGGAGTATTCAACAGTTTCTCAGACATGCCCAACATTTCTCATAGTGCCCTGGACAGCGAATAAATCAAATTATTATTTATTAAATAAATCTGTGTATACCCTCTCAGGAGATGATTTATAAAATTAAAGCAGTTCTCTAGAGTTAGAGATACTTCTTCTCAAGGAAACTGTCAAATATGAATGATCACAACTGCTTTTTGAGATATAACTGACTTCAAATATATGCGCCCGTTCCCAAAATGAAACCTGGAAACCCCAGTGGCATAGTGGTTAAGAGCTACGGCTGCTAACCAAAATGTCAGCAGCTCAATTCCACCAGTCCCTCCTTGGAAACCCTATGGGGCAGTTCTGCTGTGTCCTATAGTGTCACTAGGAGTCGGAATCCACTCAGAGGCAACAGGTTTGGTCTCCGCCCCCCCCCCGCGCCCCCCACCGCCAATTTCCTATTCTGTGAGTTCTTCTCTAGAAGTCAAGCCTTTCCTTTCTGTTTCCCACACCTTGATCCTGGAATCAGTTTGCTCTACAGGTTCCTTCTGTAACCCCAGCATCAATGTGTTCTCCTATGGAATGTCTCTAGGTCAGCCTCCAGGGCTCAAGTGGTACCCAGAGCTGCAAGTCCAGTCCCCTGTGTTTTAAGCGAGTATTTTTACAGCTACAATCACTACCACTCATGCTTCTTTTGTGTTATTTCAAAAGTTGGGGTAAATGATGTACCAAATATTTAATGTCCCATGCTGAATGCAATATATGTGTATAAAACCAAAAACCAAACCCATTGCTGTCGAGTCAACTCCAACTCATAGCGACTCCCTATAGGACAGAGTAGAGCTGCCCCATAGGGTTTCCGAGGAGCACATGGTGGATTCAAACTGCCGACCTTTTGGTTAGCGGCTGTAGCTCTTAACCACTATGCCACCAGGGTTTCCATATATATATATGGAAATTATATATATATATATATATATATATATGGAAATATATATATATGTACATATACATATATATATATAGAGAGAGAGAGAGAGAGATTAGTGTTTTCCACAGAAATGCTAATTTAAAAAGGCTAAGAAATTGGAATTTTGTAAGCCCTTGATACATTAAAAAAATTATTTTGTCTAGCCTAGTTCATCAGCAAGGGGGAGGGGGAAGTAGCATGATTTATGTCCTATTCCTTTTAAATTGAATAGAATTCATTTCTTAAATCAACAGTTAAGGACTAAGCTGCAAATATTCTTTGTTCAAAAACTTCTACTTTTGTAGAATGCCTTTGGTTCCTAGCTATGGTGAGAAAATGATTCTGCGGAATCAGTGACTACACCATGTCTGGTAGTTAATATTTGCTTAATGCTTGAATTAATCATTATTGGATTCTTTGCTGGTGTCCTGGGTTCTTCTCATCCAAGAGATTTCTTTAGGCACATAGTAGCACTTTTGAGGTTAAAACGCATGGCTTCTAATGACTATTTTCAAAAGGGAGAGGCTCTGAACTATCTGTCCCCTCCTCACAATCCCCCCTCAAAATTCCCACTACCACCAACATTAACAAAAACAACAACAATAACAACAAAAATCCCCCCAAACCCAAAACTATTCATCTTATGGTGAAATTTCAGGTTTTTTGTTTTTTTTGTTTTTTCCTTTAACTTGAGGTTGACTGGAGGTATCAAGGAGAATGCAGCCTTCATGGTCTGCTGACCTGTGCTAAACCCTGGAAGCACATATGTGCATGTTGGAGCTTGCCTGGAGAATAGGATCCTTCCTGGAAGATTCTGGAAAAGTTACAGTTGCTTCAAGAGCAAATCCGGGAGAACAGGCCCAATGTCTTGCTCACTTTGGCTCACTCTGTGACTGAAGTAAACTGGTGGTGTTCTAAATGTTGTCTCACAGAGGCACAGACCCTATCCAGTGGCCACACTAGGGCCAATCCCTGGTGCCTTCCCTGAGCCTAGGGTGAAACTGCAAGCAGAGTGCCCTCTAGGGTGTGGAAATAAGGGGCAAACATTTCTGTACTGTACTGGATGCCTTTACATTGGTGTTAAATTTCCTGAGAAAGGAGTAACTATACTCCTTTGTCTTTTTTTGTCACATTGCAGAGTACTAGACACCCCAGGCTAAGAATGTAGCTTCTCATTAAAGACTTCTCAGCAGTACTTGGTATTGGCTAGGTTATCAGCTAATGAAATCCCCTGGAATTCACAGCAGGATCATCTGCTCTTGGGCCACCATTCTTCAGTTTCTGCTGACTGTAACATTCAGTGGGTATCAAAAGCTCAACTTGAAGTAGACAGTGCTCCTCTAAATAATAGCAACTTGGCAACCACATGAGCTCATACTAATTATGTTTCTGTCACTCATCTGTGGTAGATCTTTTGTGGCTGTTGTATAAAATAGCTCCAGGGTATTATTTCTGCCCACTTATGTAAGCTCTGCTCATTAAATAAAGTGCTCAAAGTTAAGTTCCCTTTTAATTTTGTTTTCTAAGATCATCAGAATAAGAAAGGGACCGGACTGGAGTGAGTCCTTTTTGTAGAATGGTTAATGGAAACTTGATATAAGATCAACTTTTAAAAAGGCATGAAGAAGTCAATGGGCCTTGTCATTACTTTACACTTTGTTTTTAAAATCCTCCAGCATTAGCCCAAAGTCCCAGAATAACAGTTCGTATGATGCCTCATAAGTTGTCATTATCTGAATCTGGATTCTTTAAGTGGGAGGAATATTAAATTTGTAATCAAAGAATGAGCTTTATCTCTACCACTTGGTAGCTGCATAAGCCCCTCAATTTCTTTGAGCATCTTTTTTATTATTCAAATATAGGCATGATAATCTCCACCTTGCAGGGTTATTATCAATTTAAATGATTGATTACTTTATATATGTTGATTCCTTTATGAATGTCCAAATCACTTCGTAGACTGGCAAATTATATACACCTTTGCTATTATTATTAATGCCAAACTGCTTGAGGTAAGGATATTTTAAACATGCCTCTGTATGTAAGCTGAGGGTTTTATACTTTGGGATGTAGACGTAGAATCTTATATAAGGTTTAGGGATCTTTGAATATTTCTGTTAATAAGAAGAATGATAGTGAGCAATATTATATAGGAAAATCTTATCAGATAAATCCCATGCTCTGCTACTGACCCCATGGGGCTAGCTGACAATGTATGGTTAATTGGACCAGCCACCACTGCATGTGTCTAAATTGGTGTTGTTAGGCCACACTGTGCACACTCTTGGATTGACTGACCTTTACTGGCTCTGTCTACTTGGGCAGTTTTAAAACATTCCAACTCACATCCCATGACAGAGAATTCCAGTTTGCTTTGTGTCAGTAGTGCTTTGAGGAGGACTGTCACAGTAGACTTAAAATCATTAAAACACTTGCAGCTGTTTAAGTTGAATGTGTTAGTTTAAACAAGCTCATTGGAATTGCAACCTCCATATACCTTTTCTTTTATCTAGAAAGATAATGATTTTAAACTTCTGCCTATATACGTTTATAACAGGGTGTCTATAGTAGGAAACTGATGAAGTTCTGGTACTCCCTAGCACTGGATTTGAACAAATGTAGTTCTGATATTAGAATAAATATATTGAAATGTATGGTATATTTGGTGTTTTACATTGTCAACAGTGTTTTACATTGTCAGTACATCATTTTATCTATCTGTCTGTCTATCTATCTATCAATCATCCCTGGGTGGTGCAAAGAGTTGACATGCTCAGTTGCTTAACCAAAAGGTTAGAGGTTTGAGTCTACCCAGAGGCTCCTTGGAAGAAAAGCCTGGCAACCTACTTCCAAAAAATCAGCCATTGAAAACCCCATCGAGCGCAGTTCTACTGTGACACACATGGGTCACCATGAGTTGGAATGGACTCAGCGGCATCTGGTGGTGGTGGATCTATGTATGTATGTATGTATCTGTCTATAAGTAAATAAATCTTTACCTAGGATTTTCAGTGGCAAGTAAGGAAACATGCTTATAGTGTAGCCATTTGGATGCATCTTATTATAAGTGTGAATCAAGAGTAATAAGATGCTAATATAGAAATAGATAGTTGAAGTTAAAAGATTTCTTTTTACTGTGAATAGATAAGTTCTATTACAATGATCAGATGATACTTAGCACCAACTAATGATGAAAGTTTCTTATAATATGGATTGGAGAAGGAGAAGGGAGAAAAACTTCTAAAAATTTATTTTTTAGATTTTAAGAACAGATAACCTCTGTGTTTGTTTTTCCAGTAGTTCCATTGTTTCTGTTTCAGATTATATACTGCACAGAGTAATATATTACTTTAGGAAATCCTGGTGGCATAGTGGTTAAGAGCTACAGCTGCTAACCAAAAGGTCAGCAGTTCAAATCCACCAGGAGTTCCTTGGAAACTCTATGGGGCAGTTCTACTCTGTTCTATATGGTTGCTATGAGTTGGAATTGACTCGATGGCAACAGGTAAGTGACTTTAACCTCACTCATTTAACTCCCCTATTTCAGATTGAACCCCTTGAGCAATGTTAGTGAGAAAAATGTAGGCCTATTTTTACGTAATTGTTGGATGGTTGGGACTGTTTGATTCAGTTGCTGTTCATCTTCAGTGAAGAGTCATTTTAACAAAACACTCGTGGTATTGTATTGTACCCTTCATTTTATCATGATGAATCTAATTCGTAACAATAGCAGAGGCTGACCTCTGGCATATTCAAAAATTCAATGAAAACAGACAGATATTTTGTCCTCTTTTAAACTGGCCATAATGAGTCCTTCGTAGTGTCCCCATTTCCGCTCCCTTTCTCAGAGACATTATTATTAGGAATTATAATGTTGTACTTGTTACACAGAATTCAAACCGAACGCCAGCCACCTCCCACAGGCTACACAATCTGAGTGGTATGTGCTTATAGCCTACTAATTTGCAAGTTAGAATCTCTGGCTGCTAATTATGTGCCAAGTGTCATGGGGTTACCTGAGCAGGATATCACTTGGAGCCCACCTCACAAAAATGTACTAGATGATTGACTAGGGAAAGAAAATGATCACAAAGGGACTATTTAGAGCATAAGTGCTTTGCTGAGGTGAAGGGGGTTATTCCAGTAAATGCAAGGGGAGACCAGGAAGAAAGGGCTTGATCTGGATTGGAGACTTGGAAGGATTATTGAATTCTCAAATGTTACAACTAGAAGGCTCAATCCCCTTAGAGTACAGATACAGAAACTGAGTCATTCATCTGGGTGCAGACAACTACTTTGGGCAAAGTAAGGGTTACCATCATGTCTCTGATTTAAGGTTCAGCACTTTATAGAGGAAGGAGTCATGGTAGCACAATGGTTAAGTGTTCAGCTGTGAACTGAAAGATTGGTGGTTCAAATCCCCACAGCAACTCTGCGGGAGAAAGACTTGGCAATCTGCTTCTATAAAAATTACAGCCTAGAAAATCCTATGGGCAGTTCTGCTCTGTCACATGAGGTCCCTATGAGTTGAAATTGACTCAACAACACCTAATAACAACGACAACTTTATAGAGGAGGTGGGACTTGAACTAGTTGCAGAAGAATGGATTAGAGGGCAAAGCATAGATGAAGGAGTTTTCATGGCCAACTAAGGGCGTGGGGATAGGATTGAGCACTTTCTATGTAGCTAAGAAAATTGGACTGGTGTGGTGAGGAGGGTGTACACAAAGGAATACTGAAAATAAGTTTGGATGGACTTTGGGATTGAAATTATGAGCTGGGGTACCTTGAAAGTGAAGTAGAATGTATTAATTTGATGAAATGGAAAACAGGGAATTATTATAGACTTTGCATGTGGGAGGAATAGAAAGGAGCTTGTTAAGAAGATTAGTCTGAATGCTATACTTAAAATGTTTGAAGGACACTAGAGCGTGGAGATCAGCAAAAGAATTGCTACTGTAATCTGGTCAGAGACCTAGATTGGGGGGATGGATGGCACTGTGGAGTGAGGAGAGAGGATAAATAACAGACATTTGAAACCAGTAAGTAGTCATGGGATTTTAGAGACATTGAATATGAAGGATAAAGTGGAGGAAAGGGTCAAAGATTATTCCTAGAGTTCTAGACTGGGGTGCTGTAAATGGGACATTGAAAAGAGAGAACTGTTTTGGGAATTGGTGAGCAACTAACCTTTCATCAATGCTGTGGTTATGCATGGAAGAAATTTTCCAGCAAATAGTGCAGAGCATCACAAGTGACGTCAGACACTGCTTGCCCCTGTGACCTTCTGCATTGGGACAGTGTGATTTTCAGCGCCACGGGCCTGTCCTTGGGGGACCTGGAATAGCATTATCACACTGAACACCAAATGGCAGCAGAACCTAAGACATCTGCTGTTCTGATGGAGCATGATGGGCTACTTGGTATGCAGAAGCACACTGTACTTGCTAAGGATGATTAGTATCTGGGATAACCCAACATGAAGATAATACCTTCATTTATGCCCCCATGGGACTCTGCACACACAGTTACCTATTGTGGCATGACAAACCACCCCAAAACATAGTGGATTAGAACAGCAGTTTTATTTGCTCGTAATTTGTTGGGTAAGCAATTTGGTCTACGTTCAGCTGAGCAATTCTTCAAGTCTGGCCTGGGGCCACTGGCTGCAGTCTTTTGTTGTTGTTAGGTGCCGTGGAGTTGGTTCCAACTCATAGTGACAACAGAACGAAACCCTGCCTGGTCCTGCACCATCCTCATGATTGTTGTTATGCTTGAGCCCATTGTTGCCGCCACTGTGTCAGTCCATCTCATTGGGGGTCTTCCTCTTTTTCACTGACCCTCTACTTTACCAAGCATGATGTCCTTCTCCAGGTGCTGATCCCTCCTAATAACATGTACAAAGTATGTAAGACGAAGTCTCACCATCCTCACTTCTAAGGAGCATTCTGGCTGCACTTCTTCCAAGATAGATTTGTTCATTCTTTTGGCAGTCCATGGTATATTCATTCAATAGTCTTCCCCAACACCGTAATTCAAAGGCATCAATTCATCTTCGGTCTTCATTATTCATTGCCCAGCTTTCACATGTATATGAGGGAATTGAAAACACCATGGCTTGGGTCAGGCACACCTTAGTCTATCAAGTGACATCTTTGCTTTTTAACACTTTAAAGAGGTCTTTTGCCGTGGATCTGCCCAATGTAATATGTTGTTTGATTTCCTGACTGCAGTCTTTTAGTGGCTCAGAAATGGCTGAGATGGTCTCAATCTAATCAATGATCTAAGATGATATCTTTCCCACATCTGGCAGGTATTGCTGTTATATGGGTCTCTCTCTCCAGGACAGTGAGAGAAAGGGAAAGGTAAGGAGAGGGAGAGGGGAGGAAGCTGCAAGGCCTCTGGAGGCCCCAGTTCAGAACTTGTCTCATTGTTTTGGTCAAAGTAAGTCACAAGTTTAGTTAGCAGTGAAGAGGGAAAAAGTCCTCTTGATGAGACTATTGCCAAAATTGCATTACAAAGGGGCATATATACAGGGCTGGAAGGAATTTGTGACCTTTTTTTTTGCAATATATTACAGAATATGATCAGATTTTCATTATAATATCCTGTGGCTACAGCGTGAATTTGGATTTGGTGTTAGGGAAAAATTTTAGACTAGAAACAGGAGGACTAATTAATAAGTTACTGTAGTAACCTAGGAGAGTAATTGTGGGTGTATTAATTAAAGCAATGGCAAAGGGGATGGACAGTTGTGGACAGATTTAAAAAAATATTGCGATAGCAAACCAATTTGATGTGAAAGGTCAAGGATGCCTACCAAGCTTCTTGTTTGGACAAGTAGGGAAGAAAGTGGTAACATTCACTAGAACAGGGGATACTGGATGAGGAGCAGGCTTAGATGGGAAGGTGAGGACTGCTATTTGGGTTATGTTGAGACTGAGAGGCCTGTAGAACATCCATGAAGAGAAAGGCAAAGTTCTTGCCTGAGAGTGAGAAAGGCGATGGGCATTTAAGGAAACTGGTGAAATAGCGGTCGTCAGGAATGGAGGTGTCTTAGTCATCTAGTGCTGCTATAACAGAAATACCGCAAGTGGATGGTTTTAATGAAGAGAAGTTTATTTCTTCACAGTCAAAGTAGGCTAAAAGTCCAAATTCAGGGCGTCAGCTCCAGGGGAAGGCTTTTTCCTCTCTGTTGGCCTTCTTCTCTTCAGTGTTCCCCCGGACTAGGAGCTTCTCTGCACAGGGACCCCGGTCCAAAGGACTCGCTCTGCTTCCAGCACTGCTTTCTTGATGGTATGAGGTCCCCCTGTCTCACTTCTGTCTTTTATATCTCAAGAGATTGCCTCAGGACACAATCCAGTCCTGTAGATCCAGTCCTGCCTTACTAACACAACTGCCACCCATCCTCCCTCATTAACATCATAGAGGCAGGATTTACAACATATAGGAAAATCACACAGTACCAGGAATCATGGCCCAGCCAAACTGATATACAGATTTTTTGGGGGACGTAATTCAAACCATGACAGGAGGAGAGAGGCGACTGGGAAATATGTACTTATGGACAGTGTGGAGCACTTGGTAAAGAGTGGAAACCATGAATGTGGGATGGCTCCAGGCTACAGAGTTTGGCAATGTTTTCCAGTAACTCTCAGCCACCCGTATAAAGGCATAGAGGATACAATGGATTGATCCTGACATTTAGTAGGTGCTCAGTAGAATTTCTTTGCTGAATATAAAGAAAAGTGTGGGTGGAGATTTCTTAAAGTCAAAACAAGCTATCTTAAAAGGCAATGGGCAGACAGGCTACATAATTTGCTGGGCACAATGAGAAATGAGAACGTGTGGCCTCTTGTTCAAAAATTATCATGAAGTTTAAAACAGCAACAGCAGAGCTTTAAACCAAGCGCGGGGCCCCTTCTGAGTGCAGGGCCCTGTGTGACTACTGGTCCTGGCAATGGGGAAACCATTTGCAGACTGAGGGGAGTACAGTCACTGAGCAAAAATTTGGGTATTTTTCTTTGAGCATCACTTTCCTTCCTCCTCTTCTTTTGTCAAACATATAAATAACGAAAGCAATAAAAATGATGGACGCTAGGGAATAGTGGGCATGGAAGAAATGTGTTGGTGTGATATATTTAAGGGCTACCCGTCAGTGTTCCTTTGTGCCTATTTAAATTGAAACGCTGATTTCTCTGGCCTCAAGTCCTATATCATATCATCTGCCCCATGATAGTGTGGTGAGTTTCTGAACATTATTAATACTACGGTTTTCACATTAAGCATAGTTTTCCTAAAATCCTTGGTTTTCTTACAAAGATGTGAAGCCTTCTTCCTCTTCATCCTTTTCCGTTCCTTTCAGTCTGTCTGAATGCTGACTTCTTTGTGTGGTAAAAATGGACGCTGCTCTCCAGCTTGTTGAAGGCTATTCCCAGAGTCAAGAAGAAAAAGAAACAAAATTTGAAATCAAAGTTGAGTTAGGTCTCTAGTTGAGGTTCGGTCCCAATGAGTAATATCTTTTGCAGTATGATTTCTATTGCAGAGACATAAACTTCCATCCCTATTCCCATTAACTTCAAAGAGCACCTACATTTGAGAGGCTGTGGTGTTACTAGGGAATCAGGCTCACTGTACTTATTATAGTCAGACTTTAGAATTTCATAGATAGAATTTAGAGATAAAGGATTAAGAATCATAATCTCACTTTATAAATGAGAATCTGAGACCCAGAGTTGTGATTTGCTCCAGGTCAGTGAGATAGACAGGGACAAGTGGAAAGACTCCATGGATCACTCCCACAGCATCTGAACACGCCTTGCAATCTCCCATCGAAAAAAACCTACCAACTAAACAAAAACCAATCCTCTCCAAATTCTTTCTTCTACACTCTTTCCAACATAGATATAATCCTTGAAAAGAAGTTCATTAAGATCAAAAGAAAAGCTTATAATTCTAGCAACAGAAAATAACTAAGATCTTACTACTGTCGAATTCCTTTCCAACTTATTTTGGAAGGATGGTTGTGAAAATTAAGAACATAAAAGACTTTTTTTTTTTCCTAATAGCAAAATATAATGTACCTTTAATTGGAAGATAAAGAACAAAAGAGAATTCAGTCATCTCTTCAGGTATAATTAATTTTAAATAAAGTTGATCAGAAAATAATTTTCTGTAAATTAAGTTATACATTTTTAAATGGGTTTTAGTATAAAATTGTGTTACCTCTTTATGAGACTTACATAGAGGAAATCACATGCAATAATGAACTAAATATTTAAAAATATACATTTAATGACAATGATCTTAGAATAAGTATTAAAATGACTCAGTTTAGTTGTATTCTGAAAATTAATCTGGAACTATTACTATGGGAATAGAGTCTCAGGAGACTGAAATATGTCCAGGGATGTGTTTCTTTCTATAAGGTAAATCTCATAAATCTTTATTGCCTATAAAAAAGTTTGTTTCAGTGTAACTATTTAACATTTGAAATTTGTATGTTTCAAAAAAAAAATAAACATTTTATTTTAGACAGCTTTAGATTTACAGAAAAATTGCAAAGACAGTACAAAAAGTTCCCATATACCCCACACCTTATTATTAATATCTTACATAGTAAAGTACATTTGTTACAATTAATGAACCAATACTGAACCAAAAAAAAAACAAACCCTTGCCATCAAGTTGATTCCGACTCTTAGCAACCCTACTGGACAGAGCAGAACTGCCCCATAGGGTTTCCAAGGAGCGGCTGGTGGATTCTAACTGCCAACCTTTTGGTTAGCAGCTGAGCTCTTAACCACTGCACCACGAGGGCTCCAATGAACCAGTAGTGATACATTATTATTAACTACTCTCCATACTTTATTCAGATTTCCTTAGTTTTTCCATAATGTCTTTTTCTCTGTTCCAGGGTCCTATCCAGCATACCACATTGCATTTAGTTATCATTTCTCTTTAGGCTCGTCTTGGATGTGACAGTTTCTCAAACTTTCCTTGTTTTTCATGACCTTGAGAATTTTGAGGAGTAGTGGGTCAGGTATTTTTTAAATATCCCTCACTTGGGATTTATCTGTTGTTTTTCACATGATTAGACTGAGGTTATGTGGTTGGGGAGCAAAAGTGCCATGCTCACCACATATATAAAGGTTACATACTATCAATGCAGCTTATTGCCGTTGATGTTAACCTCAATCACCTGGCTGAGGTAGTGCTTGTCAAGTTTTTCCACTGTGAGGTTACTTTTCCATACTCCCGCCCCCTTTCCGTACTGTACCCTTTGGAAGGAAGTCACTATGCATAGCCCACACTTAAGGACTGGGGAGTTATGCCCTACCTCTTGAGGGCAAAGTAGCTACATAATTATTTGAAATTCTTCTGCATTGGAGATTTCTTTCTACTTCCCATTTATTTGTTTATTCATTCATTCATTTATATATATGTGGTCCTGTCTCAGTCATCTGGTGCTGCTCTAACAGGAATACCACAAGTGGATGGATTTAGCAAAGAGAAGTTTATTCTCTCACAGTCCAGTAGGCTACAAGTCCAAATTCAGGGCTTCAGCTCCAGGAGAATGCTTTCACCATCGGCTCTGGAGGAAGGTCCATGTCATCAGTCTTCCCTTGGTCTGGGAGCTTCTCTGCGCAGGAACCTCAGGTCCGAAGGACGTGCTCTGCTCCTGGCACTGCTTTCTTGGTGGTACGAGGTTCCCATGTGTCTCTGCTCGTTTCTCTCTTTTATGTCTCAAACGAGATTTCATTAAGACACGAATCTTGTCAACCTCATCAGTATAACCTCATCACAGGGATAGAATTTATAACACGTGAGGAGATCACATATAATCTCATCATAGTGGTAGCGTTTACAACACATAAGGAAATCACATCAGATAACACAATCATACAATACTGGGAATCATGACCTAGCCAAGTTGCTACCCACATTTTTTGGGGGACACAAGTCAATCCATGACAGGTCCCATGGATAGGGAGCCGTGATGGTGCAGTGGTTAAGAGCTATGGCTGCTAACCAAACAGTTGGCAGTTTAAATCCACCAGCTGCTCCTTGGAAGCCCTATGGGGCAGTTCTGCCCTTTTAGGGTCGCTATGAGTCGGAATCAACTCAATGGCAGTGGGTTTTTGTTTTTTTTTTTTTTGGTTTTTATATTTAGTTTAAGTGGATGCCTAAATGAATAATTTCTTTTATAAGGATGAGCACAAAGTTGGTTCCTATGAGGCAGAGGTTAAAGATGTCCCAAATGTCCAACTTTTCCAAGCTGTTGTACCACTCTATCATCTCTAACATCAACTATTCCTCTCCCCTCAGCATTCTCCCTCCCGTCTTTGTGTTCCCTAATTCGCTGCAATGTCTCACAGAACTCACAAACCGTATAAAGGAAATGGCTTATGTGGTTGTGGACTGGCAAGTCCCAAATCTGTGGATCAGGCATAGGCTTCTCCCGACCCACAGGGTTGCAGGCTGACATACCCAAACCTGCAGTTCAGACCACAGGCTACTGGCTCACAAGGCTGCTGAAGCTGGCAGATCAGGTCACACGATAGGCTGCTGGTCCAAGAGGCTGTGGAGGTCGATGAATCCCAGAATTGGCAGGTCAGACAGCAGACCTCTGGGGAGGTCAGTTGGTCATGATCCAGACACAGGATCCAAATGCAGAGAGAGAGGGAGCCTTGCCAGGACACACACATATATCTTAGATGCAGGCCACACCCCAGGGAAGGGTGTAACTTTAGTAAGGTTGGGGCTTGAGTCACACCCTCCTGCAAGGCTGTAACCTAAGACAAACCTTATACCAATCCTGCCTCATCAACATGTAAAGGTCAGGATCCACACAGCACATAAAATGGAGGACAGTCACACAATACTGGGAATCATGGCCTAGAAAAGTTGACACATAACCCCCAACCATCACAGATTCCATATAGCTTATTTGCATAGTCCCACTTAATCATTGTGTGTGAGTCACAAAGACCATGGCTAGAAGGGCCATATTAAGTAATTCATTGCACAGAAGTGGCTATACTTCTTTTATAGATGTAGTTCAATTTTAGCTTGTGATTGTACATTTTTTAAATGGGAAAAAAATCATTCTGATTCTAGAATGTGTTAATATGAATATTGACATCACTCCTGGTGCTCTGCTTTATTTCTTCTTTTGTTAATATTCCCTATGTTATTCCTTAAATTGCTGACATTTTGCCGTGTAAATTTTTGCTCCTATTTCATTTGCAGCAGGAAACTTTTAGACTTAATCTTAACTTTGTCTTTGTAATTAGAAAGATTTAAAATAGGTTGGTATTGTGAAATCTATTTTCATTATGAGGAAGTTGGAGGATGAAGTTAACAAGGAGATGGTTTACTGAGGTATAATTTACATAAAATAAAATTTACCTTTTTTAGGTATAAAATTCAATGAGTTTTGACTAATGGATTTAGTCTTGTAACCACTAACAAAATTAAGAGATTTTGAACATTTCTATCATTCCAAAAGTTTTCTTGTTCACCTTTGGTTTTTTGTCAATCCCTTCCCAGTTCTGATTTCTGGTCCTATAGTTTTCCCTTTTCCAGAATGCCATATAAATAGAATCATACAGTATGTAGCCTTTTGTGTCTGATTTTCTTAGTATAATTCTTTGAGACTCATTCTTGTTAGTACATGTATCAGTAGTCCATTCCTTTTTATCACTGAAGAATTCCATTTTATTTGCTTATCCATTCACTAGTTGATGGACATTTGGATTCTTTTCAGTTTTTGGCAATTATGAAAAAGCTGCTATAGACATTCTTGTACAGGCCTTTGGGTAGACATGTTTTAATTTCTCTCTGGTAAATACCTAGGGGTGGGATTGCTATGTTGTAAATATATGTTTATATTTGTCATATATTTATGTTTAACTTCTTAAGAAACTGCTGAACTGTTTCCCACAATGACAATACCCTTTTGCATTCCCACCAGCAGCGTATGAGAGTTCCAGTTCCTCCACATTCTCACCAATACTTGTTATGGTCAGTCTTTAACTTTAGCCCTTTTAATAGGGTGTATTATTGTAGTTTTAATTAGCATTTCCCTAAATAACAATAGACTTAGGCCTACCAACAATGGTGAAGGTGGTGAAGGACCAGGCAACAATTTATTCTGTTGTACATGAGGTCCCCATGAGTTGGAGCCAACTGGATGGCCACTAACAGCAACAATGACTATTGGCCATCTTTATCACTTCTTTGGTGAAGTGACTATGCAAATTTTTTGCTTCTTTTTTTTAAAAAAAAGAATGGTTTATCTTTTTATCTTTTAAGAGTTCTTCATGTATTCTAAAAAAAATCCTTTATTGGGTATACATTTTGTAATTTTTCTTTTCAACCTGTGGCTTGTCTTTTTATTCTCTTAATAGTGTCTTTCAAAGAGAAATTTTTTTTTTTAATTTTGATGAAGTCCCATTTACATACTTTTTCTTCTATGGTTCATACTTTTTGTATCTTAATTAAGAATTCTTTGCCTAACTAAATGTCACAAAGATTTTCTCCTTAGTTATCTTCTACAAGATTTAACTTTAACTCTGTGATCCGCTATGAGTTAATTTTTAAAAATATGGTGCAAGATTATGGTTTGTTTTCAAAACTTTTTTTAATTTCTATATTTCATATTTAAATGCAAAATCCAAAGTATGTATCTGAGTGTTTATTTCTTTTTATACAATAGTCTTCATTCAGGTAATGCATATAATAGACAGTTGACTGTAATGTAAGGATGGAGACCAACTTATTAAGAGATAAGTGCTCTGTTTCCCGTCTGCTTTTTTTTTTTCTTTTTTCCCTTCATCCCCACTGTAATGAATGTCAGTAAGACTTTTCTTATTTTTAAAAGACTAGGATGCTGCTGAGAGAGTCTAGTGAGATGGGGGAAAATAAATAGATGGAAAGATAATTTGGACAATGTGGAAAATGAAAGGAAATGGAGATGATTAATACAGAAGCATAAGCAGGTAAATGAGGGAGTGACGCTTATACTTTAAAAAATCTGGCTTAGATATACAAGACAAATTAAGAAGGATGAACCACTGGTAGCAGAGCTACCATGTTGAGGCAGGGAGTGTGCAGTGGTTGCTATAGTCCACAGGTGGAAGAAAAGAAGGAGATATGATGGGGAGGGATACAAAGAACAAAGTAAACATCTGAGAGAGCATGCAAAGCATGAGATAACACTAAATGATGGGTGTGGGGAGAGGATATAGAGAAAAAAAAGCAGATGTTGAAGATAATTCCAAGATTTCAAGTCTTGTGGATGTGGAAAATGGTGTGTCCAGTGGCAGAAAAGGGGGAGTTTGAGATGGAAATCCAGTTTAAGAGAATGAAGTTTTTTTAAAAAACATACATTCTTTTGTAAAAGATATCTATTAACCCTATCTAATTTGTTCTCTGGAAGTATAATTCTGAGTTTTGGTTAGAGTCACGGGAATCACTTACAGAAGTGAAACTTGAAAATACAAAATCATTCTCTAAAAGGACAAGAAAAGTGAAAGAGGAAAAGTGAGACAAGAATTTAACTTTTGGAGTTAAGAATTCAAAGGAAGAGATAAAACTACTGAAGGACTCAGAGAAAGCGTGTTCAGAGCTAGCAGAGGAAACAGGATAGGTGGTGGTGGTGTTGTTAGGTGGCATCGAATCAGCTTGGACTCATAGTGATCTTATATGTAACAGAATGAAATACTGCCTGGTCCTACACCATTTTCATGATCATTGGTATGTTTGAGTCCATTGTTTTGGTTAATGTATCAATCCCTCTCATTGACGGTTTCTGTCATTTTCACTGATCCTCTACCAGTCTGGGGACTGGTCTTTCCTGATGACTTTTCCAAAATAAGTGAGCCAAAGTCTGGCCATCCTCACTTCTAAGGAGCATTCTGGTTGTATTTTTTCAAAGGCTGATTTGTTTGTTCTTTTGGCATTTTAGGGTATTTTCAGTATTCTTTTCCAACACCACAGTTTGAATGTGTTAATTCCTCTTCTGTCTTCTTTTTTCTTATCCAGCTTTCATATGCGTATGAGGCAATTGAAAAGACCATGATGTGGGTCAGGTGTGCCTTAGTCATCAAAGTAGCATCTTTGCTTTTAAAAACTTCACACAGAATAGGTGGTGGCCTGTAAATAGATGGAGAAGCTTCAGGAAGGAACCTCTGACCGTCTAGATGTACAGAATAGAGGTCTAGGAGAATAAGCACCCAGAAGACGATTACATAAAGAAAATCTTCTACATCCTACTTCAGTGAGTAGTGTCTCGGGTCTTAAAAGCTTGTGAGTGGCCTTCTAAGAAATTCTACTGGTGCCACCCCGTCTGGAGCAAGGGAGAATGAGAAAACCAAAGACGCAAGGAAAGATTAGTCCGATGGACTAATGGACCACAACTACCGTAGCCTCCACCAGACTGAGTCCAGCACAGCTAGATGGTGCCTGGTTACCACCATCAACTGCTCTGACAGGGATCACAATAGAGGATTCTGGACAGAAATGAAGACGAATGTAGAACAAGATTCAAACTCACAAAAAAAGACCGATTTACTGGTCTGACAGAGACTGAAAAAACCCTGAGAGTATGGCCCCCAGACACCCTTTTAATTGAGAACCGAAGTCACTCCTGAG
Source organism: Trichechus manatus latirostris (assembly GCF_000243295.1). NCBI lineage: Eukaryota > Metazoa > Chordata > Mammalia > Sirenia > Trichechidae > Trichechus > Trichechus manatus. Next base: position 9,713,926 of record NW_004444034.1, on the reverse strand, counting down.
GTTTACCCTTCGGCTAAAGATTGGATAGACCCATAAAACAAACAGTAATGCGTATAGCTGAACCGTGTATATGAGACTAAATGGGCACACCAGCCCAGGGGCAAGGACGAGAAGGTAGGCAGGAGGGGACAGGAAAGCTGGACGAATGGAAATGGGGAACCCAAGGTTGAGAAGGGGAGAGTGTTGACATGTCTTGGGGTTGGCAACCAATGGCACAAAACAATGTGTGTATTAATTATTTAATGAGAAACTAATTTGCTCTGTAAACCTTCACCTAAAGCACAATTTAAAAAAAAAAAGGCAATTAGATTTGTTTAGAAGAATGTCCTTGGTGACCTTGAAGAACAGTGGAAAAAAAGAAAAAAGAATAGGGAAATGGGAAACAGGGACAGTATCTCTCAGCAGAGCTTCCCAAAGTGTATGTACTGACAGATGTTAATAAATGCTATAAAATTAAATATTCTATTTATAAAAGTTAATAAAGTTAAAAACATTTCTCCACTGAAGAAGATAAAATGGTTTCTTTTTATGAAATACTTGGCAGAGCCTTTGATATGCTAATGTAAATTATTAATCTCTGAAGGGGGAGATTTATAATATGCAGTATTTCCTACTTACTGGACTTTTTATCTCTCTACCTCCTTTTACTTAAAGAATGTCTTCCTGGAGATTACATTCCAGTGGGGGAAGACATAAAATAAGCAATTAAGTCAGTAAAGTACAAAGTATACATTAAGTGTGATACGACAAGTATTGTGTATAAAAGTAAAGCAGAGAAAGGTGATGAAAGTGTTATAGAAGTCTATGTTAAGGGTGATCAGGGAAAGATAGTATATTAATGACCTGAAGGAGGTGGGGAAGCAAGTCATACTTCCCTTTTGGGGAACCACATTCCAAGTGCAAAATTGCTGAGGCTAGAGCAGCATAGCGTATTTGAGGAACTAGAAGGGACAGTAAGGGAGAGAGTGGGAGATGAGGTCAGAGATGTGTGTCCCAGATTCTTCTGGCTTTGACAGTGCATACTTTGACAGTGTGCATATGCCCTGGCACAGAGGCACATGTCTTGGGATCATCTGGAGTGGGCTTTTGGTTTTGTGTTTCCTGTCTGTGACAGCACATCAGCATCTTTCATTGCTCCTTCTCATTATTTTGGACAATGGCTCATTGACACAAGAGGAGACTTGGCCAGAATGGTTTCTGCTGTGACCCATTGTGGAAGAGCAGAACATGATTTTGTGTGGTTTTGAAGAAACAAGTAGAAGCCAAGTAGAGCATAGCACAAACTAGCTAGGACTCTCAGATGAATGAGAGAATTGTTGAGACCCTCAATAAGATAGATTGACACAGTGGCTGCAACAACGGGCTCAAACATAGCAAAAATCGTGAGGATGGTGCAGGACTGGGCAGCGTTTCTGTCTGTTGTACATAGGGTCGCTATGACTCGGAACCTACTCAATGGCACCTAACAACAACAACATATGGGAGTTTGGGAGCAATAGAGGAAGAGTGTGAAGGGCTTTGAGAGAGGTAAGGAAGAACAAGAAGAGATAGAAAAAACAATCATCCTCCATGTTTATGGGTTTCACACCAAACAATCAAATAGGAATTTGTTGAAGGTCCTTCTGTCTGGGATTGTCTCAAAGATGATTTATAAAAATCGAGATCCCTGGAGATGTATAGCTGTTCTCCACTTGAGGCTTTCTTAATGTCTGTTTTTTAAGAAGATCCCTGGGTGGCACAAGCACTTTGCCCTTGACTACTAACCGAAAGGTGGGCAGTTTGAACTTACCCAGTGGTGCCTTGGAAGAGAGGCTTGGCAATCAGCTTCTATAAAGATTACAGCCAAGAAAACCTTATAAAGCAGTTCTACTCTGTAACACATGGGGTCACCATGAGTCCAAATGGACTCTAAGGCAGTGTTTTCTTTCTTTTTTTGTATTATTTTAATTAACAATCTGTTATCTTTTTTTTCAATTGTGCGTTAGGTGAAAGTTTACAGCTCAAGTTAATCTCTCATACAAAAATTTATACACATATTTTTACGTGACAGTAGTTGCAATCCTTATAATGTGACAGCACACTCCCCCTTTCCACCTCGGGTTTCCCGAGTCCATCCAGCCAGCTCCTGTCCCTTCCTGCCTTCTCATCCTGCCTCCAGACAGGAGCTGCCCATTTGGTGTCACGTATCTGCTTGAACTAAGAAATACACTCTTTACAAGTATTATTTTATGCTTTATAGTCCAGTCTAATCTTTATCTGAAGAGTGGGCTTCGGAAATGGTTTTAGTTCTAGGTTAACAGAGTATCTGGGGCCATGGCTTCAGGGGTTCCTCCAGTCTCAGTCAGACCATTAAGTCTGGTCTTTGTACGTGAATCTGAGTTCTGATTCGCACTTTTCTCCCTCTCCATCAGGAATAGTCTGTTATCTTTAATAGCAGAGGATCATTTCACAACTCTGTCCCACTCTTTTCCATAGTAGCACATAAAATACCCCAGTCCTTGGAATTTATTTTTAAATAAAATAAAATTGAAAGTTGAAAATCAGGATAATTTTGAGGCAGGTGTGATTCATAAGGTGCCTGTTCATTATTAGTTTTTTTTTTTTTTTAATAGGAATCTGATTAGTTTGTCCCTTACGTTCAAAACTTAGCAGTGATTTTTAAGTTAATATATCTTACACTATATGTTATTTCTGCATGAAATATCATGCTTTTGAGGTATGAGGTTTACTCTAATTTTAGCTTATTTATAGATGATTAATTCTAGCAAAGGATTCACACAGTTCTGAGATGGAGAGAATTCCAGATTCCTAATTGTTTAGATGAACCTGCTGGGAGATTCTACTGGAGCAAAGGATTATTACAGCAACTAGTTAGTCCAAGGACTGCTTCAAATGGGTACACGATGAATGAATACTCTAAAATCATATTACAAATGCAAGTGAGGCATGGCTGGAGTTCTTACCCAGATTGCTATTGGAGAGAAAGTATTGGTATGTGTTTGGAAAATATTTCACAGTGTATTAAAATTTGATGATTAATTTAGCTCAGTAAACCCAAAGACATTCTCTGTGGTTATTCCTCTTTGCAATCTATCTAAAAATGTTTTTTATTCATATTTTAAAGTCTGATTTTTATAATCATTGAATTTTTAACATAGAAAAAAATGAAAGAGAAAAGAAGAAATGTTGAGAAAAGAGTTAGGCTACAGCTGTAACCATGCAAAGCAAAGTGGAGATTTGTCAATTTCTCATTAATTTGATCTATGTATTCATTTTGTGGAGCTCTGGTGGCGAAGTGGTTAAGAGCTCTGCTGCTAACCAAAAGGTCCGCAGTTTGAATCCACAGCTGCTCCTTGGAGACCCTATGGGGCAGTTCTACTCTGTCCCGTAGGGTTCCTATGAGTCAGAATCAACTCAATGGCAACAGGATTCATTTTGCAAACTTTGATTAATCATCTACATATGTCAGACACTGTGCTTGGAGTTGGAAACATGAAAGTAAATAAATCATAGTTTCTGCCCTTAAGGAGGTAGAGTGTGTATAGATGCCTCTACTTAAAACATCTAGACTCCTTCTTATTTCCCTCCCTCTGTCTTTCTTTTCTTTCCTGCTCTTTGGGGATAGAAGTAATCATAGGAATCAAACCTTCAACAATTTATGTACAATGTAGATGGTTTCTCTTCCAGCCTGATTTAACTGTTAGAAAGGTTGTTGGTGGTATTTTTTAAATTTGATATTATTCAATATACTTATCTTCCTTAGACTGTAATTTGCCATCATACTCTCCTATAACAGAAAAGCTATTGGCTTTTAAGGTCTTTACTTAGTAAACACGTTCCATGAGCCAACCCAGTTTCTCGACCTTGATTCCTTCAATGTATACTTTAGATTTTAAAAATCCTTTCCCTTCAATTAAATTCTTCAGTCTTATAATCATTCCTGTTTAACTTTTCTCACCTTTCTCAAATCTGAAAACCTGGGAACTGAGGCCTAGAGATGAGGGGCTTTAGTCTTGTTTCTCTTGTATTTTTGGTGACATCTTTTTAGCACGTCCAAATAATACGCATTGTTTTGGCCACTATGTTACCTTATAAATGTGTTAAACATACTAATGATGGTGAAAATGGTGCAGGACCAGGCAACATTTTGTTCTGTTATACGTAAGGTCACCATAAGTCTGAGCGGACACAATGGCAACTAACAACCATAACACTAGGGAATGAATAAATGGATGAATATCAGTAGGGGGAAGAAGTTAAGTGGAGGGAAAGGGCAGGAGAGCTGATAGGTGTCCCGGTTCTGAGCATTTTGCACACCTACTCCTCCTGATAGTAGAACAGTAGGTCACTTAATGTCACATACTTAATCTAAGGGATGGCAACCTTTTATTTAAAGGCCAGATAGTTAATACTTTAGGCTTTGTGGGCCACTTATAGTTGCTGTCACTTCTTTTTTTTTTTTTTAACAACACTTTAAAAATGTGAAAAACTGTTCTTAGTCAACAGGCAATATACAAAAACATACTTGGGCTAGATTTGGCCTGTGGGCTATAGTTTGCAGGCCTCTGCTGTAGAATAAAATTATTAGAAAATTACTCATGGAGTGCACATTATAAGTTTCACTTGAGGCTGTTCTATAACTGGATCCTTCCAGGCTTTTCTGCACCTGACATCATTTGTGTATGGTCCAAGACTTTTTTAGAGGGACACATGATAATGGGGCTCTTTTTTTTTAACATCTTGATTTAGATACAGTTTATAATGTGAAGCTTTGGTGTTGGGTTATGCTGGCCTTATAAAACTAGTTGGTCAATGTTTACCCTTCTTCTATTTTCTGAAAAAGTTTGTGTAAGATTAGCATTATTTCTTCCTTGAATCTTTGATAGAATTTACTGGTGAAACCACTTAGTCTCAGAATTTTCCTTTGGGCATAATTTTTCAAAAGGAATTCAATTCCTTTAATAGAGGGCTATTTAGTTTTTGTTTCTTCTCGTGTCAATTTTGCCAACTTGTATTTTTCAAGAAATTTGTGCACTTATCTAAGTTGTCAAATAGTTTGGCATAAAATTGAGTTGTGTCCCCCCAAGATATTTGTCAACTTGGCTAGACCATAATTCCCAGTATTGTGTGATTGTCCACCATTTTGTCATCTAATGTGATTTTCCTATGTGTTATAAATCCTGTCTCTATCATGATAATGTGATGGGGTTATGAGCAGTTATGTTAATGAGGCAAGACTCAATCTACAAGATTAGGTTGTATTTTAAGACAGTCTCCTTTGAGATGTAAGAGAGAAGCAAGCAGAGAGACCTGGGGACCTCATACCACCAAGAAAGCAGCACCAGGAGCAGACCACATCCTTTGGACCTGGGGTTCCTGCACTGAGAAGTTCCTAGTCCAGGGGAAGATTGATGGCAAGGACCTTCCTCCATAGGGAGAAAGCCTTCCCTTGGAGCTAATGCCCTGAATTTGGACTTCTGTCCTCCTAAATTATGAAAGAATGAATTTCTCTTTGTTAAAGCCACCCACTTGTGGTATTTCTGTTATAACAGCACTAGATAACTAAGACAAGTACTCTCTTATTATCCTTTTAATGTCTGCAAGGTCTGTGCTGGTAACTCTTTCCTGATGTTGGTGATATCTGTTATTACTCTTTTTTCTTAATCAGTTTAGCTAAGAGCCAAATTTCAGCTTTATTAATTGTCACTGTTATTTCTGTGTTTTCTGTCACATTGTTTTCTGATCTTACCTTCATTATTTCCTTCCTTCTGTTTACTGAAAAAAACTAGAACAAGTCCACGAGAGCCAAAATACAACCTTGAGTATATCCCCCTTGAATTTAGAGACCATCTCAAGAGTAGATTTGACACATTGCACACTAATGAACGAAGACCTGACAAGTTACGGAATGACATCAAGGATATCATGAAAAAAGTAAAAGGTCATTAAAACACAGGAAAGAAAGAAAGACCAAAATGGATATCAGAAGAGATTCTAAACTTCCTTTTGAATGCTGAATAGCTAAAGCGAAAGGAAGAAATGATGAAGTAAAAGAGCTGAACAGAAGATTTCAAAAGGTGACTTGAAAAGACAAAATAAAGTAATATAATGAAATATGCAAAGACTAAGAGTTAGAAAACCAAAAGGGAAGAACATACTTGGAGTTTCTCAAGCTGAAAGAACTGAAGAAAAACTTCAAGCCTTGAGTTGCAATATTGAAGGATTCTACGGGGAAAACATTAAATAACTCAGTAAGCATCAAAAGAAGACGGAAGGAATACAGAGTCACTATACCAGAAAGAATCGGTCGACCTTCAACCATTTCACGAGGCAGCATATGATCAAGAATCAATAGTACTGAAGGCAGAAGTCCAAGCTGCACTGAAGGGAATGGTGAAAAACAAGGCTTGAGGAATTGACAGAATATCAATTGAGATGTTTCAACAAACGGATGCAGCACTGGAGGTGCTCACTTGTCTATGCCAAGAAATTTGGAAGACAGCTTCCTGGCCAGCTGACTGGAAGAGATCCGTATTTGTGCCCATTCCAAAGAAAGATGATCCAACAGAATGCAGAAATTATCAATCAATATCCTTAATATCACACATAAGTAAAATTTTGCTGAAGATCTTTCAAAAGCAGTTGCAGCAGTACATCGATAGGGAACTGCCAGAAGCTCAAGCCAGATTCTGAAGAGCACATGGAAAAAGGGATATTATTGCTGATGTTAGACAGATCTTGACTGAGAGCAGAGACTACCAGAAAGACGTTTACCTGTGTTTTATTGACTATGCAAAGGCATTCAACTGTGTGGATCGTGAAAAATTATGGATAGTATTGTGAAGAATGGGAATTCCAGAACACTTAGTAGTGCTCATGAGGAACCTTTACGTAGACCAACAGGCAGTCGTTCGGACAGAGGGAGGGGATACTGCGTAGTTTAAAGTCAGGAAGGAGGTGCGTCAGGGTGTATCCTTTCATCATATTTATTCAGTCTGTATACTGAGCAAATAATCCGAGAAGCTGGACTGTATGAAGAAGAATACAGCATCAGGATTGGAGGAAGACATTAACAATGTGCTATATGTGGATGACACAACCTTGCTTGCAGAAAGTGAAGAAGACTTGAAGCACTTACTGATGAAGATCAAAGACTACAGCCTTCAGTATGGATTGCACCTCAATATATGGATTACATTCTTCAAGTTGTACACCCATTCTCATTATCCTTTTCCAAATTATTCCACCTGTTAAACTCAATGCCTTCTAAGCAAAAACAACCCCTTTTTCCTTCCCTCTCACTAATAATCTGTGGTTTCTGTATATTTGCTTATTTCATATAAGTGAATCATATAGTATTTTCCTTTTGCAACTGGCTTATTTCACTCAGCGTAATGTTTTCAAAGTTCATCCATGTTGTGGCATGCATCAGAACGTCATTTCTCATTATGGCTGTGTAATCTTCCATTGTATGTATATACCACATGTTGTTTATTCATTGATCTGTTGATGGACATTTCATTTGTTTTTACATTTTGGCTATTGTGAAAAGTGCTACAATGAACATTGATGTACAGGTCAAATTCTGTATGATTTTGATCCTTTTAATTTCGTTAAGACTTTTTAAACCCCAGCCTGTGGTCTTAGTGAATGCATGTGTGCACTTGAAAAGAGTGTATACTCTGCAGTTGTAGGAGGTAATGTTCTATAAATATCAGTTAGGTAAAGGCAGTTGATAGTTTTGTTCAGATCTTTTGTGTCTTTGCTGGTTTTTGTCCAGCTGTTCTGTCAGTTGCTAAGAAAAAAGATTCACTTTTACTTTTGGATTTTTCATTACTAGTGTATAGAAATATAAATAATTTTTATTTATTGACGTTGTATACTGAACCTTGCTGAAATCATTTATTTGCCCTAATCTCTTTTTTGTGAGTTCCTTAGTATTTTTTAGAAAATTTCTTTATTTTGCCTTTATTCCTGAATGAATATTTTCTGGGTATAGAATTTTTTTTCAACAGTTTATTTCTTTCGGCACTTTGAGGATTTTGTTGTACTGTCTTCTGGCCTCCATGGTTTCTGATGAGAAATGCATGAATATTCAAATTTTTGTTCCCCTGTATGTAATATTATCATTTTTATCCTGCTAATTTCAATTTTTTTTCTTTATTTTTAGTTTCTAGAAGTTTGATTTGATGTATCCAGACATGGTTTACTTTGAATTTATTCTGTTTGGGGCTGAGTTTCATGATTCTGCAAATCTATGTGCTTTTGTTTGTTGTTGTTTTGCTTTTTTATCTAATTTGGGGGTGTTTTCAGCCATTGTTTCTTCAACTTTTTTTTTTTTCTGCCTCAATGGCTTTCTCCTCTCTTTCTTGGTTTTTAATTACAAGTATAGGTAGATCATTTGTATTGTCCCAAAGGTCTCCGAGGCCTTGATCTTTTTTTTTTTTTTCATTCCATTTTCTCTCTGTTCTTGAGATTGGATAATTTCTATTCATCTATTTTTAAGTTCTCTGCCTTTATCTTCTATTATTTCCATCCTGCTATTGAGCCCATCCACTAACTTTTAAATTTCAGATATTATATTTTTCAGTTTAAAAGTATCAATTTGGTTCTTTTTTATAGTTTTATATCTCTGCTGGGATTTTTTTTCATTCATTTCAAGTGTGTTTGCCTTTACTCATGCGCATAGTTGTAATAGCTGTTTTAGAGTCTTTGATAATTCTAACATCTGTCATCTCAGAGTTGGTTTTTATTGATTGATTGCCTTTTCACTTCAGACTGGTTTATATTTTTCTACTTATTTTGTGTCAATTATGGAGTCAGATATAACCTGGACATTGTGAATGTTATATTGCATACACTTTGGGTTCTGTTATAATCCTTTAAAGAATGTTGTTTTGGTTTTAGTAGCTTGGATAAGATTAGACTGTAACTTCTGTCTTGCCTCCTGTTGGCTGTGGTTCAAATGCCAGTTAGGTTCTGTAAGCCTTTGCTATGTTGCTTTGTGTCTGTCCCATGCATATGTGGTTCAGAAGTTAGGCGAAGTCTGTATGTGAGCCTTACACAGAATTGGGGGTTTCCTTCTCTGTCTCCCTACCCTGTGTGGGATTCCTCGCTCCCTCTCCAGCTACAAGGGCATTTTTCCCAGTATATCTGGCTAGAAAGATGGCAATTTGTCTTAGTTATCTAGAGCTGCTATAACAGAAACACCACAAGTGGACGGTTTTAATGAAGAGAAGTTTATTTCCTCACAGTTGAAGTAAGCTAAAAGTCCAAATTCAGGGCATGAGCTCCAGGGGAAGGCTGTTTCTCTCTCTCAGCCAGCCTTCTTCTCATCAATGTTCCCCCGGACTAGGAACTTCTCGGCGCAGGTACCCTGGTCCAAAGGACGCGCTCTGCTCCTAGCACTGCTTTCTTGATGGTATGAGGTCCCCTGTCTCACTGTTCATTTCTGTCTTTTATATCCCGAGAGATTGCCTCAGGACACAATCCAGTCCTGTAGATCAGGTCCTGCCTTACTAACACAACTGTTACCCATCCTCCCTCATTAACATCATAGAGGCAGGTTTACAACATACAGGAAAATCACACAGTACCAGGAATCATGGCCTAGCCAAATTGATATACACATTTTTTGGGGGGACATAATTCAAACCATGACACTATTGGAGTTTCACTTGCCTACATACACTGCAGACCTGCTGTGACTGGGGCCCACCCTCAGGGTAAAGCTGTAAAAGAAAATGGTAACTGGAAAACTAAACCCCATGCTGGTTACTTTTCCAAGTTTTTGCTGCCCTCCATAGTCCTCCTGCTCTTATTTACGTCTCAGGGTCCTCCAAAGGTTTTTTTCTTTCTCTCTTTCTTCTAGTGTTTATAGTATTAACTAGTAGGGAGGGATGGACTATAGGGAACTTAATTGCTATGGCAGAACTGGAAATTATCCATTATACTTTTATTAATGAAGAAAGAAGTGTAAAGAACAAAGGAATGATAGGATAGCTTGAATACCAGACATAATCTTAGAAGCATTTAAATATCTCTGATCATCAGTGGAGATAATGATTTTATAATCAAATTGGTTACTCTAGGCATCTACACAGGACAGAATCTTAGATATCTGGGGTTGTAAAGACTTTAAAGGTAATTAAAATAACCTCATAATTTTACATATCATGCCCAAAGGGAAATTTATGACCCAAGTAAACTCTGTCCAGATTAATAATATAGTTGCCATATATGCCATATATGTCCACGTAGGTATATGTCCTGAAATCACAGGCTTTGTGTTGGTAGTGTGAATGTTGTTTAATTTTCCCACCCCCACAATCTAAAAATTAGACTATATTATACAAAGTAAGGAACCCAAACCACATCTAAACCCAAAACCACATCTGGATATAAATTTTTGTTGCACTGAATTTAACCATCTAGGCTTATTTTAAATTCCATTTATTTTGGTTCAGGGGCATAAATACAAGTTAAGATTTTAATGGATGCAATTCTGACTTTTTTAGTGTTATAAGAATTATGAAAAGACTTAATAAGTAGCCTCTGTGCCTTTGTTAGACTGTTAGAATACCAAGTTATGAGTTGGAGCTGACTCAGCAGCAACTAACAACAACAATCTAAAGTTAAAAACAAATGAACAAGAAAAACCAAACAATGAGTAGTATCATTAATCTATAATCTTAAAAACTTGATGCTGATTATGAATAGTAGAAGTAAAACACAACTAAATTGGATATTTAAAAATATATGTTTTGACAAAGTGATTAAAATACAGAAAATTCATAAAGCAGGTCAAATATTTGTCAGTTTCTCAGCACCCTTTTCCAATATCTCCCTCTCTTGAATGTATTTTGATATATTATCTAAAATTATTTTTAAATATTTATCTTTGATAGTATTTCCATGTAGCACATATACTACCTCCCCACCCCATCAAATTCACTTCAGAGCCTGCCACTCCCTTGTCAACTCTGATTCTTTAGCCTCATCTAACAACTTGGTCATTCAGATAATGTTTATTGAACACCTACTGTGTGCCAGGCAGTATTCTAGATACTTAGAGATTTTGACAAAAATCAAGTAAATAAATAAAAATTTCAAAGAGTGTTGGCTGACATGAAGGAATTAAGCTGGGTGTTCTGATAGAGAGGACCAACCTAAGCCAACTTTAGAGGGTGGCAGAAAAGACCCCTTTGAACAGGTCACATTTTAACTCAACATTCACCATCCTTGGAAGATCTTTCAGACAAAGGAGACAGCAATGGGAAGAGGCTCCCAGTCAGAAACAAGCTTGATGTGTCAAAAAGACAGAACTAAGGCTAGAGTGGGTGGAGTGGAGTCGGGTTGGGTGGGCTGTGGGTTGGAGAAGTAATCAGAGATGAGTAATGGGGAGCCTTATCAGCTATGATGAGGACTTCAGGTTTTATTCAGTCATTCACTCCAGCTCTTTTTTCTAATCATCTCTACTTAAAATGTTGTGCTCTTGTTCACACAGTTATCCCCACATGGACACTCTCTGCCTCATTTTTTCCTTCCCAACTCATGCCCCAGTTTAAAAAGTGAAGCTCAAATCCAATGTCATCCATAAAGTCTTTCTTGACTGGGCTGGTATAATGTATTTTGTTCCCTTTTCTATTCATTCATTCATTATCTGAAACTTAGTTGAGAACTTGGTATGTACTCAGCACTGTGCTAGGCATTAGGAATACAAAGATAAATAAGATATTGATTGTCCCTGCTCACTATTGGATGAAGAAGATAACCTATGAGCAGATAATTATGTTTCAGCATGATAAATGCCATAACCAGTGAAAAATAAAAGCATGCTGGTCAGAGACACAGAAGAAGAAACAACTACCTCTCCCTGAGGGAGTTACGAACCCCTCTGTAATTGAGTCTCAGAGGATGAGTAGGAGTTTCTGTGTGGGGAAGGCCATTAAAGACCATGGATATGAATATGCAAAGATATCAAGACATGAGTGAGCAATGTGATTTTGAGTAATGGTGGAAATTCCAGAATGATCCCCAGAAACTTGAACATTAAGTTGTAAGTTGTATCAGGTTATACAGCGTTTTCCATGCCTTGCCAAGGAGTTTGGACTTAATGTGTAACAGGGAATAGAACTGTAGAAAATTACCTGGTAGCAGTATAGAGGATGTTCTTAGGTAGGGAAAGAAAGAAGACAGGAAGTGTCTCAGGGTTCTCTAGAGAAACAGAACCAATAGTACATATATACAGAGAGAGAGAGATTGATTTTAAGGAACTGGCTCATGGGATTGTAGGGGCTGACAAGTCCAAAACTTGTAGGTCAGGTGACAGGCTGAAAACTTCAGCAGTCTTGTGTCCAAATAGGTAGGCCAGGCAGTGGGGTAGCAATTCCAGCAGGATGTCTATTTACATTTTCAGGCAGAGTCCTTCTTCCTTGGGAAAACTCAGTTTTTGCTCTTAAGGCCAATTGATTTAAATGGTAATCACATGTAAATATCTTCCTAGTAACCTCTAGACCAGTGTTTGACCAAACAACTGGACACCATAACCTAGCCAAGTTGATATAAAATTAACCATCACAGGAGGTCATGGAAGAGTCTGTTGGAATAGTCTAAATGAATTATGATGAGGACCTGAATTTAGGTAATGGCAGTGAATGAACAAGAGAGGCTGGATTTAAGGGACATTTCTGCAATAGAAACTACCAATTCTGGTGACCAATTGAATGTAGAACACATGGGACAAGGAGAGCTTTTGGAGGGACTGACAGAACAGTGAATAGTACCCCCATTAACTGAAATAAGAAAGCAGAGGAGGAGGGGCATGGTTAATTGAAAAATAATTAGTTCCATTTTGAACAGGTTATGTTGGAAGTTCCTGCAGCACACCCAAGACACCTATTTTGCTTATTGAGTTTACAGCCCAACTGGTACTTAGCAGCTACTGCTGTGTATCCTGTGTAGTTAGTGTTCTATTTGCAAGGATGACTTATACCATATAAGAACAGAATCATGCATTTCACTTCTCCATATGCTCCTTAGTAGTACCTGCATGTTTTGTCCTTAACAGATGCTTAATAAATATATATTAAAGAATAAATCAATGGAATTTTAATATTTTAATATTGATGATTCTTTTACAAATTGTTTTTTACAATTCTTGTTTACAAATTGTTCTTTTGGGCCTCCATGCGCTAATAGAACGTTAACTGTCTGACTTTTGTCAGCTTTATCCGGCAAGCAATGTGCAGAAATATCCTAAAGTCCTGTGCTCAGATCTACAGGGAAAAATAATTTTTCCCCCGTCACTGCTTTCAGAATTGCTTTTAAATCAGGCCTTTTAGGAGAATCTGATTTTCTCTTTTGTATGTACAGGCTATGACCTATTCGCCTTGGCTTTGACAAGTCCTTGGTGATTACTGATAGAGGAGGGCAAAAAGGACCGCCAGTGGAGCTCTTGATTGACGCAAATGCAGTGAACTGACAGCAATTTGACACATGCCAAGATGCCCCCTGCTGGGTGCAGGGCCAGTGGTTGCTGCTGGGTGTGAGGGAAAGCACGTGCACAGCCACAAAGCACATTCCTTCTTGGCTCTTCCCTCTTCCCGTTAGTCCCGTTACTTAGGCACAAATGGCTTATCTGGGTTTTCATTTTGCCTGTCATCCGTAGGAATTATGAACTGCTTACTTATTCGTGGTGAACCACTTCTTCTACACTTGAGCTTCAGTCACAGGCATATTCTCTGGCAACCCTATACCTACATCTGCCATCGCGCTTTCCTCCCACTTGGCCTTCCCTTCCTCCTTTCTGCAGTCAAGCAATTCTTCTTTCCTCTCTCTCCATCTTTCTCCAATTCTCTAAACTCTTTCCGTATTGTTGTTAGATGCTGTCGAGTCAGTTTTTGACTCGGAGCAACGCGATGGGAAAAAGTAGAGCTGCCCCATAGGATTTCCTAGGCTGTAATCTTTAAGGGAGCAGATTGCCAGGTCTTTTCTCTCACAGAGTCACTGGGTGGGTTTGAACCACCAATCTTTTGGTTAGCAGCCAAGCGCTTAACCATTGCACCACCAGAGCTCCTTCTAGACTCTTTGTATCTGTTATATATAATTGGAATCCTTCTTCAAGGGCTTTTGGCTTTGATCTGGGGGAGATGTTTTTTGAGGTGTGCCTGAGCAGGAGTCACTGCCAGCTGAGAGGCTCTAACTGGGGGTTTTGTCAGCGTTTCCATTCTTTCTGTAGCCCTTGTCACATTTAGACATACATGGTTCAGCATCAGAGTACCCCCTGCCAGAAAAAAAAGAAACCCAAACCAAACCAGTTGCTGTTGAGTCAACTCTTACTCCTGATAACACCACGTATTAACAGAGTAGAATTGTGCTTCATAGGGTTTTCAAGGCTGTGACCTTTTGGTAGCGATCGGGAGGCCTTTCTTCCAAGTGCCTCTGTGGGGGTTCCAATTGCCAACCTTTCAGTTAGTAATCAAGTGCTTAACCATTTATGCCACCCAGGAACTCTGTCAGAGTGTCATTGTGGTCAAATGCACATTTCAGTAGCCAAAATACTTGACAGGTTTAATAGCCAAAGTACTTAAGAATTATTCAGGTCTCAAATTACAGACCTATAACCTCATGAACATTAACGCAAAGATGCTCAACAAAATTCTAGCCAATAGAATTCAGCAACATATCAAAAAAATAATTCACGATGATCAAGTGGATTTATACCAGGTACGCAGAGGGATGGTTTTTCAACATTAGAAAAAAAATCAGTGTAATCCATCACTTTAATAAAACAAAAGACAAGAACCACGTAATCTTATCAATTGATGCAGAAAAGGCATTTGACAAAGTCCAATACCCATTCATGATAGAAACTCTCAACAAAATAGGAATAGAAGGGAAATTCCTCAATATAATTAAGGGCATTTATACAAAGCCAACAGCCAACATCGTCCTAAATGGAGAGAGTTTGAAAACATTCCGCTTGAAAACGGGAACCAGACAAGGATGCCCTTTGTCACTACTCTTATTCAGCATTGTGCTGGAGGTCCTAGCCAGAGCAATTAGGCTAGAAAAAGAAATAAAGGGCATCCAAACTGGCAGGGAAGAAGTAAAAGTATCTCTATTTGCAGATGATATGATCTTATACACAGAAAACCCCAAAGAATCTACAAGAAAACTACTGGAACTAATAGAAGATTTCACCAAAGTGTCAGGATACAAGATAAACATACAAAAATTAATTGGATTAATTAATTAAAAAATCACCAAATAATACCATTTACAGTAGCCCCCAAGAAGATAAAATATTTAGGAATAAATCTAACCAGAGACATTGTCATGGATTGAATTGTGTCCCCCAAAAATATCTGTCAACTTGACTGGGTCATGATTCCCAGTATTGTACGATTGTGTACCATTTTGTAAATCTGGTGTGATTTCCTTGTGTGTTGTAAACTCTATCACTATGATGAGGTTATACTTTTGAGGTTTAGATAGTGTCTTAATTCAATCTCTTTTGAGATATAAAAGAGAGAAGTGAGCAGAGACACAGGGGGACCTCATACTATCAAGAAAGAAACACGGATAGAAAGGCTGATAGGAAGCTCTTGACACATGTTTGATGAGCTGAAATGACAGAAACTCTGAAGTCCAGAACTTTACTTTTGGACATTTAACTCTGACAGCTATTTGTCTTAATTTCTAAACTTGCATCTCACACACCTCCTTCTCTTTCCCATCACATGCACACAGCCCTCATACCTGACTCATATGTCTTTGGGATTTACTGGGCATTTTTTCCTGTGACTGTTTAAGATTGTGAACTTCTAGAAGGAGGGCGAAAGGAACAGTGTATAAATGTATAGGGCTTAGCCTAGCATCTTCAATTAAAAAAACAAACCAGTTGCCATCAAGTCGATTCTGACTCATGGCGACCCCTTGTGGTTCAGAGTAGAACTGTGCTACATAGAGTTTTCAATGGCTGTGACCTTTCAGATCATCAGGCCTTTCTTCCAAAGTGCCTCTGGGTGGATTAGAACCACCAACCTTTCGTTTAGTAGCTGAGTGCTTAACTGTTTGTGCTACCCAGGGACTCCTAACAACTTTGATTAGTAACCTTTTATACATGCCTCTGGGTGGTTTAGAACCACCAACCTTTTGGTTAGCAGCTGAGCACTTAACTGTTGTGCTACCCGGGACTCCTAGCAGCTTGGACTAGTAACTTCTTAGACATGCTTTTATGATGCTGATGATTTTATTCTGCTGAGATTTTTATAGAGGGGATGGGGGAAGGATGCTATAGTATTGTAACGTGGCTTGCTCTATTTTTATCCTGTCTTTAGCATTGTCATCATTTGTCTGTTTTTCCAGATATTGGTTATCTCTTGGGTTGACTCTGATACCAGATGACTGAAGAAGAAAGTGGATGGACAGGCAGAACATCTGTTTCGTGAAATTGTGATTCAACCAGATGGATATAACCAAGTTGTATTATATATCATATTTTTACATGAATAACGTGTACCTTCTATGTTTGTTTGCCAACCGTGCCAGCCCCCTGGGAGATATTTTTATAAGTACTGATATGCCAATATTCTTTTACATGTTGCTGTAAAAAATTAGCATAATGTGCTTAGGAAACTACCTCGTGGGGGAAGGGCACAGTTGGCAAACAAACATAGAAGGCATGTGTTATTTGCGTAAAATAGTGTAGTACTCCAGTTGCTTGAAGCCAAAATAGTTAAAATGCAGAGGCATTTAAAGAAATCTGTGAATACTTTCCTAAAATAATGCAAGGATTTATAGATACTTGTCCTTTTGGAAAGCGAATTGGCTTTGTAAACAAAGTCTGATAGCTTTAAAACCAGACTAAACTAGTGGCTTTTGTACACTCTTCAGGACAAAGTAAAATTTGGTTTAAGCCTCAGATCTGACCCTATTGAAAATTCAGTGGCACCAGTGCCATACCACCAATAAAGTCCTTCTGTGTGCTGAAAGAAGTTGAGACTTCTTTACATACTTGGCTATTTTGTCTTTTCTGGAAATAAGAAATGCATTAGATGATGCTTCAAATGTGAGTTCATAACACCAGTACTTACTGCAAAGTCCTTTTGCAAAGACTAATGTATTGGTTTAGGTTTGGGCTTTGCATTTCAGGTATAACATTTCTTATGGATGTGAAGGTGAATGAGGGGCTAAGCTTCTCTAACTTCAGTTTCCTTATCTGAAAAACTGGAGTCATAGCAACCAATCTCAAAGTGTGGGAATTAAATGACAAAATATATGTAAAACTTCTAGCACTGTGCCTGGAATATTTTAAGTACTCCATATATGTCAACTATTACAAACATGATTTGCTTTAATGTTAACAGCAACCCAGTGGGACAGATGAAGCAGGGATTATTATTATACCCACTTATCAGAGGAGGAAACAAAGTCCCAGAGAGTTTAAGGTACTTGCCAGAGGTTACATTGCAATTTATTTAGGTAGTGAAATTCGAACTCCAACTTGTTTTCTGAATCAATTAAAGCTTTACAGTTTTAAGATATATTGATTGGTTTTATCCACATTTTTCAAGTACAAATAGATTTTTGAGACAGGGAGAAAAAAAAAATCAGATTTGGTCTTCTAATCTCATTGTAAAGAATTTCTATCCATTTCCTGTCCTCCCCTATCCGCAGGTTCCCAGAGCTTCAGCCTGGTCTCTCTCTACCCTGTCTCTGGGATTGGCCAGCTCAGATCCTGCTCTTTATTTCTGCTTCTAATCAGCAGCTTCCCCTCAGAGCATGCTAGGTAGAGCTTGGGAGTGTCTGTGTGTGCTAAATAGAGAACTCCTTCCTGCTGCCTTTTAACTTGCTAGCACTCTGTCTGTCTCAGGGAATCTCACGCCTCACCTCCTTGAAGTGCAAATACAGAGGAGGACAATGGAATGGGGGGAAACTAGGAAATAAGTGGGAGATTCAGCCTAAGGAAATCATGGGACAAGCAGCATCTACCTCAGGGAAAATTGGATATCTTTTTATTGTTGTTGGTTGCTGTCCCGTGGGCTCCGACTCATGGCGGCCCATGTACAACAGAACAAAACCTTGCCTGGTCCTGTGTCATCTTCACCCTCGTGAGTATACTCTAGTTCATTGTTGTGGCCACTGTGTGCTTTGAGTGCCTTCCAATCTAGGGAGGGGAAGTTAACCTTCCAGCACTATACTGGATAGTATTCTGTTGGGATCCATAGGATTTTCTTTGGCTAATTTTCGGAAGTAGATTGCCAGGCCTTTCTTTCTAGTCTGTCTTAGTCTGGAAACTCCACTGAAGCCTGTCCATCATAGGTGACCCTGCTGGTCTTTGAAATACTGGGACATAGCTTCCCGTATCATAGCCCATAAACCACTACAGTATGATAAACTGACAGATGGGTGGTTGAGGCGGTTTTTACCACCTCTTTATAAAGAACCCTGACCTTGCTCTAGTAGAGGCAAGGCGGCTTAGTGGAAAGAGCCCTGCACAAGAAGTTATAAAATTTTGTTTCTAACCGGGTTGAGCTTCTATCCGATTAGGCAAGTCATTGCTCTTTTTTGCACTCAGTGGTTTCCTTCATAAAATTAAGGGGGTTGGTCTATCTCATGTATCATAAACTCCGAAGTCCATAGGGCAGGCAGGTAATCTGAACACAGTGGGCTGTGGAAAAGTGCTTGTGCAGACATGAGATGAGTGGTGGGGTCTGTGGGAGTTGGAGAGCTTCATATATTCAGTTACAGGCAGTTGCTGACCTGCAGGAGGCGGCAGTGATCCCCCAAGCAGATCCTGAGACAAGAATTTTGGAAACGTCCATTTATTTAGAAGTTGGTCCCAGGAAGCATTGAGGGAGAGGGAATTAAGCCTGGCAAAGGGACGAAAGTCAATAATGGGTTTCTTAATGAGTGTGGGGAGCCCTTAGGTGGTACAAACAGTTAAGTGTGGGGCTAGTAACAGAAAGATTGGTGGTTCGAATTCACCCAGGGCTGCTTCAGAAGAAAGGCATGGCGGTCTACTTCCAAAAAGTCACAGTCATTGAAAACCCTGTGGAGCAGTCCTACTCTGAAACACATAGGGTCGCCAAGAGTTGGAATGGACTCCACAGCAATGAGTTAATGTGTGTGGGCAGCTGGGGCTCAATCACCCTTGGGAGCTGTCTTAGTTATCTAGTGCTGCTATAACAGAAATATCACAAGTGGATGGTTTTAACGAAGAGAAGTTTATTTCCTCACAGTCAAAGTAGGCTAAAAGTCCAAATTCAGGGCATCGGCTCCAGGGGAAGTCTTTCTCTCTCTGTCGGCCTTCTCATCAGTGTTCTTCCCCTGGACTAGGAGTTTCTCGGCACAGGGACCCTGGTCCAAAGGACGCGCTCTGCTCCTGGCACTGCTTTCTTGATGGTATGAGGTCCCCCTGTCTCACTGCTCACTTCTGTCTTTTATATCTCAAGAGATTGCCTCAGGACACAATCCAGTCTTGTAGATCAGGTCCTGCCTTACTAACACAACTGCCACCCATCCTACCGCATTAACATCATAGAGGCAGGCTTTACAACATATAGGAAAATCACACAGTACCAGGAATCATGGCCAAGCCAAACTGATACACGCATTTTGGGGGACATAATTCAATCCGTGACAGGAGCCCTCTGAGAGACTGCTTAGAGCACATCCCAGAGCCGTGCTCAGAGGAGTTGGGAAGCTGGCAATGATAACTGTAGAGAGACTCTGCTTGAGCTAGGGAGCTTTTGACTTACCAGGGGGCTGTCCTTCAAAGCTACAGGGGACCACAGTGGGGATGTGGGTGGACATCAATAGTATCTGCTACCTGGTCATTCACTTTTTCAGTAAGCCAGAAATCTCACCTTCTATGGGAACCCTCCTGATTTTTAAATATTGGCAACTAAGTCAATTTTTTTTTAAATAAATTTGAAAAAGTCAAAAGATATTTGTGAGCCATATTTGGCCCACTGATCATCTGGGCCAGATATGACACCAACTGCTTGCCAAGCATTATATTGTTTAGTTCTCAAAGAAAAAAAAAAGGGAGACAGAGTTGAGAGCCATTATTATGCACATTTTATATATGAGGAAACTGAGAGACACAGGGATTGTAACTTATCCAAGGTCCAATAGCTGTTAATTGGTGGACCTGGGATCTAAATTTAGGCAGCTGGCTCCTGAGCCACTGTAGCTCACTGCCCTGGCTACGCTGATTGTACCCAAACCTAAAGTGCTCAGGGAAGGACAAACCCAAATCCTACCAGCCACTGACTTTGTTCCACTTAAAGTTTTGGATTGCTGAATTCTCTGCTTCTGTGATGAGATGGGTTCCAAAATAAAATTTAAACACCGAAAATCATTTTTCCCTGATAAAATTTTTAGGTTCAGGATTTCATTCATGTGAGTGCAACTGGGACCTAGGGAAAAGTAATTTACTAAACTGAGTCTCAGCATCTGGAGACTTGGAAGTGTTTTTTTTAAGTAAGCTTTGTATAAACCCAGGAAAAGATATACTCACAGAAAGTCCAATAGTTATTATACACTTTTTTTTTTCCAGTTGAAGACAAGAAGATCTGGGAAAAAATGTTCTATTTTAGTTATTCAGACTTTCTGCTGTTTCTCTCCCCCATCAACTCAGACTTATTGGTAATTCTGTTGCAGACATGTCAAGGTTAGATGGTGTAATTTTTCTTCTGTTGTTCTTTTCTTTACATATGTTAGGTGCAAAGAATTGATAACATCCTCTCCAAATTCAAAAGGAAATTATATTTGTTGACATAAAATCTAGTGCATTCATCTCTCAAATTTGGTATGTTCCATATAGATGGCAAGTCCTTGAGGAATGCCTGCAATTACTAAGTGTTTCTCGAGTATTAGGTTTTATTTGAAGCATTTGAGCATTTTATAGAAGATACGAACTTTTTTGTAGTCAGCTTTATACTATATTGGATAAAGAATAAAGTTGGCTGTGCAAACTTTATGAAGCCTTTCTTCGAAGACTAGGCTCTCTGGAATCAAATGTTTCTTTTTTTGTTTTTTTTTTTCTTGGATTTTATGAGCAAATTTGCATGGTGACTTCCACTATACCATCCATGTTTGCAATGATGGGAGTTTACCTACTTCATGCCCTTATCTTCAGGAAATCCTAATGATCAGAATTTACAACAGGCACTGGAAATATTAGCAATGGACAAGATGGTACCTGCCTTCAAGATGACACCTTCCCTAAGGAATTTCCTACTTAGTGGGGACATAAAAACAAAAACAAACAAAAAACTTGATTTGAGTAGAATCATAGAAGCCCAGAGACAATGAGAGCCTAAAAGAGGGACAGCTAACCTGTGGGGAGAGGCACAGGACCAGAGAAGAATTCTTGAGCAGAAATTATCCAGGCAAAGGAAGTACAGGGAGGAAGAGTGTTTCAGGCAGAAGGAACTGCATGCATAAGGCCTGGAAAAGAGAGAGAGCACAAGGCTTGAGGCATTGAAAGAAATTCACTGTTGACTCCTTGGTAGAAGAGCTGAAGCTGAAGAAGATGGGGTCACATCATTCCCAGCTTCGTACGCCATATTTAAGAAGGTTGGCTATTATCTAAGAAGAATAAGTAGCCATTAAAGTAATGATACTGTAAGCAAAGTATAATTTCTATCATTCCTTAGCTGTTGACCTTGATTGGAGAGTGAAGAGGTGGGAACATGGAGAGAGAGCACACAATGCGTAGGGGGCTCCTGGCAGCTTTAGGGTAGAGAAAACATCGTGAACAGATGAACATCTATGAACTGAGTGCCCAAAACATCATGAGCAGATGAATCTCTATGACCTGAGTACCCCTAGGATACAACTAATTTTTAAAGATGATTGTGTTGACATCTAGAAGCATTTTTTCTCTTCTACTTTCAAATAAAATTCAAATAAAACTTGTACACGTTTCATTAAAGGACTTGTTTATATTGAGAATTTTGTTCTTTCCAGATTAAAAATTTACCTCCAAAGTCAGTTTCTAAGTTACCTGGATTGTCAACTTCTTATCATTTATAAAGTATCACCTATTTAAAAATTGTACCAATTTAATTGTCCTTCTACATTCATTTCCCGTAGAAGCATGTTATTTAATTTTCTAAAAAAGAAGCTTGAAATATATTTTCTTTTGTTCCTTTACTCAATATGCATCGATTCTTACTAAGTTCCCCTTGTGAAGCCGGCCCTGTTGACAGCTTTGCACTTGACTGTTGCTCAGTGCCTCACTGCATAATTGAGTAATTTTCTAATTATATATTGTAATAAGCGTGATGCTTGTGTGTGTTTTTAAGAAAAGATAACTAAAATAAATTTCCAAATGTTGTAGTTAGGAGGAAAATAAATTAATAATAAATACAAATTTCTATTTCACCCACCATACAGCCATCATTGTGCAAATCTCTGGGGGACTACAAAAAATGTAATGCATAATACTCCCTTGGGATTCGTAATATAAGTGAGGAATCAGATCATACATGAATAAAGTGGGGAATAACACAAGACAAATAAGTTATAGTTGAAACTACGAAGTGCAATAAGGGTGAAGGAGGATCCCAGTACAAATCGGAATAATCAAGTAAGCTTTCTTGTTGCCGGGGTGGCTGGAGGCTGACTTGCAAATGACTTTGGATGTTAATGGTTTGTCTTGTTGGGACATGGGGAACCCAAGTAATGATGATGAAGAACAGCATAGCCTCAGAATCTTTGCTTTCTAGGACCAAGCTCCAAAGTAAAGTTACTGCTTTGCATGGGTAGCTCTCCATGATCTGGTTCCAAACTACCTTCCTAGTTTTGTCAAAACCTTATCACTTCCATGCTTGTGTTCAGTCAATCTGCCATATTTTATGACCCCAGGAGATAAATCCTGCCTCTTCTCATCTCACACTTCTCCTTAGGCCATTTGCCCAGCAGAGAATTCCCTTTTTACTCTGAATATGATTTCCCACCATCACCATCATTTGCCTGAAAACAGGTGGTAGCCAACACTACCTGTAACCAACCCATTACAGAAATAGCAACTTTATCTCCCCCAGGTAATATTCACAGACAATCTGAAACCACCAAAAGAGTAAAAAAGCAGAATGCTCTAAATGCCAGTAGGAAATGGAGGAAGTTAAGTAAAGTCTCTGAGTTTGAACTTTCTTTATCCTTGAGACTCTAGTCCTCTATTCCTAATTTATAGGTAAATTCGATAAACCAAAAACAAAAAAAAAAAAAAAAAAAAAAAAAAACAAAAAACCAAACCCACAGCTGTCGAGTTGATTCTGACTCATAGCGACCCTATAGGACAGAATATAACTGCCCCATAGGGTTTCCAAGGGGCACATGGTGGATTTGAACTGTTGACCTTTTGGGTAGCAGCTGCAGCTCTTAACCACTACACCACCAGGGTACCTAGCATTTATTTAGGTACTGTGTTACTGGTTAAGAGCTCGGCTGCTAACCAAAAGGTCGGTAGTTTGAATCCACCAGCTACTCCTTGGAAACCCTATGGGACAATTCTACTCTGTCCTATAGGGTCACTATGAGTCGGGATTGGCTTGGTGGCAATGGGTTTTTTTTTTTCCGGGTTATGTTACTATGGCACAAGGGTGCTCCAAGACAAAGTTATAGATGGGAAAGTATTTGAAAAAATGAATTTAAAGGAAATCTTAGAAATACAAACTATAAGCAGAAACTAGAAGAGAATTTTAATGAGTTATTAGCTAGCATTATCAGACATTATGATCTTCTTTTCAAATCACTTTCATTTCTAGCCAGTGAGAGAAGCAAAATTACAGTATGATTTAGAAAAAAAAAATTATCACCAGCAATTAAGTATATCAATTTCTGTATATATTTTTATACACTATTTTTTCTTATTTAAGAAAAAAACTATTTAGTTATGAAAAAATAACTGAGGGCAAAAGTATAATGTTATTTTCATCATGGAACAAGAACTAGAATTATGAGAAAATAGTTAATCATGAGTTAACACAAAATCAGTAAGCATCTTTTCTGGAGAATTTAGAGATTCCTTCCCTTTTGTGTGATTATAATAGGCTTCTCAGGAGCTAAATATTTAAATGAGTGGAAAGTTTAGTGGTAGTATTTTCCATACACAGCCTATTATGTTATAAAGGTGTTTGTCCTCTCAAAACATCCTTTCTAAGTCAGTGGTGCACATGAACAGTTACTATTAACTTTGATATTGCATTCCAGATTGATCAGGCAATGTAAAGGATTTGCATCAAAATTGTAAAGAAACTGCATTTTGCAAAGCAAAGTTATCCAGTAAGGAAATTGCCCAAAGAAGAGGATTTCATTTAAAGACCTCAAACAAACTGAAATATTGTTAACTGCAGATTTTTTAGGGACTTACCATCTAGTTTATGAAATTTCACTGCTCTCTTGCATTCATAAGAGATAATACATTATTTTACTACTTAGGCATGCTGAGATTTAAGATGAGAAGAAATCTACATTATTGTCTAAAAATAAGGGTGTGTGTGTAGGCAGCTAGGCCAGTACTCAGAGTGTCACAGCAATGAATAAAACACAGCACTGGCCTTCAAGAATGTAACTCCAGTGTCTGGGGAGGAAAAAAAAATTGTCCTTATCCCAATAAATTTTATTTTAAATTGTAAAAATAGTATTATGACAATACTAATGCTTGTATGAAATAAAGCCACCCTGATCTTATTATCCTAACACATTTGATTACATTTAAAAGTATTTCTCCTTCCAGTCTTTGTCCCTATCCATGTATTCACGAATTATAATCATACTGAGCATACAATTTAATATTTATTTTTCACTTAATAGTGTATCATTAGCATTTCCCATGTTGTTGTTATAGTCTTCATATTTGTAATTTTCAATGGCTGAATGATATTTTCTTGAACTGAAACACCACCATTTATGCAAACATTCTCCTATTTTTAGTATTTTATGTGTATTTATTGTATTATAGACATTTATCTAAGAAACATTTTCATGCATATATTATTTTCATGCTGGAGAATATTTTTAGGGTAAGTTTTATAATTACTGAGTGAAAGAGCAAGAATATTTTTATGATTCTGGATACATGTTACATTTCAAAAGAGTAAAATCAAGTCATTGCATCAACATCAACAACAGATTTCTGTGTTATGCCACATTAATAGCACAAAGAATTTTAATGATTTTTTTCTAACTTAACAAATGCCCAATGGTAATTTATTGCTGTTGTAATGTGCGTTTCTTTGGTGATTAGTAAGGCTGAAGATTACTCCCTGTGTTTATTGAATATCTGTCCTTCCTTTTGTGATAATTGTTTATGTCCTTCAACCATTTATCTTTTAAAGTCTTGATTTCTTTCTTGTGGTCATCATAACTTCTTGCAGTCGGTTAGCAATGAGCAAGGCTTTTTGGGCAGAGGAAGTGCTTTCTAGACAATGAAGCATTCAGAGAGAGGGAGCCCTGGGAACAGAATTCATTTGGCTGGGGTGAGATGACTTGGTAATAGAATTCTCTCCTATAAAGTCTGTTCATTGTATAATGGAAATAAAACGGATACTGTCTTAGTCATATATCATACTGCAATTTCATGATCCTTAAAGAATGTTTTTTGACTGAGTGACTAAAATGTTTTACTTTTGGATAACATATAAAGGTTATTTTCTATCTGGGAATATAATCCCCTGCTCTTGGCACAACCACAATCTGGAATTAGAGGAGCTCATTTTTCAGGGTCTTGCATTTGCTATATGCCATTTTGGCACCAAAGGTCATGTGAGTTTACAGTTGTTTCCCTATGCATCTCTGTTATTTCATATCACCTGTCACCTCATTCCCTCTCTAGCACGAATTGACCCTCTTCGGTTAGATCTGATGGTTAGTAGATTTGACATACCAGAAGTTCTGTTTCCCCAAATGTATAAGAGAAGCCTGCTGCTAGACTGATTTTGAGTCCATCTTTTCCTTCAATTAATGAATATATTTGAATATTGAGGAGTGTTTTTTGTGTTAACATCTAGTTTATAATATTAGTAATGTTACTTTTTTCAGTATTTGAAAATTTATTAGTCATTTAGATTCTACTTTAAATTTTAAATGCGTAGATGCATTCTTGAGGGGGTTGCATCTAAACAATAAATCATGAAACATCTTAATGTAGTTCTGATTGGTTTGATCAGTGCCTTCATTGACTAAATATTTATAATGTAGGTATTTCAAAAGAGTAAAATCAAGTTATTGCATTTACAATACAGATTGTACAATACGTGTATTTTTTTTATTCTTGGTAAATGTTTTTATTTAGTCAGCTTTTGATTTAAGGTAGTGTAGTTAACATTTGGAAGAAAAGCCTCTTTGATATTGGATTTCTCTGAAAGTCATTGTTGGTGACCTCTAATGTGTACTCAGAGAAAGAGGAGTTTTTCATTTTAGGAAGGAACCTATTTTCAAAGTGGTGACTTTTTTTTTCTTCAAGTTATTTGGTAATCACAGCATAACTCATAATCATACTTGTTTATCTTGTGAAAAGGCTGGGAGATATCTTCAATCCAATAAATTATTCCTGGAAATGTTGTATTTCTCTAGTCTGGGTGGAACAGCATCAGATCATCAGATGCCTGAGCTAGAGCTACAGATTGTCAGACTAAGGTTGAAATGAGATGCACAGGCAGGGTTAGAGGCAAATCATGGACAAGACTTGAGCCAAAAAATGCATTTGAACAGGAAGGCCTCTGGAGGAGGCAGTTCCGTGATCACCGAATAGTGTCCATGACTAAACCAGATAGGTAGAGGAGTGGTCAAGTAAGGGTCAGGTTTGCCTTTGTGTTCATGCCAGGCTGGGCTGGTCAGCAGTCAGGGACAGAGACATGACCATTAGTGACTATTTCTGTGGCTCTCAGAGGAAGAGAAATTGGTGTGGTTTTTTCTCTTGGATAGCTTAGTTCTTCCCCAGTTAGCCCTGTCCCTGGGACTGTCCTTGATATTAAAGATCTCAAGATGGGTCATATGCCCCTGGGTTTTTGGTTGGCTTATCAGTTGTTCAAGGCCTTTTCATTTCTGTCTGAAGACTCTTTCTAAATGGGGAGCTTAGGAGCAACATTTGGATGGTGACAAGGAAAGGTTGCGTCTTCCTTTTCTCATATAGTCTGTAGAATAAGGAGACAGGGGAGATCAGGAAACTATACCAGGGACAAAGCCCCCAATAGCCAAGCAGACAGAACTGAAGTGCCAATGTGAAGGATGGAAGATAGGTAACAGGTGGCAGTGAGGGAGAAACTATAGACACCAAAACAGGGCAAGAGCACCTGGAACATCCAGGGGCAGGTGGAGGCTGGAGAACTTCTTTGAGATGTTGACTCAAGGACACTTTTAAGAAGGTGTCTTGGCTTCACCTATAGTTGGACAACAAGATGTTAAGGATTTTGAGTCAACTCAGACAATGTCTGATAGTACTGCTATATCTTCCAAGAACCAACAGAGATGGTTCATTTTAGAGATTTGATTCTCTTGAGGAGCGACAGAGGTGGATTCTTGGTGATTCTTTGTTCACTGGGCTGGAACTCATAATTCAGGCCCAACAGAGGAGTTTTCTTTCTCCTAAGCCTAGCCCAATATCTCAGGATCTGCCATGACTGGGTTAATCAGAGGAGAGCACATTGGCTTCCCAAGCAAGAGAAAAGGAGAAAGTCAAACTTTACTTTAGAATGGCCCTAAGGATAGACCCAGAGTAAATTTTAATCCAGCTGCAAGGAAGAAGTGGAAGAGAGAGCTGTACTCCTGAGTGAACTCCAATTACATTTGCTAATAAACCTGGTCTGATCAGTGTCTTGGAACCAGACCAGTGAGATCAGCAACTCCTCCCTGGTAGGAGAGCAAGGAGGGCTTTGAAGAAAGGAACAGAGACCACCCGATCATCCTCTCCCTGTAGTTAGTGTTTTGGAAAGACAGGTGTTGGTTGTCTATGTCTTACCTACCTATTAAACAGTTACAGATTTATTCTAGTTTTGAATGACGAGTTTATCAACCCGAGAGGTAAATTAAAACTGGAAACATTGAATGGCCTATTGGAACCATTTAGGGAACTTTTCTAAAATGTTTATATTGTCTCAGATACTATGTAATAGTAAGTCATTTTTTTCCTGTATCTCTTATCCCTAGCATATACAATTATCTTTAGGCTTATTTTGTTACTAAAGTGCCTTTTGCTTAAAATGTAGTTTAAATATCTGATTTTAATTTTTAAATCATTCTTAAAAAATAATCAATTTTATATGTACACCTATGTTCATGGCAGCATTGTTCACAATAGCAAAATGATGGAAACAACCTAGATGCCCATCAGCAGATGAATGGGTAAACAAACTAGGGTACATACACACAATGGAGTACTATGCAATGAGAAAGAACAATGATGAATCTGTGAAGCATCTCATA
>NW_004444034.1:9603422-9684572 GCF_000243295.1 Trichechus manatus latirostris | reverse complement strand
GTGTATCTTTGGCTATGTATATTTTCACCAAAAAAAAAAGGTCAAGAAGGGAGAGGAGTGACATGTTGTAGGGTCGTTAACCAATGTCATAAAACAACATGCGTACTACTGTTTCATGAGAAACTATTTGTTATGTAAGCCTTCACCTGAATGAAGTACAATTAAAAAAAAAAAAACAGACATGAAAAAAAAATCAATTTTAGTTCATTTTGTGCCCTTTTGAGTCTAACAGCCTTCTCCTACATTCATTAAAAATTAACATAATTTCTTCCAGGAAATAAATTGTGACTCAGTATGGGCAGACTGATATACATTTCAAAAGCAATGCTAGTCAGTCTCACAACATCTATTTAATATTTCAGATTAAGAAAACATAAAAGAAGATATTTTGATATTTTAGTTCAATTGATCACAAGTTCCCAGGGGAAGACAGTGCTCTTACACATTCTGGATGGTGCTTTGAAACTATGAATATTCAGCCAACACTGAATCAATGTATACAGGCTTGACAGAGGCCCAGACAGTTTTGCAACTCAACTCTGGTTGCACTCTCAGGCAGACAAAAATAACCACAGTCAACACTCATAATAAGTGGTGAAGTTGCTACCTCGTATTCTCCTTCAGTGAACCTTTGGACAGTATGTGTCTTCAAGTGTGGAAGGGAAAAATGGCTTGTATTTATACAAAGACATTTGATGGGAATTCCCTTGAGCTTGGTAATCACTATCTTGGTAATTTATTGCCCAGGAGAGCAGAGAATTGGTCTTCATATTATACCTGTTTTGCATTTGTGAAAACTAAGAAAACAAAAAATACTAAGAATGATTTGTTCAGGAATCTTCTATTTTGTTTATTAGACCATCTTGTTTGGCAGTGCTGACAAACCAGACAACTTTTTCCTTTTTACCTTGTGTGTAACAGCTGCTTACTAAGAAGGAGCAACAAGGATAGTAAGAAATTAAAGGTGAAAAGTCTGCTGGTCCTAATTTAGTTCTCCACGTAAGCGATTTGGTGATAAGGAGATGATTGCATTTGGGAATGATTACCTCTGCCCCTTGTAAATTTAAACTCGAGTATCTGTGAGCAGGCTGCCTTTAAGGTGGCCGTATCCCATGAGTCATTTAGCAGGGGCAAATGAAATTAAGCACTGAATTAGTTTGATTACTGTTTACTGCGCTGTTGTACCAATGTTGTGCTAGGAACTTTTGCAATTTACCATTCAAATGCTTTAATATGGTCTCTAACAGTGAAATTAGATGAAGTCCTGCATGGGCATGAGAACCTACCAGGACAGAGAAATACTTGCACCAATTCCAGATGATGCTTCTGATGGCCACAGTGAGTTCCCGATGGTCTCAAGCAGGAAGGTCTAAGGATCCCATTGAACACTATAGGATTCTTACAGATAAGTTGTACAGCAGAAATTTGTAGACTTAATAGAAATTAACCATTAAAGAAAATGTAATAAAAGCAAAAAAAAGAAAAACACTTTTCCAAATATGATATGAGAGATTAACATACCAAAAAGATATTGCCTTCATCTTTCATCTCTATATTTTGTTTAATGAGATTTTAAATGTAGTGAGAATTTGCTGTGGTGGAAGTAAAATACTGGACAAATCCCGATTTATGTGAAGGTTCTGAAATACATTAAGAGCGGAAGAAGTCTGGTTCTTATGCCCAGTGAATTGTGTTGAGAGTCAGATTGTTCATAGGAAAGACTGAGAAATGGAGTCAACTGGGTACAAAAGAAGGAAGGGTCATTTGAAGTATGGATTTCTGTTGTTTAGAGGCAGGAGACTTGTGGAAGACGGCTTCCTCAGCCAAATATGTGAGGGTCTTAGAGTCAAATGTCAGGCAGAGGGTTTGGCAGGGTGAGGGAAGAGATTGTTCATCAGCAGGAAGTATGCTTTGGAGGGGCTGTCATACCATGTTATTGTTAGTTACCATCCAGTTAGCTCAGACTCGTGGTGACATTCTGTGTAACAGAAGGACACGTTGCCTGGTCCTGCGCAGTCTTCCACCACTGTATTGGACAATGTTCTGTTATGATTCATGAAGCTTTCATTGGCTTATTTTTGAAAGCAGATCACCAGGCCTTTCTTCCTAGTCTGTCTTAGTCTGGAGGCCCTGCTGAAACTTGTCCACCATGAGTGACCCTACTTGCAGCATCACAGCAACGTGCAAGTCACCATGGTAGACAAACTGACAAATGGGCGGTGGGTCATACCATGGCATACTATGGCAGGAGTGAAGTGAAGAAAATGATACAAGTTGGATTATTTTGTCTTTTTCATATGTTTCTAATGTATATAATATATCGGCAGCCGTTAAAAACCCGTTGCCATTGAGTCGATTCTGACTCATTGTGATCCTACAGGACAGAGTAGAACTGCCCTACAGGGTTTCCAAGGAGCTGCTGGTGGATTCGAAAAGGTTAGCAGCTGTAGGTCTTAACCACTGTGCCACCAGGGCTCCTATATTGGCACAGATGTATTACATACACAATTGTATTACATATACAATTTATGAATAGATAAACCAAGGTACTGGAGGGTACAGTTTCAATTTTTTTTTACTAAGGGAGTAAAGAATCTTAAAGAGTTTAGAGGTCCATGACCAGGCCTTTTCCTCAAATAACTTAGCCTGGCCTCCTTAGAGACTCTCCATAAACCAAGGGACTGTTTTGTTTTTATATAGGACCTGCGGCTCTTGTACATTTTTGTTTCAACTTATGAACTGATCTTATCCCTGGCTGTGTATTATTTCCAGATCTTTATTTTTCATAGATCTCGTTCCCTCATTTTTTTAATCCCATTGCTCTGTATGCATTCCTGCAAACTCCCTTGAAATTTTTAAGGAACAAGGTGGGGTATATATAAATGAAGACGAAAGTGCTTAGAGAATACATTATTCCTCAAGCTATTAGGATTTCCCAAAGCAACTTTATAAGTGGATATTTCTGTTGTGGGAGCTCTAAGTAGCTTGAACTAGTCAACTGATTAAAAGTGCTACTTGTCTTGGTAATCATGTTTTTCTTTCTAATAAATCTTTACTTTGCTGTTTTTATATTGACCTCTGGTTATTGCAAGAAGTTGGAATTGTGAGAGCAGTTCTTAAAATAGAATGCAATTCTTTTTCTATAATAAGATCAGCCATAATTTAGTTTTGGTATGATGAAAATACAGTAAAAATCTGAACTTCAGAACATAGAACCTAGAGAAATTTGCTGTCAGTGCCAAGAGCTGTTCATAACCTTTTCAAGATACAGCAAAGTATTTCATTTCCCAAGTTAACCTCTGTGAGGTGATTTTCTTGCAAGTCATCATTATATGAATAATTTAATTAGTTATTCAGGACATGGGAAGGCATACATCACAACATTTAATCACTGAGCCCAGTAAAAGTACATTCCACTCATTTGAGTTATTTCTGATATTCACTGCAACACAATAGCACTTTTGCTGGTACTTGGGTCAACCTTGGATTCACTTACAAAAAAATAAATATCAGATCATGTTATTTAGTACGCTGAGTACACTAAGAGAATGACTGCTATATTATGTCTACTGCAATTTCCCACCCTCACCCAATTCATGCCTAGGTAGCACAAAGGAGAAAAGGGTAAAAGAATGCAATTTAAGGAAGATGAAGTCTAATTTTGTGGTGTATCACCCTGTGAATTATTATGAAACGGTATAGTAAAGTTTATTTTCTTTATTCTCTTAAAGAAGCTGGCCTTTATAATGTTAAATTAGAATCTTAGGACAAACTCCTTATCGACCAGATTCTAAGACGTTTTATCAGTCAGTACAAATTAGATTACACTGTGGTAATAACCCCCAAATCTCAGTGGCTTACAAATAACCATGTTTGTATCTTGCTCATCTACATGGTCATTGCAAATCAGCATCTTAATTACTCAGGAAAGCAGGTGTGGAGGTGCTGGCTCCACCCACTGATTTTACAATTCCTAAGGCAGGAAAAGAAAACATGGAGAGTCATTTGTTGGTTCTAAAAGTTTCCAGTGGAAGTGAAATCAGTCTTTTCCAGTTACGGCCACACCACTTTCAAGGGAGCAGAGAATTCTAAAATTCTACCATGTACTCAGATCCAGCATTTGTTAGCAGCCCTAATGGTGATCACAGAGGCCATTGGTTGAAAGATGTTCCGATCTAATAACAGCGTTTGTGTATATATAGGTGCGAGAAGAAACTACATTGTGTACCCGTAAGGTTTATAAAATATGCTTTGTTGTTGTTTGTCACTGAGTCGATTCTGACTCATAGTGACCCTTTATGACAGAGTAGAACTGCCCCTTAGGGTTTCCCAGGCTGTAATCTTGTTTATACCCTCAAATAGCTTACACTCTAAAAGTAGAAGTAAGGTAGTATTACTATATGAAGTTAAATAATGATATCTGGTTAGAGGAAGAACATCCTAAATTATAAGGGCCTATAAAGGAAGGATAAAAGCCAACATAACAAGCAAGGAAAAACATGTGCTTTAGAACTGAATGATCTTGTACACTCTCCCCCTCCTTAGGAGCTATATGATTTAACCTCTGTGTCTGTAAACAGGGCATACTAATATTTGAACCATTGGGTTATTGTGATGATTAATTAGATGACAAATAGTAGTGCCACATAGTAGGCACTTAACCAATGATAATGATTATTTTTAGATTACTTCAGTCGATAAAATATTATTTCAACATAGTATACATGTACATAAGCATTTACTGTATGAGTTTGGACACATATGATGAGTGTTCATTCCTAGTGAATATAAATCTATACATCTGATGACATTAGTTTTCTTTTTTAAGATAAATTCAATGATAATCTATTTTAAAAAATGGTTTGTATATTTTTTTCTTTTATCATTACATGAAGGATAACCATATTCTTATGTTATTTTGTCATGTCTGACATTAGGAGTTTTTGGGTGGTGCAAATGGTTAAGGTGCTCAGCTGCTACCCAGAGCAACTTGGAAGAAAGGCCTGGTGATCTAGTTCTGAAAAATCAGCCATTAAAAACCCTATTCAGCTCTGACATACATGGGGTGACCAAGAGTCAGAACTGACTTCATGGCAATGGGTCTTTTTCCTTTTTTGGGGGTTTAGTTAACATCTAGATTTGCCCTAAAACATTCAGAAACCCTGACATTAAGGTGACATGATGAAACGTTACTTTCATAAGTAAAAGAAGCTTAAAAGTATAAAATCAGGCAATACAAAATGGACGAACGAATGAAAAGACTAATATTTACGTGAAAAAACCCGGAATTTTTGTGAAACAGGGCATGATTCCATATAGTTTTGTCAGTCTGAATTGAGCATATTTGGTAAAGTAGAGATAATAGCTAACATGCATTAACTCACTCAATTCTCACAAGACAGGTACTGCTGCCATCCCCATTTTACAGATGCGCACACTGAGGCTCAGAGAAACTGAGTACTTATCTATGATTGCACATAGAGTAAGAGGTAGAGAGAGCCAGGGTTGAAACCAGGCAGTGTGGTCCTACAGCCCAAGCACCACAGCCCTGCCACTCACTCACTTATTCATTCATTCTCTTTCTCTAGTAAAATCACCTCACAATTCCAAATGTACTTAAGATCCTCTTGATAAGCTTACTGACAAGTTTGGGCCAATTGACACAGAATGGATAGTCGTTTGTAGTCTCAACTGCTTCCCATAATAAGAAGAACATAAAAAGAAGCAGAATGGACCATCTACTCCCCAGAGAGGCTGGAAGCCACCATCATAGACTTGAAATTGCTTTTTACATGCGTCAATTGAAATGGCCTCCGCATAGCAATTAGATTTAATGAAGGGAAGCTGCTGATAACTAAGACAGGCTGCCAGACCTTCTGTTGGTTATGTTTAGAGGAAATAGATTGTACAACCTGTATGGCCCCAATTTCAATCCCACTAAAATTGCTTTGTTTTAATGTGTTTGTTTCTTTTTCTGAATTCACAAAAAAGAATGAACTTCTAAAGATTGTTTTCTTGATAGATTTCAACAAACACTATCATCAAAAAACCAGACATATGTTTCTCATAAGACCTATAATAGATATAGGTATTAAAAAAGAAAAAAAAACCGCTGCCGTTGAGTCGATTCCAACTCATAGCAACACTATAGGACAGAGTAAAACTGCCCCGTAGAGTTTCCAAGGAGCAACTGGTGGATTTGAACTGCTGACCTTTTGATCAGCAGTCGAGCTTTTTAACCATTGAGCCACCAGGGCCGCAGATAATAGGTATAGGTACACATATTTTATATACATATATATATAATATTACATTCATGTATATATATGTAGTACACTAAATCTGTATATTTAATTATAGGTATAGTTCTTCTCTATGTAGTTTAAATCTCTTTAATCCATTTTTTTTGTTTATTGTTGTAGTTTAAATGAAGTTTACATTTCAAGTTAGTCTCCCATAAAAAATTTATACATACATTATTATGTGACCCTGGTTGCTCTCCCCATACTGTGACAGCACACTCCTCCTTTCCACTCCTGATTCCCTGTGTCCATTAAACCAGCTCCTAACCCTCTCTGCCTTCCCATCTCACCTCTGGACAGAAGCTGCCCGTTTAGTCTCTTCTATCTACTTGAGCTAAGAGGCACACTCCTCACGAGTATGGCTTTATGTCCCACAGTCCAGTCCAATCCTTGTCTGAAGAGTTGACCTTGGAAATTGTTTTAGTTCTGGGCTGATAGAGAATCCGGGGCCATGCTTTCCGGGATTCCTCCCATTTCATTCAGACCATTAAGTCTGATCTTCTTACTGGAATTTGAGTTCTGCATCCCACCTTTCTCCTGCTCCATCAAGGACTCTCTGTTGTGTTCCCTGTCAGCATTTTTTAATAAATACTAAATTTTTCTTATATTTAGGAAAATGAATAGAAGTAAGGGATGCCATTTATACAACATACAGTGTTCCTGATGACTGAGTTTCCTACCAATGACTAAGTGTCTACAGAATCTGTCACTTTGGGAAGATGCCCGAACTTCTGTTAAAAGACCTTTATAGTTGTACAAAGACAAACCTGTTGTCAGTGTTAACATTGCTTTGTTACACATCTGCTATTATTCCTGGGGCGACATATTTTCAAAATAAGATCAATAAAGGAAAAACAAATGTCTTTTATTTGCATCTATTTCAAGTTATTCCCCCTAACAAAATGTTAAAATGACTGCATTGAGCTGAGCAAAATATGTCCTTTAAAAAATAATGACAAAAACTTGACATAAACTCCTTGAACATTTCAGGAAGATCTTTTTTCTTTCTTGTTTTTTTTTTTTTTCTAATGAGACAATCAGAATGACATTTTTGAGTGCATGAAACTACAATCATTTTAAACTAAACATCGTAGTTCTAAATGAAAATATCTTATAAGACATTAAAAGAAAAACCTCACCTTATAAAAATTATGCAAAGAAGTTCCAATTTTAATTATTAAAAGAAAAAGTTGATTGTTCATGCTGTTCAGATAATTGGGTAACAAGTAAAAAAAAATCCACTAACACTTGAAATTTTTACTACATAAACATTATTTGGTATTTTCCTTAAAATGTTATTTTTTAAGATTAGAGAAAGATGGAAGTTTTTTAGGGGATGAAGCTTTTTTTTAATAACGTTTTATTTATCTCCTTAGGCATGGGTTTTATGAATTGGAATCGACTCGATGGCAACAGGGTTGATTTTTTTCGTTTATGTGCCACATAGTACCATATGTGCCTGGGTGGCACAAATAGTTAAGTGCTTGGCTACTGACTGAAAGGTTGGCAGTTTGAATCCACCCAGAGGCT
This sequence comes from Trichechus manatus latirostris, assembly GCF_000243295.1. Classification (NCBI taxonomy): domain Eukaryota; kingdom Metazoa; phylum Chordata; class Mammalia; order Sirenia; family Trichechidae; genus Trichechus; species Trichechus manatus. Next base: position 9,676,740 of record NW_004444034.1, on the reverse strand, counting down.
AATCAGAAGAGAGACCTGGCAATCTACTTCTGAAGGATCACAGCCACTGAAAACCCTATGGAGTGCAGTTCAACTGAAACGCATGGGGTTGCCATGAGTCAACATTGACTTGATGGCAACTGCTTGGTTGATTTATGTGCCATATAAATGTTTTGTATTTGCTTGTTAGTGTTATAGAACAAGAGCAGCTAAAGTTTTTATCTTATGTGACCACCAGAAAACTGTTGAACTGCAGTCTGTAATCAGAGCGGGAGAAACAGAATCTACATTAGGTGAAACTTTCCATAAATTTCACATATTTAATTCATCATCAGATTTCCACAGAAATATTCTGTATTTTTTTCACTATCAAATGAATCTGACTCTTGTATAGAAATTTTTGAGAACAAAGGAGAGAAAATTTTAATTAGCAAATGTGTTTCATTTCTTTCCTTTCTGTATATGCTACAGTCAGTCTGGTCTGATGTCTCTCCAGACTCGTATATGGGAATGTTCTAAGGTTAAGGACACAGAACAGGACAAGCAGGCAAAAATGATGCAGCTAGACAAAAGTCTCTAAAGTAAATTATGGAATATGTAAGCATTTTTTTCTCTGCAGTTCCATTGACATATTTTCAGTTAGTACTCACTGTATAAAAAGGCTGATTGTTTCTGAAATTCACCCCTCCACTTGACCTCCCACATCAAAGATTTGTGTGCAACTGGACCCAGCATTCTTACACAGTGAAGTCATTTTCCTTCTCTTCAGTAATCTCTCAGGATTGACTATGGCTATTGAGAATAACTTAGCACATAATCATCTTTCTAAATTTCATCCAGGAGAAGGATCATAACCCATTGCCTCCAGTATTATTGATCCCACTTTCAAGAATGTAGTTAGCCTGATGGGATTTTTAACAAATAACTAAAAAGAAACTTAGATGATTTTGAAATAATTTTGTTGCAAACTTAGTATCACCTCTATTATTGTTTTTTGTTTCTGTTTTAATCATGGTGAAAGTGTAATAATACACAGGGAGTGACATGATCAATCATGTAAAGAAAGTGCCTACTTGGGCTGGAGGGAGAAAACTCATGGTCCTAGCTCCTTTGCAGGTTTTGGTCATTTTAGTTTAATGGCACTCAAGAAATTGGGCATTACTTCTGCATCATAACCCGACATCGATGATAGCTCATAAGTTCAGAATCACAGCACACCTACAATAACCATCACACCTTGTAATACGCCGTTAGTATTGCCCAGAGTTCGCACTTTGAATGCAGGTGACATTAGGACAACTGGAAGTCCGATGTGAGTGAGCTGAGCTGGACTTTGGTGGGCCCAATGAGTGCGTAGTAAATGCTTTTGTTAGGAAGTCTCAGATCTTCTGGATTCTGCCAGCAACGTAGGGTGCCTAGAAACTTCAGACCTAGTTCTCTATGAATAACAAATAATAATAAAGCCAAAATTCTGAACTTGTATTCTGAACTTTGTAACCGCCCTGAGGAGTTTTTCACTCTCTGTATTATACCACGTGCATATTAGTTATTTGTGGCCATCCCTTTGCTCTTTCTAAGTGTTAAGGGCCGCTGTCTTGTACATGTGCTCATTACCCTCAGTGTCTTGTACTTATCAGCTACGCTATATAAGTGCACAGAATTGAATTACCCAAAGCATGGGAAACTAATACAAAGGTTACACCTCCAACAGATGTATTAGGAAACAATCACAGAGCTAACGTAGATAATTTGGGATAGAGGTGGTGAGGCAGGTCTCCATAGTTACCTGAATTAACTGGATTTACCATGGGAAAGAACCCTAAATCATTGCATGGTTCTCCACTAGATGTTGATAATGGGTAGAGTGACAAGAGAAAAATCCTTTCCATCCAGCATCTAGATTAGTACTGTCTCCACTAAAAGGGATCACATAGACTTTCACAGGTAGGCAGAGTAGAAAAAAGAAAATCCTGTTTGGTGATGTTTTAGTGCAGGGTAGTAAACAAAGAATGTGAACTTATATTCCAATAATCTGTAGCCTGCTTTCTGCAAAAACAAAGAGATGCTCAAAAATAGGGCTGAGTTCATTTTTAAAATGATTTTATAGCCTTTTTTTCTCTGCTGATTTTTGGTGGTTGACAGACTAATGCTGTATTATACTGCCTCAGTCAGGCAGGATTACAACAAGATAAGGCATTCTGATTATGAAATAGAAAAGTACAAAAATAAAAGTACTGCTCTTAAATGACGAAAAGATTGAACCAGTTCCTTATCGGAAGATTTACATAAAAGTGGCTGAAGCTTTTTTAGTTAAATAAATTTAATAGAATTTTATTGCTGCAATGCAGATTAATTTCATAAAAATAAGGTAATTATCTGTCACCGTAGAATGTGTTAGATTTGTAAAATTTTGCTGTTTATTTGAACTGCTCAATTCTGCATAATTTAGAAAGTAGATAAATTATCACTAGGGTAATTGAAGGATGTTTTCACTTTCATATAATTTTATAACTCTGTCCAAAGGTTTTGTTTACAATCATAAAATAACACATTTAAACTTACAATGTTTATTTTTCATTATATCTTATGGAGCATTGGTTACCAAAGTGTGATCTTTAGGTCATATGAATTAGACTCAGCTAAGGTGCTTGTTGGAGCCCTAGTGGTGTAGTGGTTAAGAGCTTGGCTGCTAACCAAAAGGTTGGCAGTTTGAATCCACCAGCCGCTGTTTGGAAACCCTGTGGGGCAGTTCTACTCTGTCCTATAGGATCAGAATGAGTTGGAATCAACTCGACAGCAAGGGTTTTGGTTTGGTTTTATGGGAGGTGCTTGTTAAAAAGCAAACCTACTGACTCAGAAATTTAGGAGATGGAGCTCCAGAATTTGCACTTTTAACAAGTACTCCTTGAGATTCTTGTACAGAGTGTCGCAGAGTTTGGAAGTATTTTTTATTGACATTAGGAAAATTCATTTATTGCAACATTGAGAGTTGGCTTATTTCTAATACTTAAATCATTTAAATACTGTGAAACTCAGTTAAAATATCATCAGATTCACAGCATCTTCAAAAACCAAATCCCTGTTATCTGAAGTCAATAAAACATTCTAAGAGATAAAGACAAAATTTGCTCCTCTACCATCATTTGTAACGTAGTGGCAGGAAACTGTGGCAGCCTCTAGGGCCTGAGTACAAACTCCAGCAAATGGGCAGGAAGCAGCTGACCCTCAGTCCTACAACTGCAAGGAAATGAATTCTGCCAATGAGCTGAATGAGCCTGTAAGTGAATTCTTCCCTAGTTGAGCCTCCAGATGAGAATGCAGCCTGGCCAACACCTTGATTGCAACCTTATGAGACCCTGAGCAGAGGATCCAGCTAAGTTGTTCCTGACATCCTGACCCATGGAAACTGTGGGATAATAAATGTGTCTTGTTTTTTAAGCAGATAAACTGATGGTAATTTGTTATGAAGCAAGAGAAAATTGAATACGAAAAACCAAGGAGTAGAGTTCAGGTCAGCAGTTAAAGCTGACCTAAGGTGGTAATTGTTGTATGCCATAGAGTCAATTCTGACTCATAGTGACCCTGAAGGGCAAAGTAGAACTGCCCCATTGGGTTTCCTAGGCTATACATTTTTATAGGAGCAGATTGCCAGATCGTTTCTCCTGCAGAGCGACTGGTGGGTTCCAACCTCCGACCTTTTTGAGCCGAGTGCCTAACCATTGTGACACCAGGACTCCTTGACTTAAGGTGATAGTTCTTAAAATTTGGTAGCATAAAAATCTACTAGGCTATTTACTTAAAATGCAGATTTCCAGGTCCCCGGCCCAAGGAATGTCTGATTCAGTTGAGCCTAGTATAAGTTCCACTAACTTTTTAAATTACGTTACAGCTACTCTTAAGAACAACAAAACCTGAAATATGACTTTTAGAATATCTTCCAATACAAAAGGAAGCTTCATTGTCAGTACATTCTTTTTAAAATTCTTATATTTTGGAATGCTAGGATTACCAAGGAGCCCTGTTGGTGTAGTGGTTAAGAGTTATGACTGCTAACCAAAAGGTTGGCAGTTTGAATCCACCAGCTGCTCCTTAAAAATGCTATGAGGCAGTTCTACCCTGTCCTATAGCGTCACTATGAGCCAGAATCGACTCCATGGCAATGGGTTTGGTTTTTGGTTTGGGGAATACCAAAGATCACCCTTTATTCAACTGAAACACAAAGTTAAAAACAATGCTTTAATAACTCAAGATGAGTTGGGATGTTATCATCGACAAGTATACCCAACCAAAAGTGGCATAATTTATAACAACATTTATCATGTCACAAAAGAAGGTTTGCGGTAGGCAGTTTCAGGTTTATTAAATTCAGCAGGTCAGTGACAGCAGAGCTCTGGGTATGACGTTCCTCTTGGTTGTAAGCTACACCAGGCATTATGTTTTCAACAACAATATCCAAAGACAGAAGTGGAAAATCACTGTCTTGTAATTCTTTTTGAAATGAAGGAAGACTTTCCCAGAAGAATCTCTTGCTTGACACCTGCTTTCCCTGCCAACCAAAAAAAAAAAAAAAAAAAAAAACCCACCAACCCCATTGCCACGGAGTCGATTCTGACTCATAGGGACCCTATAGGACAGAGTAGAACTGCCAGCATAGGGTTTCTAAGGAGGAGCTGGTGGATTCAAACTGCTGACCTTTTGATTACCAGCAGAACACTTAACTGCCACATGCCTTTATGTCTTGGCCGGGGTACCTGGTCCTTCTGTCTCAAGTTGACGCCTAAACCAGTCTCTGGCAAAGAGAATGGGATCAATGTCTATTGGGTTAGACTAGTAGTTCTCAACCTCAGCTCTTCTTTTTTAAAAATATCAGTGCCTAGGCACCACCCAGGACAATTACATCAGAATTTTTGGGAGTTGTACTCAAGCAGTGGCATTTTTAAAAGCTTTTCAGTGATTCAAGTGTGCAGCCCGGGTTGAAAATCATTGGATTACTAGTTCTCAGAGCATAGATTGTTGGGTCCTATCCTCAAAGTTTCTGATTCAGTGGAGGAAGGAAGGAAAGGAGGGCACAAGAATTTGCATTTCTAGGAAATCACATTTTGAGACTGCTAGAGTTGGAGATAGGAGCCCTAGGTCAATGGTTAAGCACTTGGCTGCTAACCAAAAGATCAGTGGTTCAAACCCACTTAGCGGCTCTGCTGGAGAAAAGACCTGGTGATCTGCTCCTATAAAGATTATAGCCTAGGAAATCCTTTGGGGCAGTTCTGCTCTGTCACGTGAGGTCATTATGAATTGAAATCAACTCGATGGTACTAACAACAACAACAGGGTTGGCGAGAGTCCTGAAGCATGTGGCTGCCTAGTACTGGAAGATAATCAGTTTTCTCTTAGCAAGAAGGGACAGCAGAAGGCTGGAAGGGCAACCAGCAGTGTCTGCCTCCATTAACCATCTTATCCTAACATTGTACCAGTGAAGACAAGATTTCAGCTCTGTTCCCTTACAGGACGTCCAATTTCCTCTGAAGAAAAATCTAATTGTAGTGATAGACTCCAGCTTTGGCCCCAAAGACTCAGGTCCCTGAATATAACACAAGAGAGACTAGGAAAGTGAATATGAACTGGCCAAAGCCAAGCATCTCTGCTAGCAAAATAAGGAAGTGTATGGCTGACCATTGGTGAGTTTAAAGTAGCCCCTCTTTCTTATAAGAGGTTAAATATACATATGCATATATGTATACTTTAGAAAGGAGTCCCTGGGTGGTGCAAGCTGTTAAGTGGTTAAGCTGAAAGTTTGGCAGTCTCGAACCCAACCAGAGGGGTCTCAGAAGACAGGCCTTGCAATCTGCTTCCAAACCCCGTTGCTGTCGAGTCAACTCCAACTCGTAGTGACTCTGTAGGACAGAGTAGAACTGCCCCATAGTGTTTTGAAGGCTGTAAATCTTTACAGAAGCAGACAGCCACATCTTTTTCCCACAGAGCGGCTGGTGAGTTTAAACCTCTGACCTTTCGGTTAGCAGCAGAGCGCTTTAACCACTGTACCACCAGAGCTCTTTTCTAAAAGGTCACAGCCTTAAAAACCCTGTGGAGCAGTTCTATTGCGCACACATGGGTTTGCCGTGAGTTGCAATCGACTCAATGGAAACTAACGACAAGAACATACTTTAGAAAGGCAGAAACCATTGTGGAACATGAGAATTGGATGACCCCAGAGTTCAGAAGAGAAAAGGGGATTTGAGTGAAGATGTGAGTTTAGAGAACATTTGCTTGAGAGGGAGGGAGGGGAGAGCATGAAAATGAGAGTCAAAGAAGTAGTGGAAGGAGATGATTAGACTTAGGATCTTCTCCTTTTTCTCCTTTCCTTCCTCCTCTTCCTCCTCCTCCTCTTCTTTCTTCTCCTTTTTTTAATTACAGATTTGGGTTTTCTGCACTTTTAATTTAGGGAAATAAAGATAAGGCTGTAACTGCAATCCAATTACCATTAAGGTTAGATGTGTGTAAGAGGAGCACAATCCTTTTGCCTCCATCTCAGGAAAAGTAGAAGAGAATTCAAGGAGGAGGGGCTAAGAGACATGTAGGTGGTGATGGAGATCTGAATCAGCTCTTCCCTTCTTGCCCAACACCAGCTTGAGAAAGGAAAATACTCCTTCATTTTAATCCTTTTCCAACTTATCAAAACCAGTTGTCAAATACCACTAAATAGAAAACCAATAGCATTATTTTGCCCTTAGAACGGGGCACAAGTCAGTCTTCAAGTTTAAAAAAAAAAGTAAATCAATTAAAACAAAAAAAATTCAGATAATAATAGACATATAGTACATAGCAAAAGTCAGAAATATTATACTGCAATGACTAAAGTTTGATAAGGATTCAAGAAACGATTTGACTCCCTGTGTAGAATTGAGGCAATAAAGAGAATAAAGAGATGATATAAAATGGTTTCCATTTAATAAGGTGTTAATGATAATTTCAAGTACCGTAGTCATGAAGTAGTCATATTTACTTGTGGTCATTTAATACATGTGGATATTAATTATACACCTCATTTGCATAATATGCAACTCCTCTTTCTGAACCCATTCATTTTGCTTTTGACAGTTTCCCCACCGAATCAAGATAACATTAAATTCTCATTGCAGGATAGATCAAATCTGAAGTCTCTACATTATTTTCAAAGTCCATCTTGAGGATGACCAAGGATATCATGACTTTTTTTGTCTTTTCATCTGAAGACAAATATTTCCTTAAATATGTGTATGAGAGATAAAGAAAGGAAGAGAGAGAGAGAGAGAGATAAAGAAGAATCAGACATCTTATTTAATGTCTTTTTTGCTGAGCTCCTTCCCTCTGGAAAAAAGAGATAAGATGTTTTCTACTAAAATTGCCTTTCTACTAAAATTTCCAAGGCTAGTGGAGTTGTTTTCTAAAGCTCCAGTCTGCCACTCAACTTTGACAACTTTATGAGATACATATAAAAATAAAGTAGAAGATTGTTGTAGCAGTGATTAACAAGCCTACCACCAGCTTCTCTAATTAATATCTATTAAACTGTTCTTTGCAGCAGGATTAATTATACTTATTTACCAGTTGCAAACAATTGGGAAAGTATGGTTTACCCAATGTAAATTGCTTAAATATGAATTCTGTCCCTCTGTGTCTGAAAGAACACAGACTTCTAGTGTACAGCTCCTTACTCAAAATGAGATGATTTGTGCAAGAATGTCCATTTAATTAAAGGTAATTTAACTGATAAATAATGTATTACGCAGTGAAGTCTGAGGAAAGCATACCTAAGGTAGGGCAAAAAGGCAAACTGCTTCTTTCTTCTACCTTTACATAGAGGGATGAGTTAAATTTCAAAGAAGCAAGAACTTGCACTCAATCCTCTGTAGTGAGTTTTAGTTCCAAATAGCATTTGTGTTTCTTCTGTAGGAGAGTTAAGTGTGAGAATATAAATCTTGCATCAAGGCTGGAAGCTGAAATCTACTTTAAACAATTGCAGTTAAATTCTAAATTCTTGGAGAAGAGTAAAACACAGGAAATATATGAATCCCGTAAGAAGAAATATACACATACACACTTAAACATACATATTTAAAAATTAAATAATATTGAGTTTTTATAATGAAAAATAATCCCTTCCTATTGTATCACCACCCAGCCCCACTTCCTAAGTAATTATTTTAAATAGTTGACGCTGTTTCTTCTGGTTGTTGTTGTTAGGTGCTGTCGAGTTGGTTCCCACTCATAGTGACCCTGTGTACAACAGAATGAAACACTGCCCAGTCCTGTGCCATCTTCACAATCATTGCTATGTTTGAGACCATCATTACAACCACTAGGTTAATCTATCTCATTTAGAGTCTTCCTCTCTTTCTCTGACCTTCTGCTTTACTAAGCATGATGTCTTCCAGGGATTGGTCCATCCTGATAACATGTCCAAAGTATGTGAGACAAAATCTCTCCATCCTTACATCTCAGGAGCATTCTGGCTGTACCTCTTCCAAGACAGACATGTTCATTCTTCTGGCAGTCTGTGGCATATTCAATATTCTTCGCCAGGGCCATAATGCAAAGGCATCAATTCTTCTTTGGTCTTCCTTATTCACTGTCCAGCTTTTGCATGCATATGAGGCGATTGAAAATACCATGACTTGTGTCAGGTGCACCTTAGTCCTCAAAGTGACATCTTTGCTTTTTAACACTTCAGGAGGTCTTTTGCAGCAGATTTGCCCAATGCAAATATATTGTTTGGTTTTTTTGACTTCTACTTCCATGAGTGTTGATTGTGGATCCAAGTAAAAGGAAATCCTTGACAACTCCAATATTTTCTCCGTTTATCATGATGTTGCTTATAGGTCCAGTTGTGAGGATTTTTGTTTTCTTTATGTTGAGGTGTAATTGATATTGAAAGCTGTAGTCTTTGATCTTCATCAATAAGTGCTTCAAGTCCTCTTCACCTTTTGCAAGCAAGGTTGTGTCACCTGTATATTGCAGGTTGTTAATGAGTCTCCCTCTAGTCCTGATGCTTCGTTCTTCTTCATATAGTCCAGCTTCTTGGATTATTTGCTGAGCATATGGAAGGAATAAGTATGATGAAAAGATACAAACCTGACGCACACCCTTCCTGATTTTAAAGCACACAGTATCCCCCTTGTTCTATTCGAACGGCTGCCTCTTGATCTATATACAGGTACCTCATGAGCACAATTACGTGTTCTGGAATTCCCATTCTTCACAACGTTATCCATAATTTGTTATGATCTACACAGTCAAATGCCTTTGCACAGTCAGTAAAACACAGGTAAACATCTTTCTGGTATGCTCTGGTTTCAGCCAAGATACATCTAACAGCAGCAATGATGTCCCTACTTCCATGTCCTCTTCTGAATCTGACTTGAATTTCTGGCAGTTCCCTGTCTATGTACTGCTGCAACCAGTTTTGAATGATCTTCAGCAAAATTTTACTTGTTTGTGATATTAATGATATTGTTCAGTAATTTCTGCATTCTCTTGGATCACCTTTCTTTGGAATGGGCACAAATATGGATCTCTTCCAGTCAGTTGGCCAGGTAGCTGTATTCCAATTTTCTTCCAGTGCTGCATCTGTTTGTCAAAACATCTCAATTGGTATTGGGTCAGTTCCTGGAGCCTCGTTTTTTGCCAATGCCTTCAGTGCAGCTTGGACTTCTTCCTTCAGCACCACTATGGTTGATCATATGCTACCTCCAAATGGTTGAACATCAACCAATGCTTTTTGGTACAATGACTCTGTGTATTCCTTCCATCTTCTTTTGATGTTTCCTGTGTTGATCAACATTTTGCCCATAACTTTTGTTGTCAAGTCAATTCTGACTCATAGTGACCCTATAGGACAGAGTAGAACTTCCCCTAAAATTTCCAAGGAGCAACTGGTGGATTCTAACTGCCAGCCTTTTGATTAGCAGCCATAGCTTGCCATAGCTCTTAACCACTGCACCACCAGGGCTACAGTATTTTGCCCATAGAGTCCTTCAAAATTGCAACTCAAGGCTTGAGTGTTTTCTTCAGTTCTTTCAGCTTGAGAAATGCCAACTGTGTTCTTCCCCTTGTGGTTGTGGTTTTTGCATATTTCATTACACTTTGTTTTGTCTTTTTGACCTGCCCTTTGAAATTTTCTGTTCAGCTGTTTTGCTTCATCGTTTCTTCCATTTGTTTTAGCTACTCTACGTTCAAGCGCAAGTTCCAGAGTCTCTTATGACATCCATTTTGGTCCTTTCTTTCCTGTCTTTTTAATGACCTCTTGTTTTCTTCATGTATGATGTCCTTGATGTCATCGCACAACTCATCTGGTCTTTGGTCATTAGTGTTCAATGCGTTAAATCTGTTCTTGAGATGATCTCTAAATTCAGGTGGGATATATTGAAGGTCATACTTACTTTGGCTCTCGTGGACTTGTTTTAATTTTCCTCATCTTCAACTGCATATGAGCAATTAATTGACGGTCTGTTCCACAGTAGGCTCCTGGCCTTGTTCTGGCTGATGATATTGAGCTTCTCTATTGTCTCTTTCCACAGATGTAGTTGATTTGAGTCTTGTGTATTCCATGTGACGAGGTCAATGTGTGTAGTCTCTGTTTATGTTGTTGAAAAAAGGTATTTGCAATGAAGAAGTCGCTGGTCTTGCAAAAATCTATCATGCGATCTTCAGGGTCATTTCTATCACCAAGGCCTTATTTTCCAACTAGAGATCCTTCTTCTTTGTTTCCAAATTTCGCGTTCCAATCATGAGTAATTATCAGTGCCTCTTGAATGCGTATTTATGAATTCCAGACCGCAGAAATTGGTAAAAAATACTTCAATTTCTTCATCTTTGGCATTAGTGATTGGTGCATAGATTTGAATAATAGTCATATTAGTGGCTCTTCCTTGTAGGCATATGAATATTACCCTCTCACTGACAGTGTTGTACTTCAGGGCAGAACTTGAAATGTTCTTTTTGACAATGAATGCAACTCTAGTCCTCTTCATTTTGTCATTCTCAGCATAGCAGATCATATGATTGTCAGATTCAAAATGGCCATTACCAATCCATGTCAGCTCATTAATGCCTAGTATACCAATCTTTATGCATTCCATTTCATTTTTGATGACTTCCAATTTTCCTAAGTTCATACTTTGTACAATCCACATTCCGATTATTAATAGATGTTGCAGCTGTTTCTTCTCATTTTGAGTCATGTCATATCAGCAAGTGCAAGTCCCAAAAGCTTAACTCTATCCACGTCATTCTACTTGAGGAGGAGCCCTGGTGGCACTACTTTGAGGAGGCAGCTCTTCCCCAGTTTTATTCTGAGTGCCTTCCAGCCTGAGGACCTCATCTTCTGGCAGTAGATCAGACAGTGTTCTGCTACTATTCATAAGGTTTTCACTGGCCAATTTTTCAGAAGTAAGTCACCGGGACCGTGTTCGTAGTCTATTTTAGTCTGGAAGCTCCACTGAAACCTGGGTGACCCTGCTGGTATTTGAAATACCGGTGGCATGGCTTCCAGCATCACAGCAACGTGCAAGCCACCACAGTACAACAAACTGACAGAAGTATGGTGATTCCTCAATATCTCTAAATAATACACCTTTCCTGCTATTTGCTTAAAAAACAAATTTTTTATGCTAGCCCTCTTTCCTCTCCCAACTTCTCAATATAATTGTATTACTGTTTGTAGTTGAATTGATCATTGCTGCTTACACTATTGACTGTAAATATTATTCACCCTGTAGTAGACTATGGGAGCCCTGGTGGCGCAGTGGTTAAGCGTTTGGCTGCTAACCAAAAGATTGGCAGTTCGACTCCACCAGCCGCTCTTTGGAAACCCTATGGGGCAATTCTACTCTGTCCTGTAGGGTTGCTATGAGTTGGAATCGACTCTAGGGCAACGGGTTCGTTTGTTTTGATAATATTTTCTTTTCTCTACAGCCTTTTGCTTTTCCTGGAGTTTCTAATTGCTCTTCTTTATTTTTTAACCTATTTTCACATTATTTATCCTTGCCTTTTTCCCAAAGGCTTCATTATATCAGATGTTCTATCAAGAGTGCTTTTGTTTTTTTCCCCTCAAACTCCCAGCTCCAATCAGGGTGTTTCTTCTCTAGTCTCTGCTGTATTGCTGTTATCCTGAGAACTTCCCTCACTCATCTCCTGAGTTACATCCAGAAGCCTTGATCTCATATCTTTCTCTTCTTCGACTATAGTTTAGTCCCTTATTTTCCTGGACCACATCCTTAGAAAAGAAGTTAATTTCCAGGACTCCTTCCATGGCTGAAGATGTCTTTACTTCACCCTTACAACTGATGATTTTGACTCTACGTAGGGTTATATGGTAAGTGTCATTTTTCCTAATAATATTTAAGGAAGCTCTCTATTGTCTTTTAAGCATCTGCTGTTGTGGAGAAGTCTGATTCCATTCTTGTTTGCATTTCATTTTGGTAATCAGTTTTTTTGTTTGTTTTGTCTGGAAGTATCTTGTATCTTCTCTTTTGGCCAAAGATTCTGGAATTTCACAGTGATGGCATTTGCTGTGGGCCCTCTTCATTCGCTGCTCTGGGTACTTGGTGACCCTTTCAGTTTGGGGTTAAATGCTTTAGCTCTGGAATCTTTTTCTATATTGTTTCCAAATTATTTCTCGGTTAATGTCTCCCTCTTTGTTTTCTCTTACTTCTATTTATGAAATTAATATTATTCAGATGTTGGACCTCCTGGACTGATTCTTTATGTTTCCTATATTTTCTCTTGCATTTTACATATCTTTATCTTTTTTATTCTGAGAAATTTTCTTGACTTTGTCTTCCAACCTTTCTATTTTTTTTTTAAGTTACATATATACAGATGTTTATGTTTAACTTCCATGAGCTTTCTCTTATTTTGTGCTCCTTTTATGGAAATAATATCTTCTCAAATCTTTCTGAGCATACAAATTAGATTTTTTTTTCCTATTTTTTCATTCTCTTTCTTATTCTGTTTCCTCCACGGTAATGTGTCATTTATTTTATTCTGTATAATATTGGATGCTTTCTTTGGTTGTCCATATCTACAAGAAAAAGGCGTTAGAAAGCTTGCAGGGAACTTTGTGTATGTAGGTTGAGTGTATTCATTAGGAGACTTTTTCTCGAGTTGTTGGAGCTCAGAGTTGACTGTTTCACTGAAAACCCAGAATCCTAGAATATGATTTTCGTTTTCTGCACTGTGACTGTTCATTTGATCTTCAAAAGAAATCTTGCCTGGGATGGGTAGATACATAGCTATGAGGCATCCTTTGTATGGAGATGGGGGAGGGAAGATGTAGGTTCCTCATTTTCTGCATGCTAAAACTTTCTCTGACCTGCTATAATAGTAACTACTCTACTCCTTCATACAATTTCCCTTTCAGAAATTTGGTGACATTTCAAGTCCACTGATGGCCTATCTTCTGTTTGTTCAGATATAGCTTTATGCATTTCTAATTTCTTTACCATAATTTAAGAAAAGTCTTTGGAAGGAGGAAAGAAAGATGCGTTTTGTTAAGCTTCATATTTAACCTAAAATCTTGGGCTCTGCATTTGTAATAAGAATTGCAGGAGGCTCTTGTGTACACTAACCTTTGTGAACCTTTAACCTAAGGTGTAGAGAGCACATTGATAGATAGTGGCTCTGGGAAGAGGGAGAAACAAAAGAGAAGCCGAGGTCTGCTGTGAAGAAGTTAAACACTGAATTGTACCTCTGAGTTTATCCTCCTATGGAAGAGTCTAAAATGTACCCTAGTACTTATTAAGAGTTAAGGATCCTTGGTGGCACAGTGGTTAAGCCCTCTGCTGCTTACTGAAGGGTCAGTGGTTCAAACCTCCACAGAAGAAAGGTGTATAGTCGGCTTCGTAAAGATTACAGCCTTGGAAACCCTATGGGACAGACAGTTCTACTCTGTCCTATAGAGTTGCTATGAGCTGGGATCGACTCAATGGCAATGAGTTTGGTTTTTTGGGTTTTTTTTTTTTTTTTTTTGAGGGTTTTGTTTGGTGGCACAGTGGTTAAGAGCTTGGCTGCTAACCAAAAGGTGGGCAGTTCGAACCCACCAGTGGCTCTTGGGGAGAAAGATGTTTCAGTCTGCTTCCATAAAGATTACACTGCACCACACCCGTTGCCATCAAGTCAATTCTGACTCATAGAGACCCTATAGCGACCCTATAAAGGCTATAGATTATAGCCTTGAAAACCCTGTTGGGCAGTTCTACCCTGTCCTAGAGGGTTGCTATGAGTCTGAATTGACTCCACGTCACACAACAACAACTTAAGAGTTCTTAGTTTGGAGAAGACAACCTAGATTTGACTCCTGGTCTGCTGTTCCTGAGTGACCTTTGAAAGTTGCTGAAATTCACCGAGGTTCAGTTGCTCATCTGTAAATTGGCTATACTTATAATAACTATCTCATAGGGCTGTGCTGATGATTAAATGAGATAATGCCTGCAAAGAGCTTGGTATTGAGCTTGGCACATTGTAAACAGGTAATAAGTATTCACTGTTATTACTTAATAAGTTATTATTAAAGTAAACATACCCTTTTCCTTGGCATTGCAAGAAACAAAGAACAAATAAAATGCTATCCAAAAATTTAGATACAACATAAGTAAATCAGTTATATAGCCAAAACTCTAATATATGTAGTTATGTAACCTAAAGTCAAAATGAGGCTTATAAGTGAAATTTTAGGTAATACAGATGCATGTTGGTATTATTTTCAATGTCAATATTTTAATTCCCTGACATTTTTATTTACATAACAAATCATATATATTTTTATTTGTAGCCTCATTGTATTTGAAGAATACTATTTACTACCTAATAATCGATTTAGCATAAGACAAATTAGTCTTTTGTTTGTTAAATTGGTCCACAAATTTTAAAATGATTTATAATATAAATGACACAAAAATTGTTTATCACATTAAATTTAGGGAAAGAAATCTGACCTGTTTTTTATTGTTCTGATGTCAGCAAATCCAGGGAAAAGCTGCTTGTCAAAATTGAAAAATATTTCCTGCTGATTATGTGAATCTAATTACTATAGCTTTTCCCCATAGACTATGCTTTTTTGTTTATTGTAACTTCTTTTTTTAAATAATTATGCTGTGCAGTAAGGAAGGAGCATTGCACCAGAAGTTGGGAAAACTTGAGTTCTAGTCCCACCTCCATTGTAGACACTAGTGCATCTTTTCTATTCCTTGGAATGTATAAAGCCTGATAGAAATGTAAGGCAGCAATGCTTCTTTCAAATTCACTACAATACTCCTTGGAATCCCTAGGTAGTGTTTGGCTGTTAACCAAAAGGTTGCAGGTTCGAATCCACCCAGAGGCACCTTGGAAGAAAAGCGTGGAGATCTACTTCTGAAAAATCAGCCATTGAAAGCTCTATGGAGCACAGTTCTACCCTGCCACACGTGGAGTTGCCATGAGTCAGAGTGGACTCGACAGCAACTGGTTTTTTACCGTCCTCTTAAGCTCTTGCAAGGATAACTGTACAATTCCAACCTACATGAAGGAAGCAGGGCAATTTGGGTTGTGCAGCACTGTGACACTATCATGTTCCCTGCATGGAGTGTTGACTGAATTGCTCTTGTTCAACTTGATTATCAGGTCTTTTCTGTGAAAGCCCCTCCACCTGTTCATCATCTCCTCAAAAGCACATCATAAGGTTGGTGTACTTGATATTATTTTGTCTTTACTCATGGTAAGGATCTTCCAAGACTGCTCTTGTTCTCAGTTCAGCATCTTCTTCAGAATTGAAATCTAAGTTTGAGGTTCTGGTGGTTCAGCATAACACAAGGTAAAGTGATTTGGTAGCTATCCAGTTACTTTGAGACACGTAGATTAAAAGTATATGTTTGAGGGACTGTGTGCTTAAACTTTGCTACCAAAAAACAAAACAAAAACCAAACCCATTGCCACTGAGTCCATTACGACTCATAGCGACTGTATAGGACAGAGTAGAACTGCCCCATAGAGTTTCCAGGGAGTGGCTGGTGGATTCAAACTGCTGACCTTTTGATTAGCAGCTGAGCTCTTAACCGCTTTGCTACCTAGTGCCAAAGCTTTATTTTCATATGCATTACTCATGCAGCCTTTTCCTATATATGTGGTCTGAGTAAATGATGATGAAGTTATGTTCTGTTTTAGAACATGGTGCTTGTGTAGTGGAAATTTTGGATCTTCAAAGAAGTTTATTTAAATCAGTCCTTTGAATTTTTTTTGAACTTGCAGTCAAGATCTTATTTATGCTGGTCAGAATATGAATGGTCATAAATAAAACCTGGGACTCAGAGCATTTCTCACTTCTAATTATACTTTAGATGATTTTTAATTTCTTTAGTGATTTTGCATTAATTGTCACAGTGCATTAATAGCATTGCAGTAAGAGCTTAAATTTACATGAAAATGGAAACTAGTGTTATTTCCAAAAGAAACCCTGTTGTTAATTTTATATTGGAATCTTTTTAGAATTATTAAATAGTTCATCAGATTTTGTGGTCACACATCCAGATTTTCCCTCCCAGAAACATTTCATAACTGCAAACCAAGATGCACTGGGAGCCTAATGTGAAGATTAAGATGACAGATATTCTAATTAGATGTGCAAACAGCAGTAAAGCCTGGCTAATATAGTATAAAGCCACATTTGTATTTTTGTTTGTGCATTAGTCTTTGAGTTCCAGGACATCTGGACTATACAAATGCAATATTTTTGATATATTATTGCTTTATTTTTTTACAACAACTTGATTTCTGTTTGGAGCTGATTGTGGTTCTTAATGTATGTGTATACTTAATGTATGTATTTATTTTCTTAGGAGTTTCTGAGGTGCAGGAGAATAAAGATTATTTTGTCAAATCTATCAGTATTTTCTTTCATGGAAAATGAGTAACTCACTAGTTGCACCAGATGTTTTTCTTTGCCACATACAGTGTTTATTGTTTGTTTTTGTAAGCCAACCATTAAAATTGACTTTTCTTAAAAATGTGTGAAAGATTTGGTAACTGTATTTTCACACATAGCTGCCCCTGTAGTTGGAGCAGGTGCTCGCCAGGTCTACACAGTGCCTGCCCCCTCTCTTCTCTCTTCAACACTGAGGCGGAGTGTCCCCTTCACTAATAATAGCTAATATGATACTGTTGGAAAAGTCAGAAGTCTTGTACCTAGTCTGATGGTTACTCATTTGTGATCTGTTTGGCCTCTGAGTTTATGCTTCTTGTTTTATAGTATCAGCTTTTTGTGTC
Organism: Trichechus manatus latirostris; assembly: GCF_000243295.1. Classification (NCBI taxonomy): domain Eukaryota; kingdom Metazoa; phylum Chordata; class Mammalia; order Sirenia; family Trichechidae; genus Trichechus; species Trichechus manatus. The sequence continues at coordinate 9,659,490 of NW_004444034.1, read as the reverse complement.
ATGCTTAAAAAACTTTTCACTCCCAAATTATATGGATACCCATCTATATTTACTTCTGATATTTCTTTGCTTCACTTTTACATTTAAGTGTTTAATGCATTAAGAATTTGCTTTTAGTCTAAGATATGAGTTGGGAAGCTTTATTTAGCCAATTGTTTCTAATATCATTTGTTAAATAATTCATATTTTCCCCATGACTTTAAAATACTGTCTTTATTATGTACTGAATTACTATGTGCAATTAAATATGCCTTTTCTATAGGTTAGAATGGATTCTTCCATCTCCATTACACTATTTTAATCATTATAAGCTTTATCATCTTTATCAAACATAGGGCCAGCTCTCTTTTTTTCTTCCTCGAAACTTTCTTGCCTATTTTGGTGTGATTATATTCTAGGTTGACTTTAGAATGATTTTTCAAGCCCCTTTCCCCACTTCCACCTACACACTGTTCCCGAGTCCTGTGTTGTTGTTATGGTTTTAATCAAATTGAAATTTTACTGAGTTGATGAATTTATCTTTGGAGAACTGACACCTTCCAGGTTTGAGTAATTGTAAATAAAGTGTCGACAAAAAAGCAATACTAACAAGATGAGCATTCAAAAGCATCCAGGTACAAAGTGCAGTGTGACACAGGGCAATCGAGAACCCAGATTAGCCAAGGATGCTCAGGAAAGGGTCTGCAGGGAGGACTGTGGGTGCACAAGAACAAACACGAGGCCTAGAGGATTCGTGTGGAACTCTGGAACTCTATTGTCATGTCATAGTTTCCAACACATCACCTTTCCAAATACGAAGATGGGCCCAACTATTTTGAATAGTCTATAAGAGGGACAGGGAAATGCCCTTTGAGAATGTAAGTTGAAGTTTATAAGTTCACTGCTGAAGATGGAATCAACAAAATTCTGTAAAAAAGACACGTTTTTGTTCAGTTGGCCTTATAGTAAGACTTTTGGGGATTTTAGTTTCCTCACAATAAGCATGGGAAGTGGTACGTAATGTTCAGCTTCAGCAAAGCAATAGCAGATGTAAATGCTGGACAGCAGGTTGGAGATTTAAGGTGGTTTTATGTGGAAGCTTTGTCAGCATATTGAAGTCAATGCAGAACATGCAGCTTGCTCCTGGAGGTTCATATGGTGGGCAGAATCAGCAGACTGAGGAATAAATTAGGAACATTTAGTGCAGAGGAAAAGAATTCTCAGAAAACTCTGGAACAGCAAGAAATTATAGTCTAAAGACCTTCACATCCAACCATAAATGTATTACTTAAACCATTTTTCACCTAGTCTAGCTGGGTTTTAATTTTCTAGCTCACTAAGTTTTTCTCAATAGAGGGTTAAGCTTGCCGTTGGTTGTTAATTTAAGTTCTACCTCTTGGGATTAAAAAAAAGTCAGAAGGCAAGCATCTCTCTTTAATTGATGGTCTACAAAGACTAAAGCAATGGAACCTATTTTTTTAATGGCATCTCATGCCACTTATGTCACCCCAAAGACCTGGCACAGTTGGTGGAGTATTTTTTTATTATTTCTTAAATTCGTGGATGAGAGAAATAGTCAAAGCTCATTCTTTCTGTATTTCTATCCAAGGTTTATAGAAAGAATGTAAGGTACAGAGTATGTCCCTTCATGGAGACAGCTCAACATAAATGCAGTGAAAGAGCAAAGAGATGAGAAACCTTGTAGGCCTCTAATAAAAAGAAGGATGAATGGAATTTTGGAACAGCAATTCAGAAACAAGAACGAATTCACCTGTTCTGTTTTTGTTGTGAACTATTGTGAAAATTCTTAAATAAGAACACATGCATTGGAAACAAACAAAAAGTAGCAATATATACTATATCATCATATCACACTGAGGACCAAACACCTTTACAGTTGTGCACTAGGTTGATAGAGGAATGGAACTTGCCTAGAGGAATTAAAAAAAAAAAAAAGTATAGAACCGATCTCATCCTGCCCTCGAACCTTTATTCCCATGATGGTGGAATACACTTTAATTTTTATTGTTAATACAATTCCAGTTAAAACTTTGCCAGTTGGCAGTAATTAGTCAATTCAGAGTTTAATTTCTCTGTTGGGGCTTTTCTTTTCCGTCTCATGAGGTCTCCATGATGGTGCCCCAAGATGGCATCAGGGTGCAGGAGGAAGGTTGTATATTCTTTCGCCATTGGTGCTCATCTGGCCCTTGTGCTGTCTTTTGAGGTTTGGCTGGTCCATGGAAATGTCCTTCAGCCTGTCTAAACACTGGAAGTCCTGAGCCACGGATGTTTGGGGCTGGTTTTTTGCATATCCTGTGGACATCCACTGCTGGAGACCATGGACCCTGCTGTGGCCTTTGGATACGGTACAGCCTCCTGGTCCTTCCACCAGGCCACTCAGGGTGCACTTTTTATCTTAGCCCGTTTTTTTTGTACCTTGTTGGAGTCCTGAGAATTTGGGGCTGCTTACTCCATACTTCACTAAAGTGTGTAGGACATTGTGAGGCTGCTCTCAAGTTTATTTCCTTTGACATTTTCCTGAGTTTTTTCTCAGTCATTTCTCAGGTACTGCCCTGGTGCTGGCTGAATGTGGAGGCTTACATGTTGCTGAGTTGTTCCCGGGACAAAGGAATGACTTCACTTGCTCTTTGATTCCCTCAAATCTCTGGTTTGAGGTTTCAGCCCTGAGAGAAGGTGAGCCAGGACACTCACATCTAATCACTTGACTCTCATATCCTCTTTTTGTCTCATCCACCAATAACAGAAGGACTTTCTACTGCCTTGTTGTCAGGAATTTTCCTTGCACCATATCCTCTTACCTTCTATGTTAAGGCTTGTAGTAAAGCATTCTCAGAACTCCAATTTTTACTTTTAGTATATAAAGGGACTCTTTTGGGATCAGAAAGCCTCTTACTTTTAGCAAAGTCAAACTTTCAAAACAGTTATCTCACTCTGAACATTAAAAAAAAAATAACTTGTAATTCAAACTGAGCTCTAACTTCATTGTTCCTAGATAGTATCCACCAACCCTTAAAGTGATAAGTGCTCTCAAGTTAAAAAAAAAAGGGGGACTGCAGAGCAGGAAGAAACACATATTAGCGTAATATATCAAAACTACTATCCTCATTACATTAACATCATTTATTTGGCCTGTTTCTGACCAGCTTCTCTTCTTTGCTGTGTCTCTGTGTTCCACAACCTCAGCTCTGATTCTGAGGAAGCCACACTGTGGCGGAGCAGGGAGATCACATTTGGCTTGATCAGTTTTGGAGGGGAGTTTTAAGTGTTTCTTAATAGCATATGCATGTGAAATTATTTGGGTCTGTTTTCAGATAAGGCGAGTATTGTCAAATCTGAACACATCCAGACTAAAGCTTTAATGCACATCTTAACAGTATGATAAAGGTAAGGAATGATAAATTGGCTACATAGTAAGAACTGCAGAAGTTAAGACTACTATTTTGTGTGATTATTGATTTCTAATAGCTTTGCTGGAAACGCTGATGGCGTAGTGGTTAAGAGCTACGCCTGCTAACCAAAAGGTCAGCAGTTCGAATCCACCAGGTGCTCCTTAGAAACCTTATGCGGCAGTTCTACTCTGTCCTATAGGGTTGCTATGAGTCGGAATTGACTCAATGGCAACAGGTTGGTTTGTTTGGAATGGCTCTGCTGTGACTTTAATTGAGCTATTAGAGGCTAAGCCAGGTTTGAAATAAAATGAAAGTACTTGTAGCATATGCAGGAGATCTTCTGGGTTGATTGAAATAGTGATTGGGAAGACAGTGGGAGTCCTTACTGATGTGCTTGGGTTCCTAGTGGCTACAGAGCTAAAATGCATCATCACCTTGCAGGGAAACAGTGAGCTGTTCAATGCAGCATTTATACTGCCTTTAGCCTGGAGAGTAAGGCAGGAAAAGCTGTTATCAGTGTGGGGAGAAAAAGCTAATGAAGAAATCAGCAGTGTTCTACCTGCAGATCGGTGCCCTTCTACTTTCACCATTGTCTGCCTCAGAATAATAACTCCTAGCCCCCTTGACCCCTTTTTGTCTACATTCGCTTACTTTCAGAGCAGAACCCTTGTCTAAACCTGAAAAGCTGGCCAGCCAAGCTCTTCTGCTCTACCTGTTCATCATGGCTAATTATAGAAGCTCATAGCTTTGGGTGGAATACTTTCTTCAGTCTTCTCTTTTTGTGTATTCTCATTTACCCCCATTTGCTCCAAGGGTGCTCACTGAAGTTTTCAGAGATAGGAAAACAAAGTCTTCACTTATATGGCATTTTTTTTAGGGCAAACCTTGTGGAGATGTTAGAGCAAACTCTTGTGCAGACATAAGAATGCAGACAGAGGAAAGACTGGAATGATGAAACCTAGTAGTTGTGAGTGCTTACTACCTTTCTGCTTATGTTTCCTTGAAAACAATCTTATCTGTTCTTGATTTGTGACTGGTGTGACCTGGCCCATTCTTTCCACCTGATTTATCCATGCTCAGTGCACATCATTGTACTTAAAACCAAAAAAACCAAACCCATTGCCATCGAGTTGATTCCGACTCATAGTGACCTTGTAGGACAGAGTAGAACTGCCCCCTAGGGTTTCCAGGGAGCAACTGGTGGATTTGAACTGCTGACCTTTTTGTTAGCAGCTGAGCTCTTAACCACTACTCCACCAGGGCTCTAAATCAAACCTTTTGTCGTCGAGTCGATTCTGACTCATAGTGACCCTATAGGACAAAGTAGAACTGCCCCATAGTGTTTCCAGGGAGTGGCTGGTGATTTCAAACTGCCATCCTTTTGGTTAGCAGCTGAGTTCTTAACCACTGTGCCACCAGGGCTCCAATCATTGTATATTAAATGCTGATAAATAACCCAAGCTTTCCTAATTTCATCCTCATCCTGTGTTTACCTCTTCTCTGAGCCTGCAGAATGGCTGTGAATCATAGATTTCACTGAGGATGACTTGGCAAATCATTTAATCCAATAGTTCTTATACCTGACTGGTCATCAGAATCACTTGGAAGACATTAATTTTTTTAAAAGACCTATTGAATAAAAATCTCTTGGAATATGTCTCAAGAATTTATGATTTTTTAAAGAGCTAGCCATGGGTCTGATGATCAGCCAGATTTGGGACCCACTAACTTAGTCCAGAAGGAATCCTGGTGGTTCAGTGGTTAAGTGCTTGACTGCTAACCGAAAGGCTGGTGGTTCAAACCTACCAGCTGCTCCACAAGAGAAAGATGTGGCAGTCTTCTTCTGTAAAGATTTATAGCCTTGGAAACCCTATGGGGCAGTTCTACTCTGTCCTGTAGGGTCACTATGAGTCAGAATTGACTCAGTGACAATGGGTTTTTTGGTAAATTAGTCCATTTCCCTGCTTTCAATAAGGTACCAGCCTTTAAAAGTTACAGGTAATTCCTAAACCTGGGGTATATATATGAAACACTTAAATAGCTTTCAAGGATAGATATGAGACTACTAAACCCTTGAGATTTGGAGACAACTCATCAAGGGTGGCATCTAGGCAACTGTGATTTTCTTAAAAAATGGAGTAGGTGAGTCTAGTTCACACTCTAATCCCAGGTGGAACTCACTGATCTAAACCATTCTTTATAGATGAGGAAAAAGCCTCGTTTTAAAGCTGCCCAAGGAAGATGTCTTAACTTAAACTATTGTATACCTTTATTATAAGATGCTGGTAGGTAACGATAGAAGTGACTGCAATTTAAAGGACTCGGGGAGCAATTTTTGACAAGAATAGGAACAAACAGAACTTAGAGGTTATCTCTGATAGGAGAGAACTTAAGGAATGAAAGAAACACTGGTTGTTAAGATAAAACTCTAATGTCTCTCCTTAAAGAATCATGAAATATAATCTGGCTTCTTTTAGATACAAGTGACAGAAGCTCAACTATAAGAAGCAAAAAGGGTGAAGTTTTTCTTTTTTTTACATAAAAGAGAAGACCAAAAGTTGAGACTTCAGGTATAGCTGGATTCAGAAACTCAAAAATAGTAGAGCTCTATCTCTTTACCTTTGAACTATTTTTCTCTTTGTCTTAGCTTCATCCTCCAGCTAGCTCTCTCCAGTGGCAAGCAAAAAGATGGCCAGTCACAGTCCCTAGCCTACTCCCTTAAGCAATCCAAAAAGAAAAGAGTTCCTCTCTCTTGCGGTATCCGTATTCCAAATCACAAGGAAAGATCTAATTGACCTGAATCACCTGCCCAAATTGTCACAATGGCCTGGGGAAGGAGGGCTCTGAATGGTTAGCCTGGGTGACACACACTCCCTTCTGGAGTTGGGGACACCAGAATCTCCACTAGGAGCAACTGTGGGTAGAGCAGGGTGTCTTCCCAAAGGAAAGAGAGAAGGACTGTGGGCAGGAAAAAGCGATAACTATCCTCTGCACATTAAAAGAACAAACTGAGTGATTTTACTTTTCTTGCCCAAAACTCTAGCCTGTTAAGCTTTGTAATCTGTGGGGAGTCACACATAAAGCATTTCTGGGGTAAGGAGAATAAATCTCTTATCTGGCCGTGTGTATTTAATGGCCCATTCGGAAAGATGTGTGACAAATGGAAACTAAATTTTCCCACATTTAATATTATCATGCTGAATTGAGGAAGTAAACAAAAGTGTGGACAGATAGATACTCAAGGTGTTTTATAAACCTCTCCAAGATAAGTGGACTGAATTAAGGGATAAAGTAATAAAGATGATGCTATCCCAATATATTTGTATGCAGATGTGATCCTGTACTGAGAGTATGACCTTGGCCATCCACAGCTTCCCGAAATCTCGTAGTGATGCTTATGAGAAAGGAAATAATGAGGAAATGTTAAGGCAGAAAAAATTAATATAATTCAAAAATCATTAAACTCATCCCTGAGGTACTTTCCTTCCAGATATTGAAAGCCAATAATTAAAGGAATCCATTTTACTAAATCTGGCGATATTTTCATCTCACTATTACAAAGTCAAGGTCAAAAAATAATTTAGTATGTGGTTTCTCTGTTCTATGTTGTGCCTTTTTAATGTGCTGTGGTGGATCATGATTGGTATTTGGCAATACAGTATATGTTAAAACTAAAGGTCGGCTTCTGGCTACAAACAATAATTTTCAATTTAGCTATTCTTAATTGGAGGCTTGGTGTCACAGTGTTTAAGAGCTCGGATGCCAACCAAAAGGTCAGCAGTTTGAGTCCACTAGCTGCTCCTTGGAAATCCTATGGGGCAGTTCTACCCCGTCCTATAGGGTCGCTACAAGTCGGAATCGACTCAACGGCAACGGGTTTTTTATTATTATTAATTAGTATCATTTAAGGGCAGTCTTTTTTGCCACCTCATGTTATGAAAAACACTTTTGTCAGCTTCACAGATGTAAACCCTCTTTGCTGTCCTCGAGATATCACCATTTGCACTGAGGTCCTTTGAATGGAATTTTGAGCCTTGGCCATGCTGTTGTCTCTGCACACATGAACACCTAACGATAACCCTTTCTGAGCACTGTGTGACAGATACTATTCTAAACTCTTTGCATGCATATTTTGCTTAATTCTTATGACAGCCATATGAGATAGATCTTTGATTTCTCCACTTTGCATATAAAGAAGCTGAGTCTTAGAGAGTTTATGTAACTTGCCCAAGGTCAAACGGCTAATAAGTCTTGGCAATAGAATTCCAACCCAGTTCTGTCTAGCTTCAAAGACTGAATTCTTGATCCCCATTTCCCTTCCGGAGTCCCTGGGTGGTGCACACGTTTAATGTGCTCGGCTGCTAACCAAAAAATTGGAGGTTCAAGTCCACCCAGAGGCTCATCGGAAGAAAGGTCTAGTGATTTACTTTAGAAAATTCAGCCGTCGAAGACCCGATGGAGCACAGTTTTACGCTGACACACATGGGTCGGAATTGACTCGATGGTAACAGATACTGATTTCCCCCTCCTCTCTTCCTCTCACTCCCACCCGTGGCTTTATAAGACAAAATCCCCCAAGAACAGGTGTTAATCTCTTAAGTGAAGAAGTCAAACTACGTAAACCACATATTCTCCCCCCAATCTGATTATTTTTCATATTAAGCTGGAATTGATATTTTAAAAGATATAATAAATGGTACTTTTTATTTTAGCTCTAGTTTTACACATACACATTCACAGACATGTCTAAAAACTTTTAAACAGTACAAGGCTGTTTTTGAATTTCTCTCATTCCCACTTTGTATGCTAATGTGTTAAAAGCGATAGAGAATGATTTAAACACAGTATCTGCCTGTAAATGATTTACCTTCTAGTGAGGAACATGAGACAGGTACACAGATAACTAGAATAACTATAAAAAAGTGCAGTATGTAGTGGGCTTCAGGTGAAGCTAAAGTAGCAGGAACCACCACCAGTTGTTGTCAAGTAGGTTAGACTCATGGCAACCCCACGTGTGTCAGAGTAGAACTGTGCTCCATAGAATTTTCAATGGCTGATTTTTCAGAAGCAGATCACCAGGCCTTTCTTCCGAGGTGCCTCTGGGTTAACTTGAGCCTCCAGTCTTTTGGTTAACAGCCAAGTGCATTAACTGTTTGCACCATCCAGGGACTCCAAATTAGTAGTGCCCCTGTAAAAATAGGGGCTTCTAAGGTAAGTGATCCTGTTTCTGGTTTGAATGATAAGGAAAGCCAAATGCAGAAGTCATTTAAAAGAATGGTAAATTATTAAAAGATAGATTTAGAGCAGGGATCAGAGGTGGACATGGTGCCAGGAGAAATGGGAAAACTTTCTTCTTTCTCCAGCTGTACTGCTTTCCCTGAGATGATCCATCTCCTGGGCTCAGGGAGCTTAGCAGCTCCTGATTCCTAGGGATCTCCCTGGTGCTAATTAAAATAAAAACTGTCCTTTGCACAGACCTGTTAGTTAACGTTCTTTCAAGATCTCATTGCTTCTGTCCCTGATTTTATTTGCCTTATTTTTCCTTTCGATGTCTCATTTTTCTTAACTGTTCGTGGAGCAGCATCTCTCCCCCTGCCCTAAGAGATGCTAATAAGAATGATCATAACAGAAAAGAAAATGTAAATTTGAAATTGCAGTACTAGGAAAACAATTTTTAAAAAAAGTGAATAAAACTTTATGCCCTTCCCTATCTTCAGCCTAGGAGCTCTGGCAGCATAGTGGGTAAGTGCTCAGCTGCTAACCAAAAGGTCAGAGGTTCGAAGCCACCAGCCACTTTGCAGGAGAAAAGACTTGGCAATCTGCTCCAGTAAAGATTACAACCGGGGAACCCCTATGAAGCAATTCTACTCTGTCCTATAGGGTTGCTATAAGTCAGAATTGACACGAAGGCAAGGGGTTTATCCTCAGCCAGCATCACATTAATGGGGAGCCACTGAGTTAGCATCTTTATACTTTGATTTGTTTAATCAGTCTCTCTGCCAATGATAGGAGCCCCTGGGTGGTGCAAAAGGTTAACATGCTCCGCTGCTACCTGAAAGGTTGGAGGTTTGAATCTACCCAGAGGTGCCTCAGAACAAAGGCTTGGAGATCTATTTCCAAAAAAATAAGCCATTGAAAACCCTATGGAGCAGAGTTCTACTCTGACACACATGGGGTTGCCATGAGAAAGAATCGACTTCAGGGCAACTGGAACTGCCAATTATAAGCAGCCTGAGCGGTGGGGGTGGGGCATGTAGGGGGCCATGGATGGAGCAGAGAACTAGGCTGAGCAGTCAATAACCAGAAAGTAAACTCCTTACTGTCATCACACCCAGCACATACAAACTCTGTTTGCTCAGGAGCCACCGAGACTTTCTGAGAGTTTGGCTCTACATCAGAAGGATCCTTAGGGATTTCTTTCCCGTTGGAGGAGGTCTTCTCTGGTCTAGAATAGTCCTAGACAAAGCTTTGGCTGAGGTGGACCACTGCCAGGGCTGCCAGCTGGTTCTGACATATTTAGGGCCTGCCAGTTCCAGTTTGGATTAAATTCCGAACTGGAATCTCCCTGATGCTAATTAAAACAAAAACCATCCTTTGCGCAGATCTGCTAGTTAATGCTCTTTGTGAAAGGCTATTTCAGCTAGTTACAAATTTAGCTAAGCCTGCAATCATCCAGCCTCTAATCTTCTATCCTATCTTCCAGATACGCACTGCTGAATGTTAATACACTGATCTTACAACTTGCCCTAGATGAATTAATATGATTATGTTTAAGGTAATTGAGTAGCCTTGAAAGGTAATGAGTTTCTCACCTCTGGGGGTGTTCAAATGTAGGTTGTGTTACAAAGTTGTGGAAATTTAAGCGTGTCATAGACTTTGAGACTAAATTGCCCTGAAGAACCCTCTAATCCTGAAATTCTACAATTCTATAATTTTTTCATAGGGTTTCTATGCTGCGTTCTAATAATCAAATTTCCCCTCCTTAATTCACCCATTTGAGAATCTTTCTTGGGATTGCTGTCACACTGCCATTTTATAGTTTGTAGACTTCTCTTTCTTTCTTTTGGTGGAAATCAGGCCAGCATACCCCCATCTCCTGCCTTCTCAACCTCTCCTTTCTCGTGCTTTCTAAAGATCAATGTCAGCAGTTCTGCTGCTCATTTGCAAGTCCTGCAGTTACCTGGAGACGTGATTTATCGAGTTCAGGATTCTTGAACTCACTTAGAGCAGCCATGTGCTCTTTTATAATCTGTCACCTCCCTTGCATGTCAATTCTCTTACCAAGTCTCATTCCTCCCTCTTCAGTCTGAATATCCTTTTTACTGACAAAGATGGAAGCAGAAGAAAAGTGGAAGGGTTCCGCTTGTGGCCATCGTCTGGGAGCATTAGAGTGTCTGCCCCAGGCTAGTCTCCAGACTCTCTTGCTCTTTGGGCATCAGCTGTAATATAAACCAGTTGCCTTCAGGTTGATTGTGACTCCTGGCAACTCCACGTGTGTCAGAGTAGAACTGGGCTCCGAAGGGTTTTCAGTGGCTGGTTTTTTGGAAGTAGATCACCAGGCTTTTCTTCTGAGGTGCCTCTGGGTGGACTTGAACCTTGTACCTTTCAGTCAGCAGCCAAGAGTATTAACCATTTGTACCACCAAGGGACCCCAAGCTCTAATATAGGAAGCTCTCATCAGTGTTCTGTATATTCTTTTAGGAGTCAGTGTTCACTGTGGTCTTTAGGCTTCCTGAGGTTTCTGACTAATTTGTGTTTGCTAGAAAATTTTCATTATTGTTCATCCTTCTCTCCACATGTTGTGCGGGTACTTTAAGATCTAGGCTTATCAGGGAGTTTCCTTTGCAAGTTGTCTTAGTTATCTAGTGCTGCTGTAACAGAAATACCACAAGTGAATGGCTTTAACGAAACAGAAATTTATTCTCTCACAGTTTAGGAGGCTAGAAGTATGAATTCAGGGTGTCATCTCCAGGGGAAGGCTTTCTCTTTCTGTCGGCTGTTGGGTAAGGTCCTGGTCATCAATCTTCCCTTGATCTGGAAGCTTCTCAGCACAGGGACTCCGGGTCTAAAGGATGAGCTTCACTTCCAGCGCTTCTTTCTTGGTGGCATGAGGTCCCTCTCCTCTCTGATTTTCTCTTTTACATCTTAAAAGAGATTGACTGAAGATACAACTGAATCTTGTAGATTGAGTCCTGCCTCATTAGCATCGTAGAGGGTAGGATTTACAACACATAGGATAATCACATTAGATCTCAAAATGGGAATCATAGTTTAGCCAAGTTGACACATTTTTGAGAGACACAATTCAATCCATAACACAGGTCTTTTGGTTTCTCCTTCCTTTCTTCCTCATCAGGCTCATCAGAATTATATTACCTTGGGAAGGGCATTATGCCTGCCTTTACTCTGAATTTTCACCTGTGTTTCTAAAGCCTGGTGTACTTGTCTGACTACTGTCCTCCATTCACCCCATCCCCGGAAACTCTTCGATGCTGAGGCCTCTTGCTCCAGGGCTCCCATTTCCACTTTAGCTGCTGGTATTAGGTCCACAATAACATGTTTGTTTGTTCGTTTTCTCTCTTTCTTTACCTTTTAGAGATGAAATGTCAGTAAGTAGTTAAGATCTGGTAATCTGCTCTTGGCTAGGCTCAGCCAGATATTCCAGAACTGAGTTCACTTGGCTCTTGTCTGCCTACCTCTCTAGAAAGCAGCCCAAATTGTTGCCTCCCAATGCCTTTGCCCAACATCTTCTATCACAGTCCTACCCACCCATCAAGTTCAATTTAAATGCCTCCCATTGATTTCCTGATCTATGCTGTCACAGGACTCTGTATGGCAACACTTACATTGATTGTATCTATTGTGTTCACGTTATTTTCAGCTGTCCCACGTTGTTCATGTAAGATAGTAAGCACCTTGTTGAAAGATTCTGTTATCTTGTTCACCTTTATTCACCTTTAAGCACCAAACACTTGTTTTGTACCCAGCAACCACTCAACATATATTGAATTGGTGAGAACCTTATTGTAGATTTAGAGCCACAATCAAAGTAATAAACATTTATATTGTATTTTATAGTTACACATATTCTTAAAAGTACTCTATGACAAATCATTGGTATGGTTAATATAATCACTGGATTATTTCAATAGTTACTTTTAAGGGTTACTTAAATTATTTAACCTCATTAAAAATATATCTTTTCATTTTTTTTTTTTTAATGGTGATCTCACCTTTTGAATTCCCAAAGCACTGCTTATTCTTAGCATTGGTTTAATATTTATTATTCATGGTGGAGTACCCTTTTGTCCATTTTTCCTAGTCTTTTATATTAAAATGTAATCCCTTAGTGAACAGAGGCTATGGTTTGTAAATGTTTTCCTCCCTGGCACCTGTGTAGTAAATAGAAGGTAATGCAAGGCAGACCACAGAAGGTTGCTCGGACTTCAGGTAGGCAGGGTTGCCATCTGACTGACCATGGCCACAAGATTTGTTTCTTTGGAAAGAGTCCCGTTTGAAAGAAGAGTTGAATCTGGCAATGAGGTAGCTTGCCCCTTCGTTTGTCTCTCAGCTTCCCCCTCAACTCCCCCTACCCCAATGCCTCATTCATGGAGTGGATATTAAACATTCATCCATACATTTTTTTTCATATAGGATTACTTAATGAGCACCACTTGTGATAAATCCTATTATAGAAACAATGTGTCTTGAAAGGGAATAACCAGCTGGGGAAGGGACCAAGGATACTGTTTGATTGTACAGGTTGTACACAGAACAAGGGCCTCCAGCCAAAGGAGTGATGGGCTGAAACCAGCTTAATCAAGCTTTATCAAGCCCTGCACCCTGGTATACAGATGCGTTAGCTTGGACAAAGGGAGAAAGGAATGCTTTTTCTAATTAGCATAAAGACAATGTGTTCACAAGGACAGTGCACTCACCAAGACTCCACTCTGTAGTGTATCCACCCAGAAAAGGTACCTTTTTGTAATTTACATAGAGATACTTTGTGGGCTAGCAGCAACCCTGGGATCAGGGAGAGATGGACCTACCACACATTGCATGGTTGCAGGGGTGGTGCAAGGTAGAGGCAGAAAGATCACTTAACAAACTATGGCAGAAACTGAGGAAAAAAGTTGTTGTGCCTAGGACAAGGTAGTGGTAGTGGAGAGAGAATTGACAGGACCTGTGGATGGATTGGATCTAGCGGGTGAGGAAGTAAGGAAAAGAGAGGGAAGATAGTAGCCTGAGCATTCAGTGATTGTTCTTGCCATTTACTAAGATGGGGAAGATGGGATGAAGGCCAGAATTGCCCGAAGACATTTAAGAGTTCTGTTTTGAAGAGTCTCACTGTTGGTGCTGCTTGAGGATTTCCTACTTTAAACATCTCCCTGAGCAGGCTCATCCTTCTGTATGCCTGAAGCCTAAAAGAAACAAAAGAGCGTGGGCTGGAGGTTTAGGGAAGTCATTCAGCATCTATGGGCCCATTTACCAAAGGAATTAGGTACTCACTACTTCCAAAGTCCTTTCCTGCTATAAAACATTACAATTAAATTCTATTTTCTTTTTCTTACTTCTGTGATGTGCTCTGTGCAAGGTGCAGCTCAGGAAGAAAGCGTTGACAGCCAGTAGCAAACTAAAGCAGATTCTCCAAGCTAAAACAAAACAAAACAAAAATCAATAACAAACACAAAGAGGTCTCCAGCTGCTACCTAACATATTTTTGCAATGGTGCTGGCTCAAAGATAGACACTTGGAAGACCGTGTGGATCGATTTTCATGCCTATATTGCCAGTAAATTCCCCCTTTCCACCATGGCTTTGGATCCCAGGACATCTGTGAACCACAGGGTGTTCTGTTAACAGCTGTCTCCTAGATAACCATCAACCTGCAATTTGACTTTGCAGAATTGGAAGGGAAGTCCTGCTTTCATAAGCCAGTTTCACAAAACAAAAAACAATGCCTCAATTCTTGACTCCAAGCCTAAAAGCTGTAAGTAATGGTCCCATAAATGATTAAAACAGCAGCTGGTAATGTCTTGGAAACAGATTGATCAGCTGGAATGCCTTAAAATCTGTCTAGATTCTGTTTGCCTTTGAGCAATATGAACTAACTCTGATGGAAGCCTGAGTAAGAATGGATGTTTAGACCCCAAAGATGTCAAGATAATTATGAAAACCCTGGCAGAGACTGCATCTCTCTAGGCAGCTGCTAGCATATTTTAACATTCCATGGTGGGGTATAAATTTTGGAAGAGTTTTGGCATATGAGAACTCATGGTGACCCTTGTTGAACTGGCCAGGATGTTCCACATCGAATCTCCTAGTACTATCATTTACTCATACTTATTGCCAATGGGTTTTACTATTTATTCATCATGGGGGATGCAGTGGTGGATAAAACAGACTTCTTTCTCTTATTGAGCTTATGTCATGTTGGAAGGAACGGACAATAACCTGTTAAAGAAGACCCAAAAAACCCACACCTGTTGCCATCATCAAGTCAATTCCAGCTCATGGTGAGCCCATGTGTTACAGAGTAGAACTACTTCATAGGGTTTTCTTGGCTGTAGTCTTTATGGAAGCAGATCACCAGGCCTTTCTTCTACAGAGTGGGTATGAACCGCCAACTTTTAGGTTACTAGTTGAGTGCAAACCACTTGCATCACCCAGGCTCCTGTTAAATAAATAATTTATATATATTTGCGTAGTAATAGGAGTCATGTTGGAAATAAAGCTGAAGTGCTGGAATGCTACTTTAAATTGTGATACAGGCAGTCCCCGGGTTACGAATGAGATCCGTTCCTCAGTGTGTCTTTAAGAATTTCTAAGTAAGTTGGAACAGGCGCATACAGTTCTTACTTAGCCTTACTTCAGTGCAAGAAGAGGCTGGAAGCCTTTTCAATGATTTAAAATTTAGCTGCATGTGCAGCAAGTGAAGGTGATTGTGATGAAGAATTTGTTGCAAGTAGGGGTTGATGCAGTTGTTTCAAAGTGAGGGCAAGTTTACATACAATTAAAGGGCAAGTACCACTTGTCTTGGAAAGCCTATGGGGCAGTTGTACTCTGTCCTATAGGGTCGCTGTGAGTTGGGATCCACTCGATCACAACAGGTTTGGTTTTTTGTTTTTTTACCAGTTGTCTGTAAGTCGGACATTTGTAACCGGGGGACTGCCTGTATCAGGAAAGGCCTCTTCGAAGAGGTGACATTTGAGCAGAGACTTGAGTGATGAGAAGGAAGGGGCCAACAGTGTAAATACCTAGGGGAAAAGCTTTCCTGCCAGAGGGAACAGTGCGTGTAAAGGTCTTGAGGTGAGAATGGGTTTAGGATGTTGAAGAACAAGAAGGCAGAAGGGGCTGAAGTCCCGTGAGTGAGGAGAAGAGTATCAGGAGATAAGGTTAAAAAAAAGAAGAAAAAGAAAAAGTCAGCAGAATTCAGATGAAGGTTGCCTTCTAGATGATAAGGAATTGGGTATCATTCTATGGGGAACCAGTACAGGGTTTTAAACAGGGAAGTTTTAAACAAGAATAGGATGTGATTTTTTTTTTTTTTTTTTTAAGGTGGCAGTTATAGCATGATTGTATGCTGCTGAGAGTGGTCCAGAGGGAAATTGAGATACAGGAAAAAAAAAACAAAAAAAGAGCAGGGATATTTTCAAGAGCAAAGTCCTTGAGTAGGTGAGAGGATATGGGATCCAGGGCCATAGATCAGAGCAGGAAATGTTCTTCCACCGAATCATTAGGGAAGATGTAGTATATGGAACCAAAAAAAGTGAGTTTGTAAAGTATGTGATAAGTAAATTATGTAGATCTCACAAAATTGCTTCCATTTTTCAGTGAAATAGGAAGCAAAGATCATCAGCTGAGAATGAGGAAGGCAGAGGAGGTGGTGTTGAACATTTAAGAAGAGAGAATATAAATTTTCCAGGGAAATAAAGTAGGACTGCTGAGCTGTACTTGATACCCTTGAGAAGTCTGTGGTCGTTAATCTGAGTTTGTGCTCTTTGTTCAAGACAGATGTTAGTATTCAATAGCTTAGTGAGGAGAGAGTATGATGCTAAGCAAAGGACATGGGATAGAGGCTGAAGAGCTGGCCTCAAACCTCTTAGAATGTAGAGACTTTGTATTTCTAGCTGTGTAACCTTGAGTATGTGATTCAATTTTCGGAGTCTCACTTTCTTTATCTGTAAAATGGGGTCAATATTTCCTACCAGACAGGGTGATTGTGCATATCAAATCAGATAACATATTTAATGTTTTTGTTTTAAAAAAACTTGCCATCAGTCCTCTGCAGCCTGTGTGTCATTAGATAACCAGCTGTGAGGATCAGTGCTTGCTTAGTATATTCTGTGTGGGTTGTGTATGTGGCCTGAAGCAAACCTTAAACCTTGATATCTGTGAGAAAAGAACATCAGAGGGTTCTGTGCTCAAACCAGACATAGGTAATGGACACTTAGGGGCCCAAGAAGAAATGGAGTCTGAGATGGGGTGTGGATGGAGGTGGAGTCAGAAGGAAGCAACTAGGGAAAAAAGGAGTAAGTTAAAGCAGAAAAAGGACAGAGATCCATGATGGTGAAAGGGGGTTATAGACTAAAGGAAGGTCACCCATACGGTTCATTGTTTCTGTTACGGTTCCGATGGTTCCTTTGGCCCATCTTCATTATTACCAATTTAGTGCCAAACCCTGGACCAGGATATCAAATTTACAGATTTTACTTTTGACAGAAGAAGGAATGTGAGAAGGTGGGCCAGGTGAGAGTCATGGTCTTGGGGGGATCTATCTCTTTTAGAAGTGAGGAAAAGGAAGAAATCGAGTCAGTGGAAGATTGGATTAGTACTGCTAAATCCTGTTTCTCCACACTTTCTCTGTCCCAATCTCATCCTCTTCCTTCTGTCAAGCAAGTTGCTGATTGAGGGCTGAACTTGTAGTTAACAAATAATGAATAAATAAAATAAGGAAATACCAATACATTTGAGGAATATGCTCACTGAGCTATTTTTAGGTAAACCTTGGTACAACTTGACCTAAAAATTTGCAAGCCATAGCTGACTCCCCATGTTCGCTTTAGTTAAGACTTAGCAGAAGCCAGTGAATGTGAGTTGTAAAAGATAAAACCACATGTGAAGCAAATCTTTGTAGACACACTGTCTTTTTTAACTATCTCAAATATTTTTTTCGAAATGGCCTGGCTATAAATAAATTATCATAGTTCTCTTGGCTGTTTCCAAAGTGACTGGGCACTCAGTGTTGTCTGGCTACACACTGAGCAGCCCCTGGTCACGTAGGCAATGTTGTAAAATCTTCTTCAAATGTACTATGGATGTGCCTTCGTTATTTTTCAAAAGCCCGAGGGTTGACTGTCAGGGATCACACTTCATCTCTTGTTCTCTTCATTCTAGGGCTTTCCTATTGAGAAACTTTCAATGAGCTAAAAAAGATACACCACTCATCGTCCTTCTGGACCATTTATTCATAAAATGTCTTACTGTAGACATGAGGTAACATTGTGGGAAAATGCAGAACCATGAAGGGAAGCATCTTCTATTGTTCATTCTATCCTTTTCTCCTGCCCCACATCTGTAATTTTTTCACTTTGTCCATATTCCCTACATTGACTTAAGCAGAAGACTCCCTCTCCCTTTTATTACAGACAGCATTGATCATGAAGTACTGTAAGTTCTTTAGCATTTGCTGGATCTATCCTCTCTTCTTCATCCTCTCTGCCTCAGTTCAGGATCTCAGAAGTCTCATACTCATCTCTTAACTGGACTCTTTTTCTCCTTTTTAACCTTCCTTCAATATTTTCCTTTTACGAGTCAAAGCTATCATTTCCCTCATTAAAATCTACTCGTTTACAAAACTATGTTGTTTGTTGTTGACATAAAGTCAGCCCTCAATTCATGGCCATCCCATAGAGTTTTCGTTTTCATTTTTGGAAGGAGATCACCAGGCCTTTCTTCTTAGTCTGCTGAAAACAGTTCAACATCATAGCAACATGCAAGCCTTCACTAACAGACAAATGGTGGCTGTGCTTGAGGGGCATTGGCTGGGAATCCAATCCTTGTCTCCTGCATAAAAGGCAAGAATTCTACCACTGAACCACCATGGTACCCTCACAAAACTATGTTGTTGTTGTTAGGGTGCTGTGGAGTCGATTTTTGACTCAGCAACCCAAGCTGACAGAGTAGAACTGCCTCATAGGGTTTCCTAGGCTTGTATTCTTTACAGGGAGTCCTAGTGGCACAGTGGTTAGGAGCTACAGCATGCTACAGCTGCTGACCAAAAGGTGGGCAGTTCAAATCCACCAGCTGCTCCTTGGAGGCCCTAGGGAGCAGTTCTCCTCTGACCTATAGGGTTGCTATGAGCTGGAATCAACTCAATGCAACAGGTTTTTGGTTTCTAATCTTTAGGAAGTAGATCACCAGGTCTTTCTCCCACAGAGCCGCTGGGTGGGTTTAAACTACCAACCTGTCAGTTAGCAGCCGAGTGCTTAACCATTGCACCACCAGGGTTCCTTCGCAAAACTATAGAGACAGTAAAAAGATCAGTGGTTGCCAGGGGATCAGAGGGAGAAGGGGAGGGATGAATAGGTGGAGCGCAGGGCATTTTTAGGGGAGTGAAACTATTCTGTATGATACTGTAATGATGGATACATGACTATACATTTGTTAAAATCCATTTCATTGTACAATACAGAGTCAACCCTAATGTAAACTAGGGACTTTAGTTAACAATAATGTATCAATATTGGTTCATAAATTGTAACAAATATACCATAGGAATGCAAGGTACTAAAAATAGGAGAAACAGTGTGCAGGGTGGAAGGTATATGGGAAGTCTATGCTTTCTGCATCATTTTTTTGTAAACCTAAAACTACTCTAAAAATAAAGTCTATTTAAAAAAGATCCACTGCCTTGAGTATTGTGCTTTTTTAAGATCTTTCTATATGGGATCAAATTGAAAATAGCAATTTGAAAGATTAGATAGGAGCCTTATGGGGCAGTGGATTTAAGTTAATGGGGGAGGAATAATTTGGAAAAGGAGGGTGGGAATTGTTGCACAACTCAAAGAATGTAATCATTGTCACTGAATTATACATATAGAAATTGTTGAAATGGTTTTATGTTCTACTGTGTATATTCTCAACAACAACAACAACAAAAGATCCACTGAACTGCTTCTAGTTGCTTCCAAACTCTGAAACTAACTTGCATGCTCCATTCTTATTGTACCCCCACCTGCTTTTCTGACCCCATACCTGTCTGCCTTCCATTTGTCCTATGCCCAAGCCACACCGTATTACCTTCGCATCACTGTCCCTTCCTCACAATCATTGCTGTGTTTGAGCCTATTGTTGCAGCAGCTATGTCAGTCCATCTTCTCGAAGGTCTTCCCCTTTTTTGCTGACTCTCTACCTTGCCAAGCGTGATGCCTTTCTCCAGGGATTGGTCCCTCCTGATAACATGTCCAAAGTACATGAGATGAAGACTCTCCATTCTTGCTTCTAAGGAACACTCTGGCTGTACTTCTTCCATGACAGACTTGTTCGTCCTTCTGGCAATCCATAGTATATTCAGTATTCTTTGCCAACACCATAATTCAAGCCATCAGTTCTTCTTCGGTCTTCCTTATTCATTGTCCAGCTTTTGCATGCGTATGAGGCAGTGGAAAATACCATAGTGTTGTGGATTGAGTTGTGTCCCCCCAAAATGTGTGTCAACTTGTCTAGGCCATGATTTCCAGTGTTGTGTGATTGTCTACCACTTTGTCATCTGATATGATTTTCCTATGTGTTGTAAATCCTACCTCTATAATGTTAATGAGGCAGGATTAGAGGCAGTTATGTTAATGAGGCAGGACTCAATCTACAAGATTAGGTTATGTTTTAAGTCAATCTCTTTTGAGATATAAAAGAGAGAAGCATGCAGAGAGACATGGGGACCTCATTACCACTGTATTGGATTGAATTGTGTCCCCCCAAAATATCTGTCAAATTGGCTAGGTTATGTTTCCCAGCATTGTATGATTATCTACCATTTTGTCATCTGATGTGAATTTCCTATGTGTTGTAAATTCTATCGCTATGATGTAGTGAGATGGATTAGTGACAGTTATATTGATGAGATCTACAGGATTAGATAGTGTCTTAAGGCAATCTCTTTTGAGATATAAAAGAGAGAAGTGAGCAGAGAGACATGGGGACTTCATACCACCAAGAAAGCAGTGCCAGCAGCAGAGCGAGTCCTTTGGACCTGAGGTTCCTGCACTGAGATTCTCCCAGACCAAGAGAAGACTGATGCATCACAAGGACCTTCCTCCAGATCTGACAGAGAGAGAAAGCCTTCCCCTGGAGCCAGAGCCCTGAATTTGGACTTCTAGTCTACTGGACTGTGAGAGAATAAACTTCTGTTTGTTGAAGCCATCTACTTGTGGTATTTTTGTTACAGCAGCACTAGATAACCAAGACAACCATCAAGCAAGAAGAGCCAGGAGCACACGTCCTTTGGACCTGGGGTCCCTTCACTGAAAAGCTCCTAGACCAGGGGAAGATTGATGACAAGGACCTTCCCCCAGAGCCTATATATAGAGAAAGACTTCCCCTGGAGCTGGCACCCTAAATTTGTACTTCTAGCCTCCTAAACTGTGAGAGAATAAATTTCTCTTTGTTATAGCCATCCACCTGTGGTATTGCTGTTGTAGCAGCACTAGATAACTAAGAAACATAACTTGGGTCAGGCACACCTTAGTCTTCAAAGTGACATCTTTGCTTTTCAGCATTTTAAAGAGGTCTTTTGCAGCAGATTTGCCCAATGCAATATGTTGTTTGATTTCTTGACTGCTGCTTCCATGGGCATTGATTGCAAATAATCTGAGAACCTTGCTTGCTGAAAGTGAAGAGGACTTGAAGCACTTACTAATGAAGATCAAAAACCACAGCCTTCAGTATAGATTACACCTCAACATAAAGAAAACAAAAATACAACTGGACCAATAAGCAAGATCATGATAAATAGAGAAAAGATTGAAGTTATCAAGAATTTCATTTTACTTGGATCCACAATCAATGCCCACAATCAATGCTACCTCCAATACAGCTTAATAAATGTTGAATGAATGAATGCCTGCTTCCAAGGGGACAAGGGTCCCAGGTGAGGCATCTGCCCTTCCTTTTAAAACACTTCAGCTCCAGATGTCCTGCAAGGTCTCAACCTCTCTGCTGAGCCAGAAAATTTAAGGCTTTGGTTTTTCTTCTCTTTTAGGAGGTTTCCAGTAGTTATGTCTTGGGGCATGTCCATTTATCTGTGTCTCTTTTCCTTTTGGACCCAGAGGGTGATGGACGCCATTTTGGTTTAAATGTCGGCTACCACTAATGGGAAGTTTGAGTGCACAGCTAGAGCTGGCTCTGACAGTGTGATATTTTTCTGTGAAGATTACTTTATACGAGAGATGGTATTCAAATCACAAATCTCATTTAGAAAATTATTTTTCTGCCAACACCAGCTGCAAATGGCTGATAATGCCACAGTGGTCATACTTTTTACCGATTAAACAAAGTATAGTAATCCATTAAAAATAGCATTGAGCTTAAATCCATAATAATCATCCAAAACAATTAGTAGTTACCTAGTTATTCTAGAGTGAATGTTTCAGTCTTGCTAAGTGAGTAGGTGTGGTTTAGGTATTCCTTAATCCTCTCACATCTAATTATAAATAGGTTTTATTTCTAAGTGCCAAGTCTCCTTTTTAAAAATAAATGTTATGGTTATATATCTCCTGTGCACTGTGTTCTGATACAGTGTGAATAGAAAATTCACATGGACACTGATACACTTAAATAATAAGAGTACTTTGATTCATTCAGTAAGTACTTACTGAGTGTCTATTATGTGCCAGCATAGCTCTAGATGCTGAGAGTACAATTAACAAACCAGTGGAAATATCTGCTCACGGGGCTTATTATTTCACAATTGTACAGGAGTTTACAAAACACTTTCATATACATGCCTACTTTTGATTTTTCACAATAACCTTATGAGGTAGACAGGGCAAGAATTATTACTGTCCTCCTATAGGGTCATTAGGAGTTGGAATTGACTCAGTGACAATTTTTTTTTTTTTTTTTTTTGCTTCCTATAGTTAAGAGGTGTCCCTGGGTGGTGCAAAGGGTTAAATGCTTGGCTACTAACTGAAAGGTTGGGAGTTGGAATCCACCCGCAGTCACCTCGGAAGAAACGCCTGGAGAACTACTTCCAAAAGATCACAGTCATTAAAAACCCTATGGAATACAGTTCTATTCTGAAACACATGAGGTTGCCATGAATTGGAGTCAACTAGATCCATGAATTGGAGTCAACTAGATGGTAACTGGTTTGATTTTACAATTAAGAAGACCTAAGCTCAGAATGGAGCCCTGGTAGCGTAGTGGTTAAGAGTTTGGCTGCTAACCAAAAGATCAGCAGTTCAGACCTACCAGCTGTTCCTTGGAAACCCTAAGGGGCAGTTCTACTCTGTCCTGTAGGACCGCTATAAGTCGGAATTGACTCGACAGCAGTGGGTTTGGTTTGGGTTTTTTTTTTTTTTTAAGCTCAGAATGGGAGCCCTGGTGGTGCAGTGGTTAAGAGCTCAGCTGCTAACCGAAAGGTTGGCAGTTCGAATCCACCAGCTGCTCCTTAGAAACCCTATGGGGCAGTCCTACTCTGTCCCATAGGATCGCTATGAGTCAGAATTTATGTCAAGGGATTTGGTTTTGGTTTACGCTCAGAATGTCCTGATGACTTAAACAAGAACATATAACCAGTATCTAGTGGTAGATCTAGGATTTGAAGCAAGATGTCCTGGTGTGTGTGTGCAGTGCTTTTTGCTGCACCATTTTTGCAATGACAATCCATTTCTTCGAGTCAGAAAGACACATGCAGTGTGCACTGGGAATGAAGACAGCTAAAAACACCCCACCATGAGGAGACTCCCTGTCCTTCTATCAGCTTCCCTTTCTTTGTACTTCTGATATCTTTTTGCTTCCTTCTCTGTCTCTTATGTCTTTTTCTACACTTCCTTCATTGTATCCAGATAGCATCCTTAAAACACTTTCTGGGGAAGTCTCCATTGCCTGTATTCCCTTGAATCTATCTGGAGGTGCCTCAAAAGAAAGACCTGGTGATTTGCTTCCAGAAATCATCCGTTGAAAACCTTGTGAAGCACAGCTCTATTCTGATACATGTGGGGTTGCCATGAGTCAGAAATGCCTCTATGGCAACTGGTTTTCTCCTATATATTCCTTATTTGATAACTAACCTATGTATATAATGATATGTCCTTGGGTAAAATGACTGGTAGTAGAATTTATTTGTAAAAATCTGAACAAAGGGTACTGTTGATGCAGAAGAAATAAAATAAGACTTTTGACATGTTTATAATTTATTAACAACACACGTGAAGAAAAGAAGGAGGTGGTTCCTTGACTCCATTCAGTGTGTTCCTCCTTGGTTCCTTTCATTTTATCACCTCTGAGTTTGGCTTATTCTATAAGGATCTAGCAGCCTTTAGGACAATAAATGATGGCACGAAGTGGGTATGACTCAAAGGCAGAAAACAGCTAGGGAAGTTACTTGAAGGAGAGTTCAGGGGAAATTATGCTTGTGCTGGGAGGGACAGACATGCATCCTCTGTAGATTGGAGAGGCCTGTGAGATTCAGCAGGATGCTGGTGAGGGTGGCAGTTCCATGAGTCAGGCCAAGATTTTCCAATCTGATGGCAACCACCTTTGCTGAGACAAAATCATCTAGATTGGTGGTTCTCAAACTTTAGCATTAGAATCACCTGAAGGGCTTGTGAAAACAGATTGCTGGGCACCATCCCCAGAGTTTCTGATTTGGTAGATCTATTGCTGCTAGTGAGGCACCCAGGTGGCACAGTGGTTAGGAGCTCAGCTGCTAACCAAAGGGTCAGCAGTTTGAATCCACCAGCCAGTCCTTAGAAACCATATGTGGCAGTTCTGCTCTGCCCTATGGAGTTGCTATGAGTCAGACTTGACAGCAGCGGGGATTTTTTTGGCTGCTGCTAGTTGGGGGGCCTCACTTTGAGAACTACTGATTTAGGTGCTACAACCGGTCTCTAGGTGGTACAAGTGGTTAAGCGCTTGACCTCTAACGGAAAGGCTGGTGGTTCAAGTCCACCCAGAGGCACCAGGCCATAGTCTCACTGTCACAGAAAGGGGAATAATTTTCTCCTGGAATTTTAGCAAATAATCAAGCACTTAAGTCAGGAAAGGGGCCCTGATGGCCCAGTGGTTAAACGTTTGACTGCTGACTAAAAGGTCAGCAGTTCAAATCCACCAGCGGCTCCTTGGAAACCCTATGGGGTGGCTCTACTCTGTCCTCTAGGGTTGCTAAGAGTCAGACTCGATTCGACGGCAATGGGTTTGGTTTTTTTATTTTTATTTTTTAAAGTAGGGAAAGATAATGCTAGAGAGAGTGTGCCTAATTCAGGAGGAAGCTAGAGAGCTCAACATGGCGGAGGCTGCTGGAGAGGACAGCCCAGAAGTGAATTTGCCATAAGCTTTCATGCTGACAGACCAGACACAGCCCAGTCCTTGCCTTACCGAGGGAGTGAGTATCTGCTGTGTGAACTGAGGGCCACAGAACTCTGTGTTGTGGAGCGTTTATACACCCAACATGTAAATTACAGTGCTTGTGAATTGGGGCTGGTTCACATGTAAATAAGAAGATGCTTGAGTTAACCCACTAAGCCTCTCTCTGAAAAGAATGAATATCTAGGAACTAAGGGCTGTACTGAAGGACTTGCAAATAATAGGCAGGGAGAGCAAGCTGTTCTAATTCCAAAGGACTTCTAGAATGAAAAATAATGAGGGGTGGGATGGGGGCGGGGAGGGTAAAACATCAGAAGAAGCAATCTTCCATGAAAATCCGCCTGTATGCCATTAATGTATGTCTTTCCAAATAAGAGCAAGCAAATGAGAAAATAGCAAGGAGGCATAAATAAAGGCGGGGGTGAGCTGTGAAGGGGAACACGTTATGCAAGGAGGGAGCCTTTTATTTTAAAGGGCTGGCTGCTATAAAAATATGCGCATTACGCACTTGTGTTTATAACTCACTCAAAACATGAGATTTCCCGTTATGTTCAAGTCCTCTTTTCTCTGAAATTGAAGCCCCCAGATCTGATGAATTTAATCAGGGTTTCTAGTGTAAAGGAGGAAGAGGTGAAGGAATGCTTAATTTGGCCTCACCATGCATCTGAGTACCTTGGATGTTTGCAAGATTGATTGGCTTTGCTTTCTTGTTTGCATGCTTCCTTTGCTCTTCACTCAACTCACTTGCCATAAATCTGAGAGAGATGGATGGCTGTGGAAGCGTTTTAAACTCCCCCCTTTAGGTCCAGTGTTGTTGTTGTTAGGTCCTGTCAAGTAGATTCCAAGTCGTAGTGGTCCCATGTGACAGAGTAGAACTGCCCTATAGGGTTTTCTTGGCTGTAATCTTTACATGAGCAGATTGCCAGGTCTTTGTCCCACAGAGCTGCTAGGTGGGTTCTAACGGCCAACCGTCTGGTTAGCAGCTGAGTACTTAACCATTGCACCACCAGGACTCATTTAGGTCCAATACTGTTGATTTAAGCATCATAAACTGGTACACAAGAGCAATTGCAGGGTCTTCTTCTTCCTTCTATTTCTTTTAAAGAAAAAAGGATGGGAAGTATTCAGATGCTGCAACCAGCTACGTGTTTTTAATGTGTCAGCCCTGGGTGATGAGAGATTAAAAATGTCCATGGCTGCTGAGTGACACTTTATGTCACGGCATAGCAGCCTTTGCTCTGAAATCGGTTGCTTCAAATGTGGAGAAAGCAGCCACTGCTGAGACTCAAGAACTTATCCCTGGGCTCTGAGGCTTACTTGCTCTTGTCCTCTCTGAATTCTCCCTTCGTAGATCTGGCACCATCAGCCAGAGGCAAAACCAAGGCTTAACAGGAAGAAAGATATCTCCTTGGGACGCACAGGTCTCAATCCAGAAGAAAAGCTGTAGAGACAGCTATTTAAGGCAGCCTGAAATGATGCCAGGTAATCAGAGAAGGGAGTCCCTGGGTGGTACAAATGGTTAAGAGCAGCTGCTAACTGAAAGGTTGTAGGTTCAAGTCCACCTAGAGGTACCTTGAAAGAAAGGCCTGGTGATCTACTTCCAAAAAAATCAGCCACTGAAAACCCTGTGGAGCCATATTCTACTCAGACACACATGAGGTCACCAAGAGTTAGAGTTGCCTCGATGGCAACAATTGGTTTGTATTTAGCCAACCTAGATTTGCACCCTTAATTTGTACCCTTGTTTCATGCTTAATAATCTGGGGCAAGTTATTTCACTTATCTGAGTCTCTGTTTACCCATCTGTAAAACTCAGATGATTATTAGGTCTTCTTCACAAGGTTATTTGGTTTTTTTAAATGAGTGAACACACCTGTAGTTCCTGAAGTACAGTAGGTGTCTGCTTCCACCCTCAAAGAATAATGCATTGAATATCAAGCAAATATATTTCTAAAGCAAAATTGAAGCAAGCAGATGGATGTCATTTTTTTAAAAATTGATGCTATTTTATCTTATGAACAATTAACTTAGTGATCTGCTGCTACCAGGATCCTAAGGTGTAGCTGAGAACATTTATGTATTACTATACAGTCCTTATATTAAGACCAGTTAATATGACTATTATTGAAATTTACACACTAACCACTAAGGCCAAAGATGAAGAAATTGAAGATTTTTTACCAACTTCTGCAGTCTAAAATTGATCAAACATGCAGTCAAGATGCACTGATAATTACTGGTGATTGGAATGTGAAAGCTGGAAACAAAGAAGGATCAGTAATTGGAAAATATGGCCTTGGTGATAGAAATGATGCCGGAGATCGCATGATAGAATTTTGCAAGACCAACAA
This sequence comes from Trichechus manatus latirostris, assembly GCF_000243295.1. Lineage (NCBI taxonomy): Eukaryota > Metazoa > Chordata > Mammalia > Sirenia > Trichechidae > Trichechus > Trichechus manatus. The sequence goes on along the minus strand of NW_004444034.1, from coordinate 9,632,166 downwards.
CTTCTTCATTGCAAATACCTTTTTTCAACAACATAAACAGTTTGGCTATACATGTGGACCTCACCTGACAGAATACACAGGAATCAAATTGACTATATCTGTGGAAAGAGACGATGGAAAAGCTCAATATCATCAGTCAGAGCAAGGCCAGAGGCCTACTGTGGAACACACCATCAGTTACTCATAGGCAAGTACAAGCTGACGCTGAAGAAAATTAAAATAAGTCCGTGAAAGCCAAAGTACGACCTTGAGTATATCCCACCTAAATTTAGAGACCATCTCAAGAATAGATTTGACGCATTGAACACTAATGACCGAAAACCAGACAAGTTGTGGAATGACATCAAGGCTGTTATACATAAAGAAAGCAAGAGGTCATTAAAAAGACAGGAAAGAAAGAAAAGACCAAAATGGATGTCAGAAGAGGTTCTGAAACTTGTGTTTGAACATCGAGTAGCTAAAGTGAATGGAAGAAATGATGACGTAAAAGAGTTGAACAGAAGATTTCAAAGGGCGGCTCCAGAAGATAAACTATTAGAAAACCAAAAGGGAAGAACACACTCAGCATTTCTAAAGCTGAAAGAACTGAGGAAAAAATTCAAGCCTCGAGCTGCAACAGTGAGGGTTCTTTGGGCAAAATACTGAATGACACAGGAAGCATCAAAAGAAGATGGAAGGAATATAGAGTCACTGTACCAAAGAATTGGTCGACATTCAGTCATTTCAGGAAGTTGCATATGATCAAGAACTGATGGTACTGAAGGAAGAAGTCCAAGCTGCACTGAAGGTATTGGCGAAAAACGAGGCTCCAGGAATTGACGGAATACCAAGTGAGACATTTCAACAAATGGATGCAGCATTGAAAATGCTCACTCGTCGTCTATGCCAAGAAATTTGGGAGACGGTTACCTGGCCAATCGACTGGAAGAGATCCATATTTATGCCTATTCCAAAGGAATGTGATCCAACCGAATGCGGAAATCATTGAACAATATCATTAATATGATATGCAAGTAAAATTTTGCTGAAGATCATTCAAAAGTGGTTGCAGCAGTACATTGACAGGGAACTGCCAGAAATCTAAGCCAGGTTCAGAAGAGGATATGGAAAGAGGGATATCATTGCTGATGTCAGATGGATCCTGGCTGAAAGCAGAGAATACCAGAAAGATGTTTTCCTGTGTTTTATTGATTATGCAAAGGCATTGAACTGTGTGGATCATAATAAATTATGGATAACATTGCAAAGAATTAGAATTCCAGAACACTTAATTGTGCTTGTGGGGAACCTACACATAGGTTGAGAGGTAGTCGTTTGAACAGAACAAGGGGATACTGCGTGGTTTAAAGTCATGAAAGGTGTGCATCAGGGTTGTATCCTTTCACCATACTTATTCAATCTGTATGCTGGGCAAATAATCCGAGAAGCTGGACTGACTATATGAAGAAGAACTCAGCATCAAGGTTGGGGAAAAACTCATTAACAACCTGCAATATGCAGATGACACAACCTTGCTTGCTGAAAGTGAAGAGGACTTGAAGCACTTACTGATGAAGATCAAAAACTACAGCCTTCAGTATGAATCAGTATGAGCCTTCACCTCAACATAAAGAAAACAAAAATCCTCACAACTGGACCAATAAGCAACATCATGATAAATGTAGAAAATATTGAAGTTGTCAAGGATTCCATTTTGCTTGGATCCACAATCAACACCCATGGAGGCAGCAGTCAGGAAATCAAATGACATATTGCATTGGTCAAATCTGCTGCATAAGACCTCTTTAAAGTGTTGAAAAGCAAGAGGTCACTTTAAGGACTAATGTGTACCTGACCCAAGCCATGGTGTTTTCAATCGCCTCATATGCATGTGAAAGCTGGACAATGAGTAAGGAAGGCCGAATAATTGATGCCTTTGAATTATTGTGTTGGTGAAGAATATTGAATATACCACGGACTGCCAAAAGAACAAACAAATTTTTCTTGAAAGAAGTACAACCAAAATGCTCCTTAGAAGCAAGGATGGCGAGACTTGTCTCACATACTTCGGACATGTTATCAGGAGGGATCAGTCCTGGAGAAGGACATCATGCTTGGTAAAGTAGAGGGTCAGCGAAAAAGAGGAAGACCCTCGACAAGAAATGGATTGACACAGTGGCTGCAACAATGGGCTCAAGCACAGCAACGATCATGAGGATGGCACAGGACCGGGCAGTGTTTTGTTTTGTTGTACATAGGGTCACTATGAGTCGGAACCGATTGAATGGCACCTAACAACAGTGCAGTCTGTTGGCTCTCCTCCTTTACACCTTTCCAAGCAGAAATTGGCCTCTGTTGGTGTGTGAAGAGGATGGAGCAGCTATCCAAGAGGTGGCTATGCCCACCCTAGCCGTTTCTCTCAGATACCAGTCCAGGGAAGCCTGAGGGAATACATTCAATCCATGTGTCAAACAGGCTGCTCCAGAAATGGCAGAGGAGCTGGCCACCTGGTGCTGAATAAACCCAAGAGTGTGTTTGCAGATCTATGAAAATGCCAGCATCACTGCCAGTGTGGGCGGCTTGACTGGAGCACTCTGAGTGTCCTGCCTCCCTTCCCTTCCTCTTTGCAGGAGCCCAGCTAAGAGAGGACAGAGCATAGGGTACTTTTGAAGTAATGGGTTGTAGTCCAGCTGTTCTTGGTTTGCTTTGTGTGGCTCATCCAAGCTCAGGCAATTGTTCTTGCAGCCTTGAAATGGTTTTTCGATTTACCATTTTTAGTTTTCCATCATTTGATTCTGCCAGCAGTTATTTTTAACCAGTAATGCCACCAAAAAAAAAAAAAAAACTCTTAGCATTTGAAGTAGATTACTATATTTTATCAGCAGATGCCAGCTACTGAACTTACACTTAAAAAGTAAACATACTGAAACACTGCATATTCAGTCACAGAGCTGCCACGTAGCATTTAAATAGCATGCATGCCAGCTCAGGGTTCCTTCCTCCCTCCCTCTTTCCTTTCTTCTTTTGCCCTCCCTCCCTCCAGCCCCTCCTTCCTCCCTTTCTTTCTTTGTAATTGTTTTAAAGCTTAAACAAGATCATTACATTCTTCTGTTAAAAACCCTATAATGCCTTTCTAGTGTGATTAAAATAAAATTCAAAGTTCTTTTGGAGGCCAGTGGGCTATGTCTACCTCTAAAATTTCATCTACCACTTCTCATTTACTACACCCACTGGCTATCATTCAGCCCTTTGGATGCACAGAGGATATGTTCCTGCCTCATAGTTCTCTCTGCTTGGAATGTTCTTTCCTCATAGTGTTTCATGACAGGCTCCATCTCATCATGTCAGTCTCTGCTGTAATATCACCACCTCATAGAGGCCTTTTCTGACTACTGTGTATAAATAACACCCCATTCCTTGACATCAAGTTGAATTATTTTCTTTGCAGCATTTACTACCAGCTGAAATGAATCTTGCTTACTCGTTTATTTTCTGTTTTCCTGAACTAGATGGCAAGCTCAGTAAGGGTGGGGGATCTAACTTGTCTTCTTTGTTGCTATTCTCTAGAGCTTAGAACAATGTGTAATACAGAGTAGATGCTCAAGAAATGTTTGCTAAATGAAAGGATAGTTAAAAAAACTGGACCATTCCCACCAATATTTAAAGCTGTTTAAGCCTGTGACTTCCCAAAGGAAAAACAAAACAAAAACAAAAAAATAGATCTACTTTCTTTTCCAACAACTCCCGTCAGTCACTGCCCTATATTCTCTTCCTGTCTCACATTCCCCTCTCTCAACATCTAAACCCCTTTCTTGCTCCCCTTTGTCACTTGGGCTCCAAATGGGCTCATTACCACCTTGGAGGAGAATTGGGGAGCACGTGCAAGTATTTATTTTTCCTCAGCTATTTGCCTCTCAAATGGAATACTGACAGATCTAATAATAACTCCTGTATCACCAAAGGTTTTCTTCATTGCCCAACAAAGCTAGAACAATGAACACATAGCCTGTCAATGTTGGATTCTGCCTTTTTCTCTGGGGAAATATTTTAGTTGGATCCTGGATCTAAGGAGAATGGGATCGAGATTAGACCAATTTTTCTGCACATAAAAAAAAAAAAAAGTCTTCAAAATAATCTTGGCCACTTTTCGACTTGCTTGTAAGTTAGAAACGTGCATCTGCATATGTGGGCAAGATGTGTGTCTATGGGGTGTGTGTGTGTGTGTGTGTGTGTGTGTGTGTGATCCAAATTCTCTGTGTGGGAATGATCAATGGGGATAGTAGTGTGAATGCTTTTGGGGATCAGGGGAGGGTTATAGACATTTTCATGGTCAAACAAATCTCTAAGCATTCTTTCAAATACAACTAATACTGTGTTTCCTGGTACGGTATCAGTAAGAGATCTTTACCAGTCACTAGTTCCCACACCTCTCTAGCACAATAGGAACTTTAGCTCTTACCCTGAGGTGCTCTCATGGGCTGATATGTTTTCTGACTCATTTCCGAAATAATAAGCGGTGCAAATTTTTTAGTGTAAAATCCACAGATTCTTTGAAGATTGATCACCTGGTGTACACTGTAAGTCTATATAATTCAAATATTTGATTCACAAAAAAGCTCTGCTGCTGCCAAGTAACAAAGAAGTCATTGTTTTTCCAGGCCAGGCCGGTATCTCTCTGGAATGTGATATTTAACTTTGTAAGTTTACTAATTCCATAGTTCTTCTATAGTCAAAGTGGACGTTTATCATGGTCAAGATTTATTTTACACAGGCATCATATTGATGCCAGTGTCTAAGTATGCTATTTCTGGATAAATTTCCTTAAGAATCTGAAAGAATTGCTGTGGATTTTAAAATGGCAATTTATCACTATTTTAGATACTGGGACAATCTGCCTGTATTTTCAAAGTCTCCTATGGGAATAATCAGAAAGCTCTTGAAGAAATGGAGAACCCTCAAAAACTGTTAAAAGTGCCAGGAGGCCTTTGTTTGCTGATACTTTTTAGTATAAAACCAAAACCAGACCCGCTGCCATCGAGTCATTCCAACTCATAGAATAGCGACCCTGTAGGACAGAGTACAACTGCCCCATAGGGTTTCCAAGGTGTAAGTCTTTACAGATGCAGACTGCTACACCTTTTACATGTATAAAAATACCTTGAGTGTATGATTAAAGGAAAGGAAATCACTAGAAAATCTTTTCTTAAGAACAGTTGTTTCCCTAAAATACCTTGTCTGTTGTTGCACTGTGTTATTACAGGAGCGTAGGTTAGGGAATTGTTTTGGAGCTCATTTATACTGTGTTTTCCCCCTGCTGAAAACTATCAATCAGCTACTATCCATTAAATTTTTTTCTTATCAAACTGTAGATGGAAAAATGAGTTTAGCTTCTTATGTTACAGTGACATTTTATGGGTATATTATTTTCTCACACTGGGAAAATTAAACTTCTCCTAAGGTTAAATTGCAATGCTCATTACTTTTCTTTGTTTTGAAGCATTCCTAAAGTTCTCTATGCCTGTGCTTCTTTGAAGGCATTTTGGCTGGGTAAGTTATAACAAATGCAAGTTGCAGAAATTGAGAAAACACAGGGAAGTTAATGAAGGAGAGTGTCAAAGGGGCATTAAGTTAAAATGGAACATCACAGTTAGCAGCAACTTTTTTATCAGGGATCGTAGTAAAGGAAAGATAAGATTCAGAGGAAACAGTTAAGAAAAAGGAAGGCAAAGTCTTATGGTAAAGTGTGAGTATTTGAAGTAATTGGCTTTAAGAAGGTCACGTAATTGGAGTTGAAAATGAGCGATGTAAATGGATGTATGTGTTATGGATTGAATTGTGTTCCCCCAAAATATATGTTGGAATCCTAATCCCTATACCTGTGGATGTAATCCTGTTCGGAAATAGAATTTTCTTTGTTATGTTAGTGAGACCAGCGTTGTGTGTCCTAAACCTAATCACTCTGAATTATAGAAACAGCAGATTAGACACACATACACACACACACACACACACACACACTGGGGTGAAGAGGACGACAGAGGCCATGTGAGGATCATCTACAAGCCAAGGAGCCAAGGAACACCTGGAACTACCTACAAGGAAGGAATTGACATGGTTGAGATCCTGATTTGCACTTTTAGCCTTCAGAACTGTGAGAACATAGATTTCTGTTCTTTAAAGCCACCCTCTTGTGGTATTTCTGTCACAGCAGCAATCGGAAACTAAGACATAGTGAATATGGGGACATTTATTGGTCCAGAGGTTTGTGATTGTTTCAGGTCATTGGTCACAATCAAGGAGGCTAGGACTCAAGTGACTTTGGGAATTCTATCTCTCAGGGTTCCAAAAGCTTTGACAGATACATCTGGGGGTTTTCCTTAACCACCCTTGTCTTTATTCTTTCCAGTGTTAGAAGTATAGAAAAATAGATTGCTATTGCTATTGAGAGCCAGCTGCTCAAGACTCACACATAAACTTTCTCTACTAATTACCTAGGAAACAAAGCATCCTATTGTTTTTCTTTTTTCAAAATTTTTTTAAAATTTTGCTTTACATGAAGGTTTATAGAGCAAATTAGCTTCTCATTAAACAATTAATACACATATTGTTTTGTGACGTTTGTTGCCAACCATGAAACGTGTCTACACTCTCCCCTTGTCGACCTTGGATTCCCCATTTCCATTCATCCAGCAAAGCATCATATTCTAAGTAGACAATAGTCAGGATCCAAATCAAGTTGGATATAAAGGTTTTATTAGAGTTCCAACATCTAGCACTTAGAGTGTAAGACCTTAGAGAGTATACAAACTTTTATTGGGAAAAAAAACAAAACATGAAGTAAATATCTTAGAAGCAGCGTGTGATCAAAAGAAGAGTCATTCTAAGTTACGTTGTCTTGCCGTAAGACTAAATCATATATAGTACAAAGATCCGCAATATATTAGCAAACAGAACACCAGAACCCCACACATAGTAGATATTCAGCAAATATTTTTGAATGAATGAAGGCAATAATTCTGAAGCATAAAAACTATGTTGAGACATAACAGAAATTTAGTCCTTATGAAAAAAAACAACAACAGCAACAACGTATATCTTTCTTAGTCCATATGAGGAAATGCAATGATTGTCAAGATGTCCTGGAGGAAGGTGCACAAAGAGCCGAACGAGAGCCTGTGAGGAACATTGAGAGACTGGCGGGTCCATTTTCTCACCTTCTGACTGGACAACTCAGAAACCATGCCAGACACACCAGGAGCAGGTTGCTTTTAAAGGCCTCTGGAAAGGAGATTCACCATCTGGCTTAGTGACCTGGTCTAGGGCTTTAGTAGCCTTCAGAACACCCTTCTTTATTTCTAATGTTTGTCTTTAATCCTTAATTCATCAAATAATTATTAAGGACCTTCTATCTGTCAGGGACTATGCTGACACTGGGGATCCATTAGAGAGCAAACATGGTTGCTGCCCTCATGGACCTATAATCTAATGAAGAAAAATCTTATTCAGGTAGCCCACAAACAAATGCAAAATTATATCATGACGAATCCCACAAAGGAAAATACTCAGTGCTTTTAAAATTCTGAGCAGATAAAAACAGCCAGGATCCCAGCTATGCCACGGATCCCATAATAGTGGTTATATAGTACCCTCTCAATATTATCTTTTTCAGCTATGATTTCAGTTTCTTTTATTTTTCTTCCTAGGTTCTATTGTCTAGTCTACTCTTTATGCTTCTGATTTCCCTCCTCAAATTCTTCGTATTTTAGACCCATAATTTAAAAAAAATGTCCCTTGGTAGTGCAAATGTTCAACGCGCTTGGCTACTAACCACAAGGTTGGAGGTTTGAATCCACCCATAGACTCCTCAGAAGAAAGGCTTGGAAATATACTTTGGAAAAATCAGCCATTGAAAACCCTATGGAGCACAGTTCTATTCTGACACACGTGTGGTTGCCATGAGTCGAAATTGACTTGGTGGCATAAAAAAAATTTTTTTAAAAGTAGTTGTCTGAAACCATTTCATAATGCTGTGCAAGTTTACTTGATTAAAATGTTTTTAATTGTCTCTTTTCTGTTCTATGCTGTGGCTGTTAATATATTTGCCAGTGCCATCTGTTTAAACGATGTCTATCATGTTCAATAACTTGTTCGCTTCTACATGTTGTTGTGGTTGGGTGCTGTTGAGTCAGTTCTGACTCACAGTGACCCTATAAGGATGGAGTAGAACTGCTCCATAGTGTTTCCTAGACAGTAATCTTTATGGGTGCATATCACCAGGTCTTTTCTCCTGTGAATATGCTCGGTGGGTTTGAACCACCCAACCTTTCAGTTAGCAGCCAAGTGCTTAACCATTGTTAAGCTGTCTTCTACTTAGCATGGTGTAATATGTAATACTAAGAATAATGAAGCAATAATACTATTAGCTAACCAAGCCCTTCTATCATTTAGTTTTCATAAGAGGTAAGCACCACAGTGAAACCTGTGAGAGCCGGAACTCGACGGGGACTGCCTTGTTTTTCCGGGTCTCAAAAGTTTTCCACCTTTGACAGGGTGCAGTCTTCTGTCACTTATGTTAGTGGAAAATACTTGAGTTTTCCTTCTCTGACAGGTTTCCACCTTACACAGCTTCCAGCTGTCATAGGTTTTCCTGTATTATCCCCATTGAACTGATGGAGAAACCAAGCCTTAGAAAAGCTATGGAACTTAGCCAAGGCTGTGAATTTAAATGGCAGAGTCATGGCTTCAACTCTGCTGTGTGGAACTCCAAAGCCCAAATACTTAACCATTACCCCTTACCTCCTTTTTTTATAAACATGGTATTATTATCATAATAATGTTCCTGTTTTATGTCCTGCATTTGGTCCATGTTCTTGGAATGTTTTAGCCCCCAAGGGAATTATTTTCACCTGTTGTCTTTCATTCTGCATTGAATGTATTTATGTTCTTCAGCTCCACCTCAAAGGCATTTGGCCTCCTATGTTTTCTTCCAGTGGTTCAAAATCTCATTCCTTGTGGCTTAATGAGCACCCTCATACCAAGGAAAAGTTAAAGCTTTTCCTTACTGCCTTTCACTTTTATTCTATGTCTTACAAGATTTAAGTTTAGAAAAGGACTATCTTGTTATTTCAAATTGGAATCATGGACAATGCGGGGAGACAGTTTATTCAAAATATCTGGTGTCTTCACTGAATGTAAGTAAGTTGTTAAAATTCTTTTTAAAAGAATAGCTTAAGAGATACATAATTTGCTGCACTTAAAGGAATGCACATCTAATATTGGGGATATGTGGAAGCCACTTGGCACAGAGATGTTTGTTTTAGATACTTCTAATTTGGTATCCAGACAGTTCTTCCCAAACAGATGCATTGCTTATTACTTAACTTTTAAAGTCACATTTCTCTTTTAGGGACTGTCTCAGCTCTGGTCTCGGATAATGCTGCCCATCAATCAGCTGATTTTATTGCCAGCACTGTTCTGCCATGATATTAAACAGGAACTAATAATATTTACAATGTGCTACTTTTTTGGCAGGTGCATTGCTGATGTCTTCTTATCAAGTAATGCGTTATAACTGGAAGTGTATTTCTGTATAATTGTAGCACACTGTAAGTGCCATTACAAGGATTCAATTTTTAACCACCAAAAGAGTAAAATGACTGTTCCAAGAAGCAGCGTCTAGGATACCATTGCTTTTGTAGAATTACAGTGTGTTGCCAATTAAAGAGGTTAGCCTTGACCTTAAGCATCACCATCGAGGTCATTATTCATTGTTTGCAGACACAGCTTTGTTTCAAACCTTACAGCTGGTCCAGCTGAGTCTTTCAGGTGCAACTTTATCCATCATTCTTCATTGGCAAGATTGTCACAGTGTCCTGGGAAGAATGATTCATGCTTGGTGTGTGAAAGCCAGCCATCACCTCTATGCACAGGCAGGGAATAAAAGGACGATTTGCAGAGGAAGAGAAGGTCCTACAGCTGCTAGAAAGGAGGATGATGCAGTGACCAGGTAGCAAATGTGCAGTGAGCACTTTTGGTTGGCTGCTAGAAGGAAAATCACAGTACCAGCAAGGAAAAACAGTTATCAACAAGGTGATGGAGGAATCAAGGCTGGAATGGTATTTTTAATGATTATACTTCATTCTATTTATTCTAGAATAAAAATACTTGTACTCACAGCACTTTACCGTCCACACAACATTTTAACATTAGTTGTTTCCTTGGAGCGTTACTTCCAGACCTCTCACTCATCCATTCCTCACTCTATACCTTTAAACCATCCGTCTCCGCTTCTTTTCCTCCATTTCAGAAGACTTTTCCTCCCACATTATTAAGAGGTGCAAGTCATCCTGGGGTTTTACTTCACAAGCGGGAAATTGTACTATATCTTCTCATTTCTTTTCTGTCACTTTAGTTTTCACTTTTCAACTTGCTTCCTCCCTATTATCTTCAAAATTTGTATTCTTTTTTTTCTTTTAAAGTTTTTATGATGGTAAAATATATATAACAAAACATTTGTCACTTCAGTCACTTTTACATGTACAATTCAATGACATTAATTATGTTCACCATGTTGTGCAACCAACACCATCATCTGTTCCCAAAAATTTTCATCACCCCAAACAGAAACTCAGTACCCCTAAGCAATAACACCCCATTTCCCTGTCCACCCATCCCTGGTAACCACTAATCCTCATACCAGCTCTATTTATTCACATTTGACAGAGGAATACAGATAAACTTTGTTCTCTATGCATTTGCCTATTCTAGATATTTCATGTAAGTGGGGTCATACAATATTTGTCCTTTTTTACAAAATTTGCATTCTTAAAAAAAGAGGGGTGGCTTTCATTAGACACTATGAGACCTTATGACATTCACCACCGTATTCTTATTTTCTTTCTGCTCTCTGTGGCCAACCTCTCCAACTTGCCCAAACAAGCTGTCTCAGACCATTGACTCTGGCTCATTCCCTGCAGAGTCTAGATTTTGACTCATGACTTTGCTGAAACTGCAGATGAGAAGGTCATTAATGATTTAATTGAATTCTAGAATTCCAGTGTTGAGTGAGACCGTGGAGATCATGCAGAATTACCTCTTAGCTGATGCTGGGATAACATCTGTGACATTTGCACAAGTGTTTATTCAACCTCTGCTTCATTATCTCTAGTAAAGGGAGGCTCACTGTTTTACCAGGCAGCCCATTCTGATTTTAAACTGTCATAGATTTGAGACATTTTATCTTTGTATACATACAATCTCTGTAGCTTCCTCAGAGGACCTTAGTTCTGCTATCTGAGGACTCATGTAGATCCCACTCTTTTTTCTTTACTAAAATGAAATGATCAGTCTCAGACCTGCAGCAGATTAGTGAGAGGTTAGTGATTTAAACCTTGCTGCACCAACAACCCTATTTGTATATATTTGATCCCAAATAGCATTACATTTATCAATACAAATATTTTCAAAAGAGAGTCTTGTAAAGACTTCTGACTACAGTTTTTCTAAGTGAAGGCATACACATTTCTGTGAAGCAGCTTACACCTCCAGTTGCAGTGTGCTTATTGCTATGGCATAGAACAAAGAGAGAGACAAAAAAAAACAGATATGGATTTTTGCAGCAACTGAAATAATGCTTGCATTCTGAAGGCAGAAGTAGAGGAAAAAGGAATGCATGTTTCATGTGAAAAATTATGGAGGAAGCAGACTTTTGAGAGAATCAGAGTTGATTTTCTTGGTAATGAGGGTCAACAATTTGGAGCCAACTTTATAACTCTATTAAATAGAATGAGTCAAAACTAGAGTCCAGACTATGACTTTTTAAATTACAGTATTATTCACATTCAATAAATTTATCAATGTTAAGTAAACAGTTTGATGAATTTTGGTAATTGTATACAATCATACAGCCACCACCAAAATCAAGATTCAGAATATTTCCATCACCCTAGAAAGATTTCTGATGCCTCTTTGCAGTAAACCCCACCCACCTGACTCCCAGACTCAGGCAGCCACTGATCTACCTTCTGTCACTATGGTTTTGCCTTCTCTAGAATTTCATAGAAATGGAGTAATATAGTACATTCTCTTTTGTGTTTGACTTCTCTCACTTAACGTAGTCTTTTTGAGATTTATTCATGTTGTTGCATGTATTAATATTTCATACATTTTAATTGCTGAGTATTGTTCCATAGTATAAATATAGCACAATTTGTTTATCCATTCACCAGTTGATGATGATTCAAGTTGCTTTCTGTTTTTGGCTATTACGAATATGCTGCTGTGAACATTCACGTATATATTTTTGTGGGGAAATATGTTTTAATTCCTATCGGGTTAATACCTAGAAGTGGAAATTGCTGAGTCACATGGGAAATGCATGTTTATAAGGTTTTCCAAAGTGGCTTTGCCATTTTACAGTCCCACCAGCAATGGATGAAAGTTCCAGTTTCTCTGCATCCTCATTAACACTTGATGTTGTCAGTCTTTCTAATTTTAGCCATTCTAGTGGGTGTATAGTGGTATCTCATTGTTTTATTTGCATTTCTCTGATGACTAGTGATGTAGAACATCTTTTCCCGTGCTTGTAGGCTATTCCTCTGTCTTGTGAGGAATCTGTTTAAATCTTTTGTCTATTTTTTAATTGGGTTATTTGTCTTCAAAACAGATTTTTGAAAGAATCCAGGAGTCTTCGAGTTCTCATGAATACCTTTCATATGTGGAAGAGTAAGAAATCTCGTTGGTAAACGGAACAGAACTCCTTCCAGGAAGGGACAGGGCTGGGAGCTATTGAGCCTTCTTTTCCCCAGTGCAGCATAATGGTGTATTATTGCCAAGCATCAATGATGTGTTGATACCCATGGCAAGATGCAAATGAAAGCACCCTGTGATGAAAATGGCAGCTTCTGGGGATAAATATGCTTTTTGTTTTGTCTCATTTTCTATAGAGTCTATGGATTTTCTTCTTGAACTGAGAGATAATAAACCTTTCCTTTTTTTTTTTTAACAGAAATTCTCCAAAATGGCATAAAGTAACCTCAGATTTAGGTTGAAGTGTGAGCTATTGACAAAGCTATTGTGACTATAGATCCCAAAGCAAACAGTGTTAAGATAAGGTCAACATTTCTCAATGGTCATTACATCTTATAAGAAACAAAATGTAGCATTAATATTCTGCTTTTAAAATTTAAAATGGAATGCTTATATACAAGAGGACATAAAATAATTGAGTACCAATTTGTTCCTATTTTAGAGAGCAAAAAGATTTACACATTATTGGCTAATCTAACATAATGCTGTCTAATACACAATAATTTTATTCTAAGAAACCACTACCACATATTATTTGTTCAGCACCATTGTGTTTATTGTGAAGAAGCCATGAGAATTATCCAACATAATCTCAATAATCCTGGAAGTTTACCTATAATGTGTAGGAGTCATATGATATTATGCTCATTCTTACACACATTTTTTGAGAGACATCCAGACCACTGTAGCTTCTCATGTAGATATCTAATTCAAGTTACATAAATAACTTACATTTGCCCTACTGCTGCATAATAAATTGAGCATTTGACAGAGAGACAAGAGATAAAATGAGTTAGGAATTCAAACATGATGAAAGTCTTCGTGAATATAGTAAGGTTCTATATTGAAAAGCATAATCTTTGAAATAGAAATCAGAAAAGAAAAATGACATAAAAAAAAAAAAAGGAAGCTTCTGACCACAACACAAACAAGCACCCGAGGCTCTAGGCTCAGGCTGGGACAGAATGAAGCCCCAATTCAAGAGCATCCCTTATTTCTTTGGGGTTAAATTGACCATCGGTAATAAATACACAGTTGGTTTCTTGCAGAGCATAGTGCCTGGCATGGTAAACTACATTGAAACCCAAAGAATTGTATCCAGAGTAAATTTTTTTTTTTTTACTCTTTTATGGCTGGTCACAAGCAATGACGCTACAACTAGAGTTAGCTCAGACCAGGCTAGTGCAGCCTCAGCTAGCTAGAGAATTCCTGAAAATTCACTTGCTCTTGTACAGATATCACCTGCTTAAGGATCATATCAGCCAAACACCCTCTCATCATGTAGAATCACATTTAACTTATCCTAAATAAATAATAACTGGTGCAGTGGTGGTTCATTGGTAGAATTCTTGCCTTCTGTGCAGGAGACCAGGGTTCAATTCCTGGCCACTGTTACCTCATACTCAGCCACTGCCCATCTGTCAACAGAGGCTTGTGTGTTGCTATTATGCTGAACAGCTTTCATCGAAGCTTCCAGACTAAGAAAAACTAGAAAGAAAGGCCTGGCAATCTACTTCTGAAAATTCAGCTCTTGAAAATCCTATGAAGCACAGTTCTACTCTTAACACACATGGGGTTGCCATGAGTTGGGATCAACTCGACACCAACTGGTTTAAGAGTAAATGGGAACTTATTTTATTTTCCTAGATAGCACCACAATTCAAAATTCCCTCAAAGGTAGAGAATTCCTTTTATATCTAAATATATAAAACAAGGAGGGAAAGCCTTGGCCATACTATCCTTATGGTTTACCAGCTCTTTTCTCACACAGTTCAGATCTTGCAAATATGAGTTTGTTGGTTTGTGTTTTTGCTGACATGTATAATTCCTACCTTTTCTCAAGATAATTCAAAATAATGAACAAGGGCTTAAACCTTAAATTCATTACACATTATAAGTGAAGAACTGAATGGAGAACAGTTGATGATGATGGAGTGTGATGTGTGAGTTGAAGTCCCAGGCAAGGATCAGCAAGCCCTTGGTAGAGTCCACACAAAAGGTGACACAAGCAGAATTAACTCCATTAAGGTTCTTAAAACATTTAATAATTAAAGGAGCACTTTTGCCTTTACTGCCAGGACTCTCAAAGTTAAACTTAAGCCTCAACTGCGGTAACTAAATGATCACCTCTAACTGCTGGTATGATGATCTACTTTTTACTGCTGTCCTTCAGACTCTCTTTTTAGTTTAAGTTTTTACAGTTCTGTCAGAGACATTTTTTCGTATTTTAAGGGCTCTCAAATATGAAAGTAAACAGGGTACCAATTAGAAAAAGATAAATGGTAACAATGAAAAGAGGTTTAGAGTTATGAGGTATCAAAAAGCCCAGAATTAGGTGAAAATTGATTTCCATTTGCAACTGTTTCTTGTATCACAATCTGAGGCAAAATTATGGTACAGTAATACATTGTAATTGAGGAATTTAGCATGGCATTTTGCATGTCCAATATAAGAACATCTTTTCCCCAACCCCCTCATTTCTTTTTTCATTTTTATTCAGAAAAAAAGTAGAAATGCAACAAAAACATAAACTCCATTGTTGGCTAGTACCATTGTAGCTCAGCTGTGGTGAGCTTGCCATGATGTGATGGCGTGATTTCCAGTGGCTGATTGCCCTGTGCTTGCTGATATGAAAGGATTCAGTACCAAGCAGTAATGCTCATTAAACGAGCTTCTACCAAGGCAGAGAATCTTTATTTTTCCTGACACAGTGTAAGGTACCAAGTGCAATTCAGCCAGCTTCCAGTTTAGCCCAGCAGTAGGAATCTGGAGAGTTTAGATAAACGTAATGTGCATGATAAAGAAAATCTACTTTTTTATGTGCTTTTAATAGATTACCTTACCAAACTTTTAACCAGAGCTACAAACAAATAGCAAAATGGACCTATCTGAGACTCTGGGATCCTCATTCCTCATTCCACCCCTTCCGCTCATGAAGAAATGAACAGGCTGTACTGTGGCCAAAAGGCAGGCAGCAATAAAGAAAAGGAGAAAAAGCAGGGTCTAGTGAATTCCAGACCCTGCCTAATTGGTATCCAAATAATTAAGAGCTGGCTTTAAAATAAAATACCCAGCACCCAATAGAGATTCAGTGATGAATAGGGCACAGGCAAGAGCGTTGAAAATTTTGGAACATTTATCAACTAGTAAAAGTCCACGGCTATGGGCTGAAAGGAGGAAGTTAGATAGAAGCTGAGACCCTGATAGGAGAGGGGAAATTAGACAGCTAGCTGGCAGCAGCAAACTCATCCAATAGCTGGAAAAAAGATCAGCTTTCAATTTCAGTGATTGAGATAGTGGGTAATTGGTAGTATGAATAGGATTTATTTTCAAAAGGTCTTTTGTTGATGTTGTTATTTTATCTTGTTTTGTGTTCCATTTATGTTGTGTAATAAATACCTATCTACAAGCTAAAGATAAAACCCTGGGAGAAAGACTTCTCTGGCTACGTCTCCAGGTTCAACTAAAGTGGAGGGTTAAGGCAATTATCCAGAGGACATGAAGGAAAACAATCTCACTTTTGCCTGAATTAACAGGCAAATTCAACCCAAAGCTTGCAGTGTGCTTCAACTCCAGCACTTAACTATTGTTGGGCGGAATTGACAATCGAAGATAAAATATTTGGAGGCTGTTATAAGACCAATCTTAGAAATTCAATACCAAATGACAGATTCTTTTTAGAGTTGCCATGGAGATGGGTTGTACACAAATAGATATTTAATAAATGGCAAGGAAAGAAATTGCCTATGTGCACTTTAAAGAGGTGACTCTCTTCTTTGCCTTGCTGTTCTATGTGCTAATGCTTTGGAAAATGCCAATTTTGGACTCAATGCATCTCTGCCACCATTGGTATTCCCTTGAAAATATAATAGACTGCCAGATTTAAAATGGACAACAATTTTTAATTGACACCCTGCAGCCTGCAGTGAGCGCCTATCATTAGTCAAAACATCCTGCCGCTCTCTAAAATAACTTGTTTGGACAGACCGTCCAGTTTTCCCACCTGAGTTTCTGGAAACTCTGGATGGAAATGATAATTCTAAGGACACTTACTTGTAGATTGACTAAGGAACTTCGTTGTATTAGGACCTTTAGGGGCCTATTTAATGGGCTTAGGGTAAGCAGTATTGGCTAGGCCTGCAGCTGTCTTTTGGTAGGTGGAGTGATCAGCAAGTGGTCAGTCCTGTCCACAGCAAACTGGCTTCTATAAATGCATCTTGAGCAGAAACCCAGATCACAAACTTGAAGAATGCTGCGTTTTGAGTGGAATTTGTCTCTTGAGGGTTTCTTGCTCTCCTGAGATTCCCTGTTTCCTCAAGGACCAAGAACTCTGGGACATAGAGGGAGATGACATCCAAACTAGGAATTAGGGTAACTAGCTCCAGCCCTGGCTTTGCCACTAGCAAGTTGTAACCTTGAATTATTTATTTAGCCTCTGTGCATTTCGTTTTCCTCAACTCTAAAATGAAAGGGATGGACTATATGATTTGTAAGGTCATTTCATCTCTCAAAATCCCATCACCTTTTGGTGTGTATATTTTCACCA
The DNA here is from genome assembly GCF_000243295.1 of Trichechus manatus latirostris. Lineage (NCBI taxonomy): Eukaryota > Metazoa > Chordata > Mammalia > Sirenia > Trichechidae > Trichechus > Trichechus manatus. The sequence continues at coordinate 9,614,834 of NW_004444034.1, read as the reverse complement.
TTAAAAAAATGATAAAAAAAAATAATAATAACCCCATAATCTTAAATTACTGTATAGTTACTCTTTGGTCTTAAGGCAATGACTGTTAAATCTGATTGACTTGGTTTAAAGATAAAATCGTGTAAGTGCTAATTATATTTCTCTTCTCTGGACTGCTTTCTTGAGGCTGGGAGTCCAAGAGTCCCTTCCACAGTATTGGGGACTTCACATCCCTATCTCTCTTTAGAGAAGAGAGGTATAAAATATTCAAAACCTCTGCCCACATTGAGAGGAAGGAGAGAACCTGAGGTCTCTACTCTCTGTCCTTGGCTGAGCTCTCAGGCCCTTGTGTTGTTACTGAGTCTGGTCCCACATCTCATGTCCACCTGTAGAGTTCTAAGCCTGGCAAAATTCTAAAATTATTATTTACAATCCCTTTCAAATCCAGTTTCAGGATCACCTCAAAAAATTCCATTTATTGTCAAGGTATCACTAAAAATCTAAAATATAACAATTATCAAGGGTTGTTACTATAAATGCTATTCTTTATGCCTTCTGATCTATTTCTGCAAGTTAATGTTCTTCACAGTGTGCAAATAAGATGGCAGCAGGATGAACCACCAGTAAAATATATGGAAGCAAAACTTAATCAAGCAGGAACCATGGACAAAAGAAATTCTGGAAGGGCTTCATGCAGCTCATCTTCTAATATTTACTTCCACATTCCAGGATCTTGGCTGAATAAGCAACTATTTGCACAGACATGTATCTTCAGACGCACAGATACGTAAATAGGTGGTTGCAGGCATGTGTGGTAAGAAAAAAAAATCAAGAACCCATTTATTTATAGAAAATACAAGAAAAGTTGTGTTTTTAGAATTAGACACTCAGGTTTTGCTTTCTGACTACTTGTTTAAAACTATCAGCTTAAATTTATTATTATAGGCAGTGCTATGTGACTATTCCCTGCATGCCATCACAACTTTACACAGTTACTTGGGAAAAGATGCCAATTATATGTACAAAATAGTTAACATTTTCTTTTTAACTAATGTGTAGGTTTGGCCACATACTTACTGTAGATGTACTGTGTTTACATATGATATACAGTTATAAATTTGAGTTTTCCTGAAAACTGAAAAAGAGCAACTTTTGCCCTTGAGAAAATTTTGGAACAAGAACTAGGCTCTGATTGGCATACTTGTGAGCATTCTCTGAGTATTCTTGGGCCTAACTGGGTAGTACAAGTTAGGCCTGATAATCTGTTCCTCCAAAGAGTTTCTCCCTTTTATTAGCATTAATAAAACATGAGAACTCTCCCAGATACACAGTGGGCAAGCAGACTTATATGTGAATCCCAAGCTGGTTCTGCCTTTCCATGTGTCTAAGATGAAAGGTTTGTTGCCAATGCATCAGAGATGGAGCAAGCCAAGCCAGGTGCCTTCTGTGATTTTGATGGGATTTTGGAGAAAAGGCATGTTTAATGTGAGACCTCATTAATATCATTATGGCTGCTCTCAGTTGGCCACTCCAGTAATGGCGGAGGGCTGGCAGGTTCCAGTGGCCTAGAGACACTCTTGTGCTGAACTCTCAGGCCCCTGTGTTGTTACTGAGCCTGGGCCTAAGTATCTGGACCCACTGTCCATGGATAATTGCTATCCTTCTTTTCAGTTTGTTTGGCTTAATTCCTAGGACAGTAGATACTTCTGTTAACGTTTGGCCATGAAAACACTGACTCCGAGGTAGAAGGGATAACTGGGTTAGAACTTTTTAAGAAAATACATACAGAGCATATACAATCAGAGTTTTATCTTGAGACGCAGGATCCAAAGCCCAAACCAACCCCATTGCTCTAAAGTTGAATTCGACTCATCACGACTCAAGATAGTAGTTAAGCCTTCAAATTTAACTGTCCCAATGCTCCACTTACTAACAAGCAACTGCTAACTTTTCTAGGCCTTGGTGTCTCATCTGAAAAAGAAGGAAACAAACAGCACTTTCCTTGGAAGCTTGTTGTGAGGATTAAATGAATTAATCCATATAAAACATTTAGAAAAGAGCCTGCCACATAATAAGTGCTGCATTAGGCTACTCTTTCATTTTTGAATTTCAGTTTTTCACTTTGGGTATTTCATGAAGATAAGAGATTGAGCAATACCTACACATTTATTGCTCCCTTTCTAATATATTACTAGACTGTTATTGATCCATTCATCAAATATTTATTAAATGTCTAATGTGAGAGGCTGGAGTCCCTGGATGGTGCAATGGTTAGTGCACTCAGCTGCTAACCAAAAGGTTGGTGGTTTGAGTTCACCCAGAGGCACCTCCGAAGAAAAGCCCAGTGACCTACTTTTGAAAAGTCAGCCATTGAAGACCCTGTGGAGCACAGTTCTATTCTGACACACGTGAGGTTGCCATGAGTTGAAATTAACTTGATGGCATCTGGTTTTCACTTTGTTTTGTTTGTTTTTTATGTAAGAGTCAAGATGCTAGGCAGGCAAGACACAGCAATAATAGGAGATACCCAACCCACTTCCTCGTGGAACTGAAAGTCTAGAGGAGAAGACGCATGATAAAGAAGTTAAGACAATGAGTTAGTAAAACAATCATGGATTACGTTTAGAGCTTAGAGAAATCAAAGGGAGTGGTGGTAGAGAATAATAATAGCAGAGCTTTAAGTTAGGTGAGGAGATGAGAAACGTCTTCTCTAGGAGACGCTACTTAGGCTATTATATGAAGATCCACGAGAGCTGGGGCAAGAGCATTCTGAGCGACAGGAATAGGAAGAAAACTCAACAGCCCAGGTGCAGAAGGTAATACCAGGGAACCAGAGTGACTGGAACAGAGTGGAGTTGAACTATCAAAAGGTTTTTCAGCCAAAGAATTAGATGCTGTGATTTGCATTTCCTAAAGTTTCCTTTGGCTGCTTTATACAGAATAGATTGAGAGGGGAAATAATGGGAGCAGGGAAACCAGGGGCAAACAGTCACAGGAGTCTGGATGAGAGATGTTGGTGAATCAGATCAGGGTGTTGGCAGCTGGGGGCAAGCAGAGATGTATCTAAAGTATGGCAGGTAGGGAACGTGCGATGGACACCACTTGGCGGGGGGGATGCCACTAAGCAGTTTCTATTAACCATCACAGTTTCCATTGCCAGCTGTGAGATCATTCAGCAAGTTAAAACTAATACTTCCATATTTGAGAGCCTCCACGGATCATGGGAGACTGTGTAATCTTGCTCTGCTGAGAGTAGAAAGAAACTGCAAAAAATTACTTTCAGCACATCAGACCAGTTTTCGTCAGCGAAAGCAAGGAAGGTGCAGTTGTAATTTTCGTGTAGTATTATAATGTGTTAAGTAAAAGATTAACAGGTTGGACTTGTATTTTTGAGCTGCTTTATGGTAAAATTATCTAAAAGATGGGTGTCAGATGGTTGGAGAGGGGGGCAATTTCAGTGCTTGCCATAGGCGCTGTTTTCTGTAGATACACCTCTGAGGGCAAGGGATGAAAGATGATCTTTGAAAGATGATTTGGAAATAGAATCAACAGGCCTTGCTGCAAATTGATGGGACCTGAGGAATAAGAGAAAGGGAACAATCAAAGATAAGAAATGAGAGTCCCTACCTTAATTTTGATGATAAATACAATGAGTACGAAGTCAGTAACACCAAAGAAACAATCTTTATGTATTTAAGAGATGAGGATTTACATATAATGTAGCTAAACATAGGATCCTATATTGTGTGTTACGTGACAGAATTTAATAGCTGGAAAAACTGCATGATGTTTTAGGGATTTCTTCACTGAATACGAGGACACTGGGTGGGTTCTATATATTTTTCTCTTTGCTAAGTTGGCTGTTGTCTCAGATGTATCACCATTAGTCCTCCAAACTCTTTATCCCCCTACATATACAGGCATACCTCTGAGATATTTCGGAGATACTGTGGGTTCTATTCGGGACCACAGCAATAAAGTAAATATTGCAATAAAGCAAGTCACACGAATTTTTTACTTTCCCACTGCATATAAAAGTTATGTTTACACTATACTGTAGTCTAGTGAGTGTGTAATAGCATTATGTCTAAAAGAAATGTACATACCTTGATTAAAAAATATTTTATTGCTAAAAAAGTGCTAACCATCATCTGAGACTTCAGTGAGTCATAATCTTTTCGTTGGTGGATGGTCTTGCCTTGATGTTGATGGCTGCTGACTGATCAGAGTGGTGGTTGCTGAAGGTTGGAGTGGCTGTGGCAATTTCTTAAAATAAGATAACAATGAAGTTTGTTGCATTGATTGACTCTTCCTTTCACAAAAGATTTCTCTGTAGCATGTGATGCTGTTTGATAGCATTTTACCCCCACTAGAAGTTCTTTCAAAATTGGAGTCAGTCCTCTCAAAACTTGCCACTGCTTTATCAACTAAGTTTATTTACTATTCTAAATCCTTTGTTGTCCTTTCAACAATGTTCACAGCATCTTCACCAGAAGTAGATTCCATCTCAAGAAATCACTTTCTTTGCTCATCCATAAGAAGTAATTTCTCATCAGTTAAAGTTTTATCATGAGATTGCAGCAATTCAGTCACATCTTCAGGCTCCACTTCTAACTTAGTTTTCTGGCTATTTCCACCACATCTGCAGATACTTCCTCTACTGAAGTCTTGAACTCCTCAAAGTCATACATGAAGGGTGGAATCAACTTCTTCTGAACTCCTGTTAATACTGATATTTTAACCTCCTCCCATGAATCACGAATGTTCTTAATGACATCTAGAATGGTGAATCCTTTGCAGGAGGTTTTCAATTTACTTTGCCCAGATCCATCAGAGAAATAACTATTATCTATGGAAATTATAGCCTTATAAAATGTATTTCTTAAATAATAAGACTTGAAAGTCAAAATTACTCCTTGGTCCATGGGCTGCAGAATGGATGTTGTATTAGCAGGCATGAAAACATTAATCTCCTTGTACATCTCCATCAGAGCTCTTGGGTGAGCAGGTACATTGTTAATGAGCAGTAATATTTTGAAAAGAATCTTTTTCTGAGCAGTAAGTCTCAGCAGTGGCCTTAAAGTATTGGGTAAATCACGTTAAGCAGATGAGCACAGGCAGAGTAGATTTAGCATAATTATCAAGGGCTGATTTGATCTTCTATCCAGACCACTAAAACTTTCTCCATATCAGCAATAAGGCTATTTCACCTTCTTATCATTCATGTGTTCACTGGAGTAGCACTTTTAATTTCCTTCAAGAACTTTTCCTTTGCCTTCACAATTTGGCTAACTGGTGCAACAGGCCTAGCTTTTGGCCTGTCTTGGCTTTCAACATGCCTTCCTCACTAAGCTTAATCATTTCTAGCTTTTGATTTAAAGTGAGAGATGTGCTACTCTTCCTTTCATCTGAACACTTAGAGGCCATTGTAGGTTTATTAATTGGCCTAAATTCAATATTGTCATGTATCAGAGAATAGAGAGGCCCAAGGAGAGGGAGAGAGATGGGGAACAACTGTTTGGTGAAGCAGTCAGAACACATACAACATTTATTGATTAAGTTCACTGTCTTGTATGGGCACAGTTTGTGGCACCCCAAAACAGTTACAATAGTAGCATCAAAGATCACTGATCACAGATCACCATAGCAGATATAATACTAATGAAGAAGTTTGAAATATTGTGAGAATTACCAAAATGTGACACAGAGACATGAAGTGAGCACATACTGTTGGAAAAATGGTGCCAATAGACTTGCTTGATGCAAGGTTGCTACAACCCTTCAGTTTGTAAAAAATGCGATGTCTGCAAAGAGCAATAAAGTGAAGTGTAGTAGAGCAAGGTATGCCTGTACTGCTAAAATACATGATATTTACAAAATACATTATAATTTTAAAACTTTTTAGGCAGTACATCATGGGCAACTGTGGCATTGAATTATAGGGAGTTTGAGATACTTGTCTTCCTAGCTTGAAACCTTGGGCAAAGTACTTAACCTCTTTTTAATTGGTTCTTCCACTGTAAAATGGAAATTAATAGTAGTACCTTCTTCATTGGGTTGTTTTGAAGATTAAATGACTTATTACATGTAAAGTGCTATGCCTGTCACATGATTTTAATAAATTTTTGGCTGTTATTATCACTATTATTATTAATGTAGTCAGACTTTTTAGGAGGTACATGCTTCAGCTTCTTCATTTGTAAAATAAAGGTAGTTCACTCCTCAGAAGCTAGTGGAGGAATAGTCTGGTTTAATATAGAGTACTGTGTCTTTCTGCAGAAAATGTAATTTAAGAATAAGGCATTAATAGTTTCCTGGGTCGATCACATCAAATGCACAAAACCTGGCCAATTACATTAGATGATGCCAAACATTCAGAAATGTGAAAACACAAATCCCGTAGGGCAGAATTTTTTTTTTCAGTTCTATCCACAATTTTGTATTCAGAGAGCCGCCACTACTTTGTATGCATGAAGCACTATTATTATTTCTTACCTATTTTTACTCAGTTACAGTCAGAAAGGATTTGAGATGGATTTCAATAAAGGGCTCAGCAATCATAAATCATTTAAATAAAAGTAACAAAACCAAAGGGGAAAGGATGTAAAGCTTGTATAAATATTTCATGTTTTCGATAACTGGGAATTTTTTCACTCAGTTACTTCAGAATACTTTACCATCTTCTGATTAATCTTCATAAGATGGCTGACCTGGGAAGGTAGCAAGCATTGCCCTCACACCAGGAATGTGAAATGTCAGCATCTTGCTGAAGTAGAAGATTGGGAATAGTCGCCATATCTACTGATCAGTCCAACATCACACTTTCCCCAAATATCCACACATTTTTTTCATCCATCATTTTTTTTCCTGCAATTCTAAGTTACTCCACAATTAAATTAATAGAGGATAATAGATTCAAAAGTAAAAATTTTTATTGAACCAACAAAATTGTAACATACACAAAAAGCAAATAAGAGAAAAAAGTCTCTGCCAATACACATAAAATGATTTTACACAGTTGTAATCAAAGCACAGAAACAGTGTTTATTATGGTGTTTTTCACGTGGGTTATATTTTAAGCATTTTTCTATTTCTACAGTCTTTTGGTAATGATTTATTCAAGTTGATACACTATAACTTAATGAACAATTATGATAACATTTATGTCACTTGCAATTTTTTATGAACTGTGTATAATCATGGCGTAAGTCTAGAAATTCCCTGGTGGGGGATTATTGGGCGTGTCAGAGAATATGAACATTATTGCATCTCAGGCTATGTTGCTGTCAACAATGCAGGAAAATGTTAGTTTTTCCTCACCTTGTAAAACATGAGCGTTCTCACATTTTCTACTTTAATAGGTATAATTTGATGAAAGTTTGCATATACAGATGTAGTACATCTAAATTTTGCATTCTAGTATTCAAAGACAGATGAATTTACTCTTTATATTATATATACTGTATTATACTGTATTACTTTCACGTGTACAAATATATAATACATAATTATATACCTATATAAGTAATACCTATCAGACTACTACTTAATCATTTCATCTCCTCTCTAAGATCAGTGATCTTGTTTTTTCAAACAGGCTTTGGTAGAAATAAATAATACCATGTAAATATTTTTAAGCCATTTTTAAAGAAAGCCCTATAAACTCCTAAGTGTCCAGCAGATAATCTATCATTTCTATTACTATTTTGTAAGGACCTCAAAAATGGATATACAGATTCAGTAAATAATTCACAGGACAGACCCTACTTTTAAGAAGCTTTCATGACACAAACACAAACAGATAAAAGTCTTTCAGAATGGATTACATCTCCTTTCTTCTTTTCCAGCCATGTATCTCACATTATTCCATAACCCTTTGGATCAGAGTGATGTAAAAAATTGTAACAGTGCTGACTTAGTGGGGCAAAAATACATGAGAAAGAGAAAACAAGTAAAATGAAAATAGTGATGCAAGTAAAACAGTCGTGTGTGTGTGTGTGTGTGTGTGTGTGTGTGTGGTGTATGTGTGTGGTGTGTGTCTGTGGTTGTCAGCATGTGGCATTATAGTATGTGGTTAAGAATTCAAGCACTGGAATTAGACTAAGTTTGAATGACATTTCTGTTACTCGCTAGTTATGTGATCTTGGGCAACATACTTAATGGCTCTGTGCTTCAGTTTCCTTTTCTGTAATATGGAGGCAATGCTAAGACCTACCTCACAGGGTTGTTGTAGAATTGATCCATGTAAAACCTTTCGAGAACCTGGTACATAGTAGGTACTTAATAAATATTAGCTCTATTATATTGCCACGACATGATAAGAGCTGAAGTCTCCACAATGACACGGTACTCTCAGTAAAGAATGATTGAATTTTATTCCCTTTCATTTTGTGGCACCTCCTCTTAGATTACCCAGGATTAGGTTGTGATTTGAGCAGTGTCTGTAAAACCCTACCCTCAAATGTCTCTTCTTCTAATCTGTCAAGTTTCACTATTACAGTCATTCCATTTTATTTGTTTTGCCCACCTCCTTTTGCTGTCTTATGAAATGCAGAAGAGATTGCATATTACCTCGCTATCACCTCGACATCCACAGGGTTATCAGGGTTTCTTGAGTGGTCCAGCCAACACAGGAGCCCTTGCCGCTTCTGCAGGAGGGTGTGGAGGTGGAAAAGGAAGAGCCAAAAGAGGGCTGCGGTGGTGAAGGTGGTTCCTCCAGTGGAGGAAGGTGAGGAATGATCGTCTGGCTCCATATGCTTCCCTTGATGTTGCATCTGAATATGAGGTGTGACTGCAACGGACCTGAATGAATCTCTGGGAGAACAGACCGAGGAATTAGGCGATTTATCTGAACAAGAGGTCTCTGCATTACACTTGAAATAATATTTTCCTAGCCTCAGTCATCTCTGATCTGCCCCTGTACAGGGGGAGGATCGAGTCCACAGAGCTCTGCAGGTAGGACCTAACTAATGGCAACGAAAAAGGAGAGAAAAGAAGAAAAATAACTACAAAATCATTCATTCCTGGTGCTGTGAATGAGCAGAAAACTGGTGCCTTGATGGAGAGGTTTTTGCAAAATTAAAACTGTTTTTAGGTTTTAAATGCAGAGCTATTTTTAGGTTCTAAAAATATAATTTCTTTCAACTAAGACTGGTTTGGGATGCATAAATGGCAACATTTCTGGATAAAAAATGAATTTCCATTTAGAACAAATTTATAGAAAGGTTAATCATATTGATAGAATAAAATAGGTCAATTTTCACTGCAAAGAAATATTTCAATGTGCAGAATTACCAGAGGGAAGAATGTTTTCTCTTGATTTCTTGTTCTGGAGTTAAATTTACAGAAAACAGCCTTCAACTATCAAGTAGAAATGATTTTGATTTTTTTCCCCCATTTTCTTCTCATAATGTGGATATCCAGGGTCCTATTTTGTTGTTGCTCATAGGGTCTTTAAAATATATATATATTTAAAAAAATGGGTTCTTCGATATACTGACGGGCCACATGACTCCTAGAGATGACCATACGCACCTGTTCTGACCTCCCTTGTTGTGATTTCCTGTGTCTAGACCTCAGGACCATGGGTGCTCCCTGGATGCTCACTGGCCGCCATGGCACTGTTGTGTAGTACTATCTAACGCTTTGCTCCTTGGAAGCACTGGCCTTTGTCTCCATTGAGAACCTTCTTGGTTAGCACCTGCCCTTTCCTCATGCCTTTGTACCTTTCATTTCTGAGTGTCTCTGAGACCATTAGAGTAGGAGTGTCATGTGTTGTATGTGCCCATCTCTCCTTTCTAGAAGATGAAACACAACCCAATTATGAAAGCACAAATATTTTTTTAATTTTATTTATTTAAAACTTTTATTGTTTTATTGTAGTAAAACTATGCATAATAAAACATATGCCAATTCAACTTTTTTTTTCTGTATAATTCAGTAACATTGATTACATTTATCATGTTATAAAACCATCACCACTACCCATTTCCAGATTGTTCCATCACCATTAGCAGAAACTCAGTGCCGCCTAAAGAATGACTCCTCTTTCCTCCTCTATTCTACCCTGGTAATCACTAATAAATTTTGGTCTCTATACTTTTGGTGGCACAGAGGTTAAATGCTTGGCTGCTAACCGAAAGGTTGGCGGTTCAAACCTACCAACCACTCCATGAGAGAAAATGTGGCAGTCAGCTTCCGTAAAGATTTTTTGTTGATGTTGTTAGGTGCTGTTGAGTCACTTCTGACTCTTAGCAACCCCCTGTACAACAGAACGAAACACTGCCTGGTCCAACACCATCCTCACAATTGTTGTTATGCTTGAAGCCATTGTTGCAGCCACTGTGTCAGTCCATCTTGTTGAAGGTCTTCCTCTTTTTTGCTGGCCTTCTATTTTACCAAGCATGATGTCCTTCTCCAGGCACTGATCTCTCCTGATAACATGTCCAAGGTATGTGAGACGAAGTCTCGCCATCCATGCTTCCAAGGAGCATTCCGGCTGTACCTCTTCCAAGATAGATTTTTGGTTCTTTTGGCAGTCCATGATATATTCAATATTCTTCTCCAACACCACAATTTGAAGGCATCAATTCTTCTTTGGCCTTCCTTATTCATTATCCAGCTTTCACATGCATATGAGGTGATTGAAAACACCATGGCTTTGGGTCAGGCACACCTTAGTCTTCAAGGTGACATCTTTGCTTTTCACCACTTTAAAGAGGTCTTCTGCAGCAGATTTGCCCAATGCAATGCATTGTTTGACTTCTTGATTGCTGCTTCCAAAGGTGTTGATTGTGGATCCAAGTAAAATAAAATCCTTAACAAATGCAGTCTTTTCTCCATTTATCATGATGTTGCTTATTGGACCAGTTGTAAGGATTTTTGTTTTCTTTATGTTGAGGTACAATCCATACTGAAGGCTGTGGTCTTTTATCTTCATTAGTAAGTGCTTCAAGTCCTCGTCACTTTCAGCAAGGAAGATTGTGTCATCTGCTTAATGCAGGTTGTTAATGAGTCTTCCACCTATCCTGATGCCCCGTTCTTCATATAGTCCAGTTTCTCAGATTATTTGCTCACAATACAGATTGAATAAGTGTAGTGAAAGGATACAACCCCCAAGCACACCTTTCCTGATTTTAAACCAGCCTTGGAAACCCTATGGGACAGTTCTACTCTGTCTTATAGGGTCGCTATGAGTCAGAATTTAACTTGACGGCAATAGGTTTTTGTTTTTATTCTTTTGCCTACTTTAGATATTTCATATAAGTGGGATCATACAGTATTTAGGACAAATACTTTTGAAATCTGAAGTTAATAAAGATATATGAGTGAATGGACTACAACTACCACAGCCTCCACCAGACTGAGTCCAGCACAACTAGATGGTGCCTGGCTACCACCACTGACTGCTCTGACAGGGATCACAATAGAGGG
>NW_004444034.1:9578794-9603322 GCF_000243295.1 Trichechus manatus latirostris | reverse complement strand
ACTACCACAGCCTCCACCAGACTGAGTCCAGCACAACTAGATGGTGCCTGGCTACCACCACTGACTGCTCTGACAGGGATCACAATAGAGGGTCCGGGACAGAACAGGATAAAAATGTAGAACAAAATTCAAACTCACAAACAAAGACAGACTTACTGGTCTGACAGAGACTGGAGAAGCCTCAAGAGTACGGCCCCAGACACCCTTTTAACTCAGTACTGAAGTCACTTCTTAGGTTCACCCTTCAGCCAAAGATTAGACAGGCCCATAAAACAAACAATAATCATGTAGCTCAACCATGTATATGAGACTAAATGGGCACATCAGCCCAGGGGCAAGGAAGAGAAGGCATGCAGGAGAGGACAGGAAACCTGGATGAATGGAAGTGAAGAACCCAAGGTCAAGAAGGGGAGAGTGTTGACACATCACAGAGTTGGCAACCAATGTCACAAAACAATATGTGTATTAGTTGTTTAATGAGAAACTAATTTGTTCTGTAAACCTTCACCTAAAACACACACACACACACACACAAAGATATATGAGCAAGAGGAATAGATTACACCATCAGCAGAAAAAGAAACTGCCTGTGCAGGAGGGTCTTTGATATCCTATTCAAAGGTGCTGAACCTTCTTTGAGTGATTATAGTGCCAGACAAGGTAAAGGGCTTGCTTCAGAGAGGAAAGTAGTTTCGCTGCGTCTTGTAGTCCATTATCTCATTACTTACTATGAATTTCTCTTCTCTACCTTTGGAGTACTTGCTTTATCATCTGTCAGAGTCCAGTTGGAAAACTGGAATTAGAAATGTTGTTGGCTGCTTCCAGCTCTGATTCAGTTCTCTGGGGGCACAAATGTGAGGAGAAACATGTTGGTCCACAGATGAGCTTCTCACAGTAGCAGGTGGTTGATGAAGAAAACTGGTCAGTAAATAGTGCTGAGTCCCAGCATAATGCCACGCACTAAGCAGAGTTTAATAAATACAATCTGAAGATGAATTTGAGGCCAAGACCTAGACTGAGGTGACTTGATGTGGTCAAAAACGTGGGAAGCCAGCTCTATTTTTGTCTCTGCTTTCTGGGAATGGTGCTGTGTGGTAAGAGAGGCTTCTAGTGTGTGAAGCCAGAACAACAACAACCAAACCTGTTGCTGTGGAGTTGATACCAGCTCACGGTGACCCCATGTGTTACAGAGTGGAACTGCTCCATAGGGTTTTCTTGGCTATAATCTTTATGGAAGCATTTTCCTATGGCCTTTCTTCCATGAAGCAGCTGAGTGTTCAAACCACCAACCTTTAGGTTAACAGCTGAGCACAAACCAAACAATCTAATGATGTTTGAAAGAAAGGCTTCCAAGATAAACACAACTGTCTAGTGAATCAGAAATGAACTCTACAGTTTGAGAGACCTGCAGTCACCACCCTCCGTAAAGCAGCAGAAATGAACATCAAGATCTGTACTTTTGTCTTTCTTCTTCTTTGAGTTTTGTGTCTCATATTGTCAAACCAGAAACTAAAATTTTAGTTTTTACTTCCTGTTCTGTCAGTCTGAGATCCAACTGTTTTCACAAAATGAGGGACAAAGTTGGAATGCTTACTTCTTAACAGAAGGTTATATGAAAGCTAAGTCAGTATACAGAGAGGGTCAAGTAGGTAAAGATCAAGAACATGACTTCCTTATGGCCCTATGAATAAACAAGTCCCCTCTTTAGTATGACTTACATTTTTGAAATAGCCTGCTAGACACTTTGAAAAGCATACTGCCACACACCCCCATTTTTAGTATGCAAGTATGTTCAGGATACACAAGTTTACCAGAAAGTCATTATTAAAACTCAAATATACAAATTTCAATTATGTCTCTTAATTACTAGCATGTTAACAAACCCAGAAGATAATAATCCTCCTGTCCTTCAAAGTTATTCTCCAGGTAATAAACTCCATGGCAATCATATCACTCTCTAAAGTACCATCCAAGAACCTCAGTGCTTCTTGAACTCTATATTATGTTGCTATAGCAGAAACATTGCTTATGGTGCTTAAAAAAAGAGATACATATGAAATAAAGGGCAGGACTGAAGCTCTGTGAAATCTCCACTATTGGAAGACTTTTAATGTAGGGTACCAGCCATCTGTGCTGGTTATCGTATGGGACACTGCCCAGGCCCTTAATTTGGCTTGGCTGATCTGCAGGCCAGCTGAATTTCCTACTTACTCTGCAGTCCAGTTGGATCTCAGAATCTGTCTCCGCATACACAGATTAAACACCTGCTGGTTTCCAAACACTCTGAAAACCTCTGCTGCCCATGGAGTGAAGGGAGGTTGGTGCTTGAACAGCATATTTGGGTGACACTCACTTCAATTGAACATACTGTACAAAATTCACATTCTCTCCAACATATTTCCCTCATCAGAGCTCCTCTACATATTGCTGTAGAGTGAGACATAGCACCAGGTGTTGACCACCTGTCTCACATAGTTGGAGGGTCTCCAACCAGGCCTTCTGCATAGACCCCGGAGCCAGATAACACTTCAGCCAGAGATCCGGAGGTTTCTGTGTTTCCATTCCATGCATAGAGACTTCAGAGAAGACTAGAACACGTAGCATCACAAACCCTCAGGTTATTGCCGTCACGTTGACTACAGGGGTTGGTGTCAACAACCAAGCACCATGGAAATACTTAGTCTCACTTATGGCCTCTTTCTGATAATGTGCTGCTGAGATTATATAGTATCTTCTCCCCCATTGCCCACCTTTAGGTGGCCATGTATGTTAAATGAAGGTTTACAGAACAAACTGGCTTCTCGTTAAACAATTAATACACATATTGTGAGTTAGAATTTTGTTCTACATTTTTCTCCAGCTCTGTCTGGGACCCTCTATTGTGATCCCTGTGAGAGCAGTCAGTGGCGGTAGCCAGGCACCATCTAGTTGTGCTGGACTCAGTTTGGTGGAGGCTGTGGTAGTTGTGGTCCATTAGTTCTTTGGACTAATCTTTCCCTTGTATCTTTGGTTGTCTTCATTCTCCCTTGCTCCCGACAGGATGACACCAGTGGAGTATCTTAGATGGCTGCTCATAAGCTTTTAAGTACCCAGATGCTACTCACCAAAGTAGAATGTAGAACATTTTCTTTATAAACTATGTTATGCCAGTTGAGCTAGATGTTCCCTGAGACGATGGTCCACACAGTCCTCAGCTCAGTAATTGGGTCCCTCAGGGAGTTTGGATGCATCTAGGGAGCTTCCATGACCTTGCCTTGTACAAGTTGTGCTGGCTTCCTCAGTATTATGTACTGTCGTACCTTTCACCGGAGTTACTACTTATCTATTGTCTATTTAGTGTGTTTCCATCCCCAAATATTTACATCTTGAATGAATTTTTACATGGGTAAGGAATGGAGCCTCTCTTCTCCCTCATTACTCATCTACTCACACCCTTCCCTTTTTGTTCTTAAAGACTCCCAAAGCAGTTCAAGTGAGAGTTTTGCTCTACTTCTAGTCACCTACTTTCAATAAATATTTCCATAAATATCAAATGGAAAAATGCTTGCAGATGTGTTCTGGAATTGTCAACTGAACTAAAAGCTTATCCACTGTCTTAGTTATTTAGTGCTGCTATAACAGAAATACAAGTGGATGGCTTTAACAAATTTATTTTTTCACAGTTTAGGAGGCTGCAAGTGTGAATTCAGGATGCTGGCTCTAGGGAAAGGCTTTCTGTCTGTGTTGGCTCTGGAGGAAGGTCCTTGTCTCTTCTGAGCTTCTGCTTCTGGGCAATCTCCATGTGACCTGGCATCTCTCTTCCTCTGTCTCTATTCCTAGCTTGTGTTTAATCTCTTTTATGTCTCAAAAGAGATTCACTCAAGATATACCCTACCCTAATCCTAACTCATTAACATAACAGACAACGCATTCCCAAGTGGGATTATAACCACAGGCATAGATGTTAGGATTTACAATACATATTTTTGGGGACACAGTTCCATCCATAACATCCATCAAACATGAAAAGTGAGTTAGTAAAAAAAAAAACAACAAAAAACTGGTACCTCTCATCTCTCACTTATATATCTCCAACAGTAATGGGAATATGCAGAAGAGAAACTTCATAAGAAAACATTTTATGAAATATGTATCACAGCAACTATCATGTTCTATTCTTCAAAAGGTCTCATATCTCACCTTCTTCAGACTGGCCTGGAATATAGATTAGGCAACATCAAGAGTAATCCTCCTTCCTGACTAGGTAACTTTCATAAGATCTTAACCTACCCTCCTCTGATTTTATAGGTTGTTTTAGAGAAATGAATAATCATCATATGAATACCTCTGCTTTTCAGAATATTATTATACACAATCCCTTCTCCTCATTTATCCTTTAGCACATCATTTAAATATCTTTGAACTTTGTAAATATTTCTTTTCTGCCCCCTCCCCACTCCCTCAGACTTGATTCCATGTCCTAACCCCATGCCAAAAGAATTACTGTCCTTGCCCAAATAAAATTCTAAACATTTTCCAGAGTGGTAGGAAAAGATGAGGTTTTTTATGGAAGCAAGATGCTTTACTCATGAGGGACTTATTACCTAACCAAAATGGAATGAACCTTTTAAAAGAAAGGAAGAAATGAAGACCCTCTGTATCATAGTCCACAAAACAAATTAAATCAGACTCTAAGTTCTCTTAGTGCTGGGCTTGCTGGAAATGCTATCTCAGCCATTTGGTGGGCTTCTCTTCCCCTACCCCTAAATCACCCCACACCCTCATCTCTGATGCTTTCTATCCCCACCCATTTCTAGGGTCAAACAGATAACTTGCATTCTCGTACATATCAAAACCCACTGGACTGCCAGCATGCATATTTTCTAAGCCCGCACAGTCCCTTGGAATCCCCAAGTTTTACGGTTTTTATGCTACCTGTGGACACAAGAGTCTATACAGCCTGGGGGTTCTTGGGATTTCTTAAATAGCCTACTAGGAGTCACTGGGTAGTGCATATAGTCAACATGCTTGAATGCTAACTGAAAGATTGGCGGTTCGAGTCCACCCAGAGGTGCCTTGGAAGAAAGGCCTAGTAATCTACTTCTGAAAAATCAGCCACTGAAAGCCCTCTGGAGCATAACTCTACTCTGATATGCACGTGAGGTCACCATGAGTCAAAGTTGACTCAACGTCAATTTTTTTGTTTACATGTCCTACTAAGCCATTTCATCAGGATGTCTATATCTGCCCTTCTCAGAGTGGCACGAGGGGGTGGGACTTGGGTCCCTATCACTTATAGAATCTACCCTAGTCTTGAGGGATCTTCTGCAACTTGCTACTTCTGTGCCCTCTCCCTGTAGCCACTGTCTGCCTTCCTTACAAATCCCCTTAAAAAATCCCCTCCATGGGTTCAAGCTTTCCATAAACAAAAACCAATAAGGGAGGATGCTTCAGGGAACGTTTGCTTTAGCCCTCTGTCTCCTCCCCCATAGTTCCCTCTGCTGATGCTAGGGAATTCAAAACTTTATTTATTTATTTTTTGGAAAATAATGTAAGGGAATAACCACATGATGAAATGCCTCGCTAAATTATTTTACTACCAGTATAAAGTAAAAACTAGTCTATTTGTAGCCAATGTCTATGAAGATAATGTAGTATCTGTCTCATTCAAAAAAGAAATGACCCAAGGTAAACCTGACCTCTTATTAACTTGAAGGGAATATGTCAGCAACCTATTCATTAAACAAAGCCCATTCTGCCTTTTTTACCCTTAGGACTTCGTTAGGATTATTTGAAATATTCTTTAAAAAAATCTAATTTATCTTACTCCAAGTTATTTAATTAGACTTCAACTAGAGTCAGCACCTTGATTCATTTTATTTTCTATTTTTACTTTAAAGACATAATGGAGTTGTTATTTGGCCCTGCAGTATCCTATCCAAAAGAATCCATTTCATGCATAAACTAACTGGTCCTCAGGAACACTAGAGGAAAGAAAATGTGTACTTATCATTATGCATGCTGCACACAACTCGTTTGAATTTAATCTCTTTGGCAACTTGTGCACTGGTGAGATAGGCGCTTTGTATCATTTCACTTACACTTCCAAAAGGGATATTTTTCATCCCTCCCTTGTTTTCCATTGACGCATATACAAACGGATCAATAAAGGAAAAGAAATGATATTCAAATTCTACTCAAATCACCTTCACGGTAATGATTAAAACTCTGGAGTGTCAGGGGAACCAATGATGGAGTTTGCAACTCTCTTTTTTAGGAATCGTTCAAAACACTCAAGTGTCTGGAAATTGTCTTTCTTGTTAAGTAGTAGGTACACTGTATCGGGATGCAGTTAGTCTTAGTGAACACAACTTAAAGTGCTGGCACCACATGGGATAACAAGTGGTACTTTATAAGCACCTTTGAAGGGACTCTCATTGTTAATAGTTCGTTTTCCAAGAGGAGAGCCATAGGACTCTGTTTTGGGTTGTTGGTGACCATGATCAGTTTAATAAAGCAGACATCTTTCAAAGCTATATGCTATTCTAATTCCAGAAACAAAGGGACATAACAAGTGCCTTTTCCCTAAATTTTCTTGATCCCAAATTTCTTATACTTGAAGCATTTATAAGCACCACGTAAGTCCAGTGCCATCTTGATTGACCAGTGCGCTGAAGCTATAATGATGGTTCGGCATCGTTTGCAGCCACCATCACTGTAGCTGCTGTATCAAAGCATTGCCTGGTTCCTAGGACTTGTGGGAGGCAGTGAGAAGGTAAAAATATACCTTTAGCCAAAAACTGTTCAAGTTAAATTGAAGTGGCTATTTTTCAGCTATAAAAGCATTCATTAATTCTCCCTCAGTGGAAATCAAAAAAACGGAATTAGGCCATTTCCATTTTTTCAATTTGGAAGACAAAATCTTAACATTCTTTTGTTTCATGTTTTGCCACATACTCACTGGATGCTTTCTGTGTCCTTGAACATTTTGGGAATATCTTGGCAGCCTTTACTGGGTGGAACAGGTGAGCTCAGTGAAATGTGTCAAAGGCCTGAAATTACTTGGATTTACCCAACTCTTGAAATAAGAAAAAAAGGATAACGGTGGTTTGTAAATGGTTTCAGTTGGAGAAATAAGGAATTGCTTTACCCACCGGTGGACATTGCAAAAGGGTCACTGTTAATAGGCAGACCAGATGGAAGCCCTGGTGACAGGTAGGAAGGCACCACACACCTCATCCCTTCCCACTCTGGGGACTAGACTTCACCGAGCAAGGTATATTGGAACATGCCTCATTATGGTAACATTTTATTTCACAATGAGTTCAAGTAGGAGAAATGTGAGGGTACAATTTACGTTCACTAATGTCATATTTTTCTTTCTTGTTCTTAAAGAAAGTATCAGGGAGTTCCCACAGTTTAAGGGCCTTAGACTGGTTTCCAGCCCTGGCAGTGATTCTTCTTGTAAGAACAGGCCAATCTCTTTTATATACAGAGTATGAACTTAATGAGAATGGTCATTTTCAGAATAAAAATCACTATTGCATCCTTGGGTTGTAATCTGCTTGATGTTTGTTTTGTTTTGACTGTTGTTTTTACAACAAAACTTAGTCTTGGTAGCCTTAACAAAAGTTGGGAACTTTTATGTCTTATGAACCACCCAAGTTGCCTTTTAACAAAGTTATTAATTTAATTTTGCTATTTTGCTTTCTCCACCAGCCCCTCTGTCTTAGTTATCTAGTGCTGCTATAACAGAAATACCACAAGTGGATGGCTTTAACAAACAAGTTTATTCTCTCACGGTCTAGTAGGCTAGAAGTCAGAATTCAGGGTGCCAGCTCCAGAGGAAGGCTTTCTCTCTGTGTCAGCCCTGGCGGAAGGTCCTTGTCATCAATCTTCCCTGGTCAAGGAGCTTCTCAGAGCAGGGACCCCAGGTCCAAAGGATGCACTGTTCTCCAGGCTCTTGTTTCTTAGTAGTATGAGGTCCCCATGTCTCTCTGCTCGCTTCTGTCTTTTATATTTCAAAAGAGATTGGCTTAAGACACAACCTAATCTTGTAGATTGACTCCTGCCTCATTAACATAACTGCCTCTAATCCTGCCTCATTAACATCAAAGAGGTAGAATTTACAACACACAGAAAAATCACATCAAATGACAAAATGGTGGACAATCACACAATACTGGGAATCATGACCTAGTCATATTGACAGACATTTTGGGGGGACACAATCCAATCCATGACACCCTCTTTCTCAGACCCATTGCTGTCGAGTCAATTCTGACTCATAGTGACCCTATAGGACAGAGGAGAACTGCCCCATGGGGTTTCCAAGAGTGGCTGATGGATTCGAACTGCCGACCTTTTGGTTAGCAGGAGAGATCTTAACCACCTCGCTACCAGGGCTCCTCCTCTTTCTCAACTTCCCCCCGAAAAAGTCGCTGTTGAGTTGGTTCTGACTCATGGCGACCTCATGTGCTGCAGAGCAGGACTACATTCCATAAGGTTTTCAACGGCTGGTACCTTTCTTCCAAGGCACCTCAGAGTGGATTCAAACCTTCAACCTTTTGGTTAGTAGCCAACAGCTTAACCATTTGTGCCACTCAGGGACTCCTTCTCTTTTCCAAGAAGACTTTAAAAATCCTCTGGAGATTCCCCTGCATCTGGAGTTTTCTCTCCCACTGGTCCATCCTTCTGTTTTCTTCCATCTTAAAGGCAGCTGAGAACCTTTTGGTTTTCCCACTTAAGGGTATTTCTTTCTTCTAATTGCCTTTTTCTCTTTTAACCCTAGAGCAAACGTAGCAGTATTAGAATTTCTAGGGGGGAGGTGGGGTGGGGGGAATAATCCCTACAGTAAAAATTTTAACACATCAAATTTTTTCCAAGTCATTATAATATTTAATTATAGTAAATGCCAATTTTCATTTTTGAAGACGACCTTTTCCTCTAGAATAACTTTTGTCTAGCCCATGCTGCAAAAAATTGTTATGAGTTTAGTTTAATTTTGAGGTGTTTTTCAAGACAGTCTGTCAGAGATACTGAGATAAAATTACTCTTTTATTGTCAAGTCCTTGTAACAGAACAATTGGAGTCATCTTTTGATGCAAAAAATGATGAAGAAAAATGTCAGTTGGCCTCCAGTCAGAGAATCCCTTTTACTACATAAAAGCAAAAGCCAGATATATGTGTCTTCCAAAATGAGGCCTGGCTTCCCTACTTAGTTACTCTAAGTTCTCTGCATGTTCTTCCAAGTAAAAGGCATAACTGATGATCTCAGTTGATTATATGTATTTCGAGCAGGTTTTAATTGTGTATGGAGAAGTTCAGCACTTAGTGAAATCTAATTTTCCCAATTTGCCCTACTTCTAATACATTATACTTCTTGCATAAAAACTGGGTGAATATATGATAAAATAATGGAATTTGACATGGCTCTTTATTTTAAAAGAAAGTGAGTCACCAGTTTACTTACATGCTTTCTTTGTTTTTATTTAGTCAATAGATTTTAAAGTTAAATGTTTGTCATTTGGCCTAAGGGTTCACTAACATAATTTAAAATGCAAAGTTAGAAGCACTTTGTAATGAAAAATGTCAAAGTCATTTAAAAATGTATGAAGAAAGAAAATAGCAATAGAGTCAGCCTAAAAAGGTCATCACCTCTTTCATATTCTCCAAGAAGATGTTAGCAAGTGTGAGAACTAGAGTTAGAAGTTTCTATTTAAAACAAAGATTAGTTTCATAATAGTCATGTGTGCCGTGTAAAAAATATTCTTCGTGTCTTGTTTGCTTTCCTTCCTCAGTTTCTAAAGGGCAGTAATTCTTTAAAATTTCCTAATTTGGGAATAAATCTGTTATTAGAACTCAAGGAAAATCTGGAATGCATATTGGTAATGTTTTCTCTAGTTTTTTCTATATGTATAATAATGCAATCTTATAGTTAGATTTCAGTAACCAGTAAAAATATTGATACTTCTAAATATACTAAAATGTCATAAAAGCTATTATTCTGAGCCAGATACTGTAGTAGGCAGTTTATATAAACTATCTCATTTAATCTTCTTGACAGCCCTGTGAGATATGGATTATTATCCCCATTTTACAGGTGAGGGAAATAAGTTTCAAGTGTTTGACTGCTAACCAAAAGGTCGGCAGTTCAAATTCACCAGTTGCTCCTTGGAAACCCCCTGGGGCAGTTCTACTACGTCCTATAAAGTTGCTACGGACAGCAATGGGTAGTTAGTGGCAGAATCAAAAACCAAATCCAGATCTATTCTTGTTATCATTTTAACTACACATGCTGGTTCTCTGGAGGAAGATGGCGAAGTTCTTACCTGTTGCGCTAATGAATAAAAACTTCTCTTCTAAGTCAGTATTCTCCAAAGTGAGGGTATACATCCCATGGGAGAACACAAGATGATCCCCTGGTATCTGGAAAAAAAAATTATCATTACTTTACATGTGAAAAAAAAGTATTTATTTTATATGTGGAAAAAAATGATTAACCTTTACTAATTTTTAACGTAGACATTGACATTGGAGCAGTCACTCAGTTTGTAAGTCAGATGGTCAAACCTTTCTTTTTTTGAACTGCTGTGTAATTTTATTTTTCTTTTCTCTTTTTCTTTTCTCTTTTTACTTCTCCCTATCTTCCTTCCTTTTTTCTTAGTAACAGCTTAATACTGTACAATTTGCCCACTTAAAGTGTACAATTCAGTAGTTTTTATTATATTCACATATATGTGTAATCATCACAACAGTTAATTTTAGAGCATTTTCATCATCTCAAAAAGAAACCCTATACCTTTTAGCTAGGATTTCCCTATCACCTCATATCCCTCAGGCCCAAAGCGACCACCAATCTGCTTTCTGTCTCTATAGATTTGCTTGGTTTGGACATTTCATTTTAATGGAATCTTATAATATGTGATCTGTTTTAGTCAGGACTCTCTAGAGAAACACAACCAGGGATAGATAGGTATCTAGATAGATGGATGGATGGATGGATGGATGGGTGGGTGGGTGAGTGGGTAGGTAGGTAAGTAGGTAGATGGGTGGGTAGGTAGACAGATAGACAGACAGGGATTTAGTTCAAGGAATTGGATCACACGATTGTAGAGGACTGGCAAGGCCAAAATCTGTATGTTACAAGACAGGCTGGAGATTCCTACAGGCTTTCATCCCAACATCCAAAGATCAGGCAACATGAAAAGTACAGAGTGAGGTGAGAGTTCTGCCAAAACATCTATTTATAGTCTGGAGGCAGAACATAGCCTAGGGAAACTCCTTTTTGAACTGATTGATTGATTACATTAGATTATACATTATAGAAGTTCATTTACATTACATTACATCACATCTAAGGTTAGTACATTACAGAAGATAATCTGCTTTTCCCAAGGCCAACTGATTTAATCACATGTAACTACTCCATGACAAGAAGTCAACTGTGTTTGGTCAAACAATGGGGAGCATTAGTGTAGCTAAACTGACACATAAAATTAACCATTCCATGGTCTTTTGTGGCTGTCTTCTTTAGATCATTGGAAACTCTTAAGATATATGAGATTCTTTGACAAAGAAGTAGTGTTCTACCATCAGAAGGGATTTGTGGTAGCAATCTGATTTTACCAAGTTTTTGTGGATCTAGTTAATGGATTTAGGTATTGTTGTTAGGTGCCATGGAGTCAGTTCTGACTCATAATGACCCTATGTACAACAGAATGAAACATTGCCTGGTCCTGTGCCATCCTCACAATCCTTGTTATGCATGAGCCCATTGTTGCAGCTGCTGCATCAGTCCATCTTGTTGAGGGTCTTCCTCTTTTTCACTGATCCTCTACCAAGCATGATGTCCTTCTCCAGGGATTGGTCCCTCCTGATAACATGTCCATTTCATTTTTGATGATTTCCAATTTTCCTAGATTCATACTATGTACAGTCCATGTTCCTATTATTAATGGATGTTTGCAGCTGTTTCTTCTCATTTTGAGTCATGCCACATCAGCAAATGAAGGTCTCAAAAGCTTGACTCCATCCATGTCATTAAGGTCAGCTCTGCTTTGAGGAGGCAGCTCTTCCCCAGTCGTATTTTGAGTGCCTTCCAACCTGAGGGGCTCATTTTCCAGCACTACATGAGACAGTATTCCATTGCTATTCATAAGGTTTTCACTGGCCAGTTTTTTCCAAAATAGACCGCCAGGTCCTTCTTTCCAGTCTGTCTTAGTCTGGAAGCTCCACTGAAACCTGTCCACCAGGGGTGACCTTACTGGTATTTGAAATACCAGTGGTAAAGCTTCTAGTATCACAGCAACATACAAGCTGCCACAGTACAAAAAGTGACAGACGTGTGGTGGCAAACAACCATAACATGAAGATAACTGCATTTTTTTCTTCCGCGGGAGGTGGAGTGTTATGTTTAGAGTCATGCAACCATTCCTCTACATTTTTTTCATTAAACTCAGCAATTTTTAAGTTAGCTTCAATTGATATTTATTATTTAAAAATAACCAAAATCCTTTTACTGTTGGAGAAACGCCTTTCTGTCATTGTAAAAACGACTGTAATACACAAGGAAAACAAGATGACAAGAGACAAAATCAAATTCCTCTGTAGACAAGTAAAGTTGGAAGATGCATAGAAAGCCACTCTGAAGATTTGAAGAATGGTAGAACACTGCAAGTTTGCAGTATTGGGATGAAAGGACAGATGAATCTCACATGCCTTGCCACACATGAATATATTATGAAGTTAATGGAGTTTCAGGATGCCTCACTTGCACAAAGAACCCGTTCTTTGACTTTGCTTCTTACTAAAACTTTTTTTCCCATACTACAAGCAGAATTTGGTTCTAACTAGTAGAATGAGCAGAGAAATTTGGGAGCATTTTGGCCAAAGCTTACTTCATTTCGTCTGCTCAGAAATTCCGAAGAATGATTCTTACTGAATTAAACTACTGTATGCTTTAAATTCCTCCACTGCTTACCTCTCTTTGCCCATCTCTTCTATAATTATTACTCACTGTCCAACTGTGATGGTTAAATACCAGCCAAATGATGACATGCCAACTTCTCAATACCAAGTTATATCACTTCCATTATTTTTTTAAAAAATGGCTTAATACTCTATTCTCCATAAAACCTTTTCATACTTGCTGTATGTAATTTTACAGACCAAAATTGTCTCAATAACCTCTAGCAGCTTTACATAGACTTACTTGAGTATTTTTTTTGTTCTCTATTCAGACAGTTTCACTTATTTATGTTCCATGCACCTCTAAACTTCTCAGAGGCAGGAAGCAAGCATAGCATTCTCATAACCTGCCCCCAGCCATCCTTGACAAATGCTGTTGATTAACTTATCTGTTTCTCTGTGGCTAACTTTCAGACCCACAAATTCGCACGTAATAAAAGAGTAAACATTGCTGGTAACTCACTACCAAAAAGTTCAATCAAATACACAAAAAGAATAGACTTTATGATTGAAGATACTAATTTGAAGAGTTGATGTATACAAACCAGCATCTACTAAGTTCGAATTAAGGAGTAGAAGGAAACAAAGCTGATTATTTTAGACTGAGTTTCCCAGAAAGCAGGCAGAGGTTTATGTGCTGCTTTTTTTTTCACTAAGGAGTGCAACCTGAGTGAGCTGGAGTGACAAAGAGAAGGAAGGAGAAAAAATAAAAGGGTACAGAGCTCCTAACCAAGCTCCCTCCTCAGACTGTTGTTTTTGTTAGGTGCCATCGAGTTGGTTCTGACTCATACAGACCCTGTGTACAACAGAATGAAACACTGCCTGGTCCTGCGCCATCCTCACAACTGTTGTTATGCTCGAGCCCATTGTTGCAGCCACTGTGTCAGTCCATCTCATTGAAGGTCCTCCTCTTTTTTGCTGACCCTGTACTTTACCAAGCATGATGTCCTTCTCTAGGGATTGGTCTCTCCTGATAACATGTCCACTGTATGTGAGACTAAGTCTCACCATCCTTACTTCTAAGGACTATTCTGACTGTACTTCTTCCAAGAGAGATTTGTTTCTTCTTCCGGCAGTCCGTGGTATATTCAATATTCTTTGCCAACACCATAATTCAAAGGCATCAATTCTTCTCTGGTCTTCCTTATAGTCAATAAAACACAGGTAAACATCTTTCTGGTTTTCTCTTTTTTCAGCCACGATCCATCTGGCATCAGCAATGATATCCCTTGTTCCACGTCCTCTTCTGAATCCGACTTGAATTTCTGGCAGTTCCCTGTTGATGTACTGCTGCAACTGCTCTTGAATTTAAACAGGAATAGGCTGTATAAATGACTGTTTCTCAGGATAGTCTGCCTAGGGGAGGCAGAAGAAAGAATTTATCTGCCTGCTGTAGTTTCCTGTTGGTCAAGTATTATAATTCTCCTGTGTTTCCTGGTAGCTCTTGTGTGTTCACCAAGCAGGTCTTCACAAGGTCTGGCCCTTGAGCATCAACTGGGACTCCGCAAGGTAGAAAGCATGTGATGTGCACAGCATGGGCATGAGGCACAAAGCCACTGGGTTGTGCCCACATAATGCTGATTGTGTTCTATGCAGAGTTGGTTGTGGCAGCCATGAGGCCCGAGAGACAGGTAAGACCAAAACGATATGAAGGGGAGTGTCAGGGGTGTCTGACATGCTCACCAATTATGATATCCTGGATAGCACTAATGGTTAAGCACTCAGCTACTAACCTAAAGGTTAGTGATTTGAATCTACCCAGAGATGCCTCAGAAAAAAGAGCGAGTGATCTGCTTCTGAAAGATCACAGCCATTGAGAACCCTTTGGAGTGCAGTTCTACTCTGGCACACATGGGTCACCATGAGTCGGAATTTATTCAACAGCAACTGATTTGGTGTGATTTGGTTTTATTTTACATGAAGAACCTAAGCCCAAAGTGGGAGATGCAAGATCATGGAGCTTAATTGGGGGAAGAGGCAGCAGAGGAACTCAAGAAGCCAGGGTCTTCCAACTCCCTATTTGGCGCCTTTTCACTGTTCTAGGCTACTTCTCTAGACAGAAAACATACAACATACATGTGCATTTGCCACTCATCCTTTCCACACTAGAGTTTCAGGTGTCTCCTGCGCTTAGTACCTCATATACTCAGGAAACATTACTTGTAGGAGGTCTTCCTTGTAGCTTACTTGGTCTCCTTGACCTAATGAGAAAAACAAGAAAACTGATACCGCAGAATCAGAACAGATTCAATTCCATGAATATATACTCTGAGGCAAAGAAACCACAACCAATGTTAAACTTCTGGAGGTGTGGATTTGCTTCTTGCCAAATAATCGTTTTACATGAGAGTCTAATTAATGCTTTAATGTGATATAGCCTTTCAGCAAAAACCTTCAAGAAGCCAGTGCCCAAACTTCTTAAAACAAGAATCTTGTCAAAGAACATAGTAGAACGCTTGTTTCTCTCACATTCAAGTGGTATTGCTTCAAGTCAAGGCAGTATACTTAAGTGTTCTTTATGTTTGCATACCTGAATTCATGTGCTGCCTCAGATCTGATATGATTTACCTGATATAGGTTATCAGAATGAAGATGTCTCCACAGAAAGGTTGATGTGCTCTAATTCAAGATGATAATAGAATTGTTTCACTCTTATG
The DNA here is from genome assembly GCF_000243295.1 of Trichechus manatus latirostris. Taxonomy (NCBI): domain Eukaryota; kingdom Metazoa; phylum Chordata; class Mammalia; order Sirenia; family Trichechidae; genus Trichechus; species Trichechus manatus. Next base: position 9,587,717 of record NW_004444034.1, on the reverse strand, counting down.
CCAAAGAATTACAAAGCAATATGATTATGTAACACTATATTGAAATTTCTCTTAGCTTTTGAAAGAATGCACTCTTATTAACTAAGGGAAGAAAATGGGATGCAATTTATATTTTATTTTAAATCTTATTATTTTAAATATCTAATTTGTAATGCCAGTTTATTCACGAAATTCTAAACTCTATTGCTCTAACAGAACAAAGTACTGTTGGTAATAGTTATGTCCAACTTGATGAATACAAGCTCTAGTATAACAGGTATTCAGCTTCCAGTAGCACTGTTTTTCCTAAGACTCATGCATTTTTCATTGTCTAGTCATTGTGAATGTAAAGTGGATAGGATGTCCTTTTAAATGTATAAGAAGATGAAAATGTTGTGCATCATAGTCTCTTCTCCATTTCTGCTACTAAAGTTATAGGAACTATGTCTCGTATGTTAGAATGCATCTGGTGTGCTATTCCATATACTACATGAATAACCAACAGCTCACTCTGCAAATTTCCACCCCGTTCCATATTTAGCATCATTTTTGCAAGATAGCACCTTACCAGGCTTGTTCAGAAATGCACCAGAAAATAGCTTATTAATATCAGTGTCTAACTGGCAGATGGGATACGGTAAAAATAAGGTGTTTATGTCTTTCAGAGCTAGTAGTTTTTCAAGATAAGACAAGCAGCCATCTTTCAGATCTTCTAGAACTTCACCCTTTTCAGTTACAGACATTTGTTCTCTCATAAATTTGTTCATTCATTCTTTCATTCTGTATTTATTGAGCATCTGTTTCCTTTTCATAAGGCAGTCTTCAAGCCACCAGGAATATATAAATGAATAAAATAAATTCCCGTCTTTTAAGGAGTCCATGAGATACATACACAGTGTGGTGAATGCAAGGAGAAATGGGGGCATAGAGATGAGGACAGTTAACCCAGCCTTGGGGAGCAGAGAGTGCCTAAAAGGAGGCTTTCTGGAGAAGCTGGTGTCTTAGGATGTGAGGAGTTAGGTGAAGGGATGACAGATCTACTCTAGTGCTTACCTAACGGGGGTAAAATACTTCAGAGGGATGGGACAGCAGTAAATGAAATGAAGAAATCCTGAAACAAAAGAAAGTGGTAGAGAGAACATTCCATGAAACAAATCAACAAATGGATTTTTCCTGTGGTAAAAGATAATTTGATGAGGGCAAAATGGGGTGGGGGGAGCCACATTATACAGTTAAGAGGAGTGTCAACGTTTAGGTTTATATTTATTTAGATAGTTTTGGTGAGTCTAGTAACTGGCTCAGAAGTGCAGACTGCAATAGCTACAGTTGTTGACTCCCTGCAGTCTGGAAAGGACTCATGAGCTAATCTGATAAAAGGTTCCTTCCATTCCTTTCTGTTTTACATGTTGTGTTCATTAGCATGACTGATAAAACCATAATTTGCATTCTCTGTCAAATCACACTGGCAGCAACTGAATGACACGGCCACTAATTAAAAGAAGAAATTGAATACAGTAGAGTTGCTGTTTTATTTGGCTGAAGAGACAAGAATAGACTTGTGTTGACCTCTTGTTGAAAGGCACGCATTACAGATGTCTCCGTGGAAGAGTTTTCATCAGAGAGCCAGTCTGGCTGGCTTTTTTAGTTTTCATCTTCTCCCGAATATTTCTGGAAATCAGCCACTTAGGTTTCTAGCACCATGCTCTTTGTATGATGGTCTGTGAGAGCAAAGAGTATTTTTTGGCAGCATAATGGAGGTATAATGTAGCGATAGGGATTTAGAGTCATATAACCTGAGTTTCCATCCATACTCCTCCCCTTGCTGGCTCTGTGACTTTGGGCTGGCTGCTTAACCTCTCTAACCATCAGTTTACTTATCTTTAAGTTGGGAACAGTAGTAAAAATGTCTATCTATAAGTTCATAGGAAGGATTAAATAATATAGTATATGTAAATCTAAACCCAGCACTTGGCAAATAGTAAGAACTTATGAAATATGGATAATTATTGTTATTTTACTTTAACTGGCTCCATTTTATAGTAAATTATTTGGGAACTCAGCTCCAAAATCTTGGTTTCATAGCTCTCCAATGACTCCTCTTTGTCTTATTCATCTCTACACATATAGTGTCTAGCATTAGAGAAGGCTATTTTATAATATATTGGCACCAAATATCAGGACTAAAATGTTATTCTTTTACAGTCTTAGTTTCCTAGGGCTGCTGAAAAAAAAAATACCACAAAGTGGGTAGTATTAGAGAGAATATACTTATTGTCTCACAGTTCTGGAGTCTAGAAGTCCAAATCCGGGTATTGGCTAGGTCGATTCCTTCTGAGGGTTCTGAAAAAGAAACTATCCTATGTCTTCCTCTTAGCTTCTGGTGGCTCCTGTCATTTTTTGGAGTTCCTTAACTTGCAGCTATGCCTTCCTCTTTTGTCATATGGCGGTTCTTCCTCTGTCTATCTCTCTCTGTCTGTTCTCTCTTATAAGACACCACTCAGATAGAATTAGGACCTAGTCTACTCCAGTATGGGTTCATGTTAACGGATAGTATCTTCAAAGACCATAAGCCAAACAAGGTCGCTTTCACAGGTACCAGGGCTTAGGACTTCAACGTATCTTTTTGGGATCATAGTTCGATTCCTAACACTTACCTAAGTAATCTGTCATTTTTTTTTTTTTTTTTTTTGTAGCTTAATTTTGTTGAAGAATAACACAAGATATTGCCAAGATATTTTTTTCTGTGGTGGAAGTATACACAACGAAACATAAAGAATTCAACAATTTCTACATGTATAATTCAGTGACATTGATTACATTCTTCAAGCTATGCAACCATTCTCGCTATCTTCTTCCAGATTATTCCACCACCATTAAAATATACTCAGTGCACCATAAGCAAAAACTGCCTCTTTCCCCCTTCCTTCCCTCCCTCCCACTCTGCAGTAACCACTAATAACTTTTGGTTTCTATATATTTGCTCATTTCATATAAGTGAGATCATACAGTATTTGTCCTTTTGTGGCTGACTTATTTCTCTCAGTATAATGTTTTCTAAGTTCATCCATGTGGCATGCATCAGGACTTCATTCCGCTTTATGGCTGAGTAGTATTACATTTATGTATGTACCACATTTTGTTTATCCATTCATCAGTTTGTGGACATTTTGGTTGTTACTACCTTTTGGCTATTGTGAATAGTGCTGCAATGAACATTGGTGTACATGTGTCTGTGTCAGGACTTTTGGAATTGCTAGGTCATATGGTAGTTCTGGAACCCTGGTGGCGCAGTGGTTAAGAGCTCAACTGTCAACCAAAATGTTGGTAGTTTGAATCCCCCAGCCACACCCTGGAAACCTTTTGGGGCAGTTCTACTCTGTCCTATAGAGTCGCTATGAGTCAGAATCGACTCAATGGCAATGGGTTTGGTTTGCTTTTTGGTTTATGGTAGTTCCATGTTCAGCTTTTTGAGGAAGCATGCCAAACTGTTTTCCACAGTGGCTATACCATTTTACATTTCCACTAGCAATGGATGAGAGTTCCTATTTCTCCACAACCTCAGACAACACCTAATGTTTTCCTTTTTTGATCATTGCCATTCTAATGGGGGTGAGATGGTACCTCATGGTAGTTTTGTTTGTTTGTTTGTTTTAAATGGCTAATGAGGAGCCCTGGTGGCACAGTGATTAAAGTGCGTGGCTACTAACTGAAAGGTTGGTAGTTCAAACCTTATGGCTGCCCCATGGGAGAAAGATGTGGCAATCTCCTTCCGTAAAGATTTACAGCCTTGGAAACCCTATGGGGCAGTTCTACTCTGTCCTGTAGGATCTCTGTGAGTCAGAATCAACCCAACAGCAATGAATTTTTAATGGCTAATGACTTTGAACATCTTTTTATGTGCTTGTTGGCCATTTGAATATCCTCTGTGGTGAATGTCTATTCAAGTCCTTCGTCCGTATTTTGATTGGGTGGTTTGTCTTTTTGTTGTTAATTTGTAGAAGTATTTTATATATCTTGGATATTAGACCCTCCTTGAATATATGGTTCCCAATTTTTTTTTCCCAATCTGTAGGCTGTCTTTTCACTTTTTTGATAAAATATTTTGATGCATAAAAGTATTTAATTTTTATGAGGTCTCATTTATCTATCTTGTCTTTTGGTTATCTGATAGCCCATCACTAAAAACTAGATCCCACAGCTTTACCTCTACATTTTTTTCTGAGAATTTTATGGTTTTAGCTTTGACATTTAGGCTCTTGCTCCATTTTGAGTTAGTTTTTGTGTATGGTATGAGGGTTAGATCCTGATTCATTTTTCTGTATATGGAAATCCAATTTTCCCAGCACCATTTATTGAAGAGACTCTTCTTCTCCATTGTATGGACTTAGCACACTTGTAGAAAATCAATTGACCATAGATGTATGGATTTATTTCTGGACTCTTAATTCTATTCCATGGTCTATATGTCTTTTATTATACCAGTCCCAGGCTGTTTTAATTGCTGCGACTTTATAGTATGTTTTGAAATCAGGAAGTATGAGCCCTCCTACTTTATTTTTCTTCTTGAAGATTGCTTTAGCTATTTGGAGTCCCTTGCCCTTCCATATAAATTTGAGGATTGGCTGTTGCATTTCTGTAAAGAAAGATGTTGGAATTTTTATGGAAATTGCATTGAATTTATAGATTGCTTTGAGGAGTATTGACATTTTAACTATATTAAGTCTTCCAATCCACTAACATGGAATATCCTTCCATTTATTTAGGTCTTCTTTGATTTATTTTGGCAATATTCTGTACTTTTCTGCAGTCTTCCACCTTCCTGGTTAAATTTACTCCTAGATAATTTGTTCTTCTAGATACTAGTATAAATGGTAATGTTTTCATAATTTCCTTTTCCTCTTGATCATTGCTGATGTGTAGAAACCCAACTGATTTTTGTGTATTGATCTTGTGCCCTGTCACTTAGCTGAATTCATTTATTCTACTAGCTTTCTTGTGGATTCTTTGGGGATTTTCTATGTCATTTGCAAAAAGGAATAGTTCTACTTCCTCTTTCACAATTTGTATACTTTTTTTTTTTTTGCCTAGCCTAATTGCTTTAGCTAGGACTTCCAGAATGATGTTGAATAGTAGTGGTGAGAGACAGCATTCCTGTCTTGTTCCTGATTTTAGTAGGAAAGCTCTCAGTCTTTCTCTGTGGAGTATGATGTTAGCTGTGGGTTTTTCATAGATGCCTTTATTATATTGAGGAATTTCCTTTCTATTCCTATCATGTTGAGTGTTTTCATCATGAAACCAAACTCAAACCCAAACCCATTGCCATCAAGTTGATTCTGACTCATGGCAACCCTATAGGACAGGGTAGAACTTTCCCACAGGGTTTCCAAGGCTGTAATCTTTATGGAAGCAGACTGCCATATCTTTCTCCTGAGGAGCTGCTGGTGGGTTCAAACCGCTGATCTCTGAGTTAGCAGCTGAGTGCTTAACCACTGTACCACTAGAGCTCCTTTCATCATGAAACCAAAAATCAAACCAAACCGATGCCATTGAGTCAATTCTGACTCATAGCAACCCTATAGGACAAAGTAGAACTGCCCCATAGAATTTCCAAGGAGCAGGTGGTGGATTCGAACTGCTGACCTTTTGGTTAGCAGCCGAGCTTGAAAGGATGTTGAATTTTGTCAAATGCCTTTTCTGTATCAATTAAGATGATCATGTGATTCTTTTCCTTTGCTGTATTAATGTGGTATATTACACTGATTGATTTTCTAGTGTTGAACCACCCTTGTGTTCTTGGGATAAATCCTACATGATCATGGTGTATAATCCTTTCAATAATGTTTTTGGATTCAGTTTGCTAGTGTTTTGTTGAGTATTTTTGTGTCTATATTCTTTACGAATATTGGCTTGTAGTTTTCTTTTCTTGTGGTGTCTTTGTCTGGTTTTGTTATCAGGATGATGCTCGCCTCATAGGATGAGTTAGGTAGTGTTCCCTCCCCTTCCATTTTTTGGAAATGTTTGAATAGGATCAAAGTTGCTTCTGCTATAAATGTTTGATAGGATTCCACAATGAAGTCATCTGATCCAGGACTTTCCGTTTTTTGGGAGGTTTTTGATTACTGATTCAGTCTCTTCACTTATTGTGAGTCTGTTGAAATCCACTATTTCTTCTTGAGTCAGGGTAGGGAGTTTATGTGTTTCAAGGAATTTTTACGTTTCTTCTTTTAAGTTATCAAATATTGTTCACATACATAATATGCTGATTATGACCTTCACAGTGAGCAGAGCCTTGTCTTTTGCTCTATATTCCTTTCAAAACAACTAACGTAATCATTGATCAAAAAAGAAATCCAGAACCTTGGGAAGCTGTGGATCCTATAGTACCTCAAAAGCTTATAACAATCAACCAACAATGGAGACCCACTGAAGAGTTGCAGAAGGCCTGAAGGGCATCCAATTCTCCAGACGTCACTTCTTTCTTCCAAAGAGTACTCTATGAATTTAGTGGAAACACTTCCACACAAACTAGATTATGGATACTAGTGTGCAGAATTGCTTCTGCAACATTTTTAGGGTTTACCCACATTTTGGACTTTGAATAAGGAGTTAAAGGTAGGAAAGCAATAACCACATAGTCCAAAATTAAATTTCTGTGTTTATTTTCTTGTTGTAAATTTGAATTTTACATATTGAAATTGTTAAGTTTATGATGCCTGAATGTTGTCCTTGAAATATGTAAAGAATTGTAAATGAGTTTGTCATCTGAACAATAATACCATTTGTGCAAGTAAAAGGTAACAAAATAATGCATTCCCAGTGTATCATAAGGTAAAGAAGATAACTGACTTCTCAGAGAGAAGCCAAAATCCACAACTCATCATATTTGTAGGAAGCCAAAAACCAGCTCAATGGCCAGACACTGAATCAAATCAACCCTTTTAATAAAAGGTATTAATTACGCAAATGGTCTAATAAATACAGATATAACAAAAATGAAAATAAGTAAGGTGAGGAGTGCTTGTCTAAGCCACTGGCCATGCTGTCCCAGGGTCCGCTGCAGTCTGGGCAGGTCTTTGGACACAAGAAGACTGCCATAGCTATGGCTCACTGCAAACAGGGCAACGGCCTTATCAAGGTGAACAGTGGCCTTTGGAGATGATTGAGCCACGCACGCTGCAATACAAACTACTGGAAACTGTTCTGCTTCTGATTCGCTGGTGTGGACATCCACATCCGTGTGAATGGTGGCAGTCATATGGCCCAGATTTATGCAATCCACCAGTCTATCTCCAAAGCCTTGGTTTGCATATTACCAGAAATATGTGCATCAGTCTTCCGATAAGGAGATCAAAGCCATCCTCATCCAGTACAATTAGACCTTGTTGGTAGCTGGCCCCTGTCGCTGTGAATCCAAGAAGCTTGCGGGCTCCAGTAACCACATTCATTACCAGATATCCTACAGATAAGCTCGCCACAAGAAGCAGGGTTCACATTTACAATAACAAGGGTTACGGAATTTTAAGGTTAGAACAAAAATACATAGTATTGGCTTATAACCCTTTTTATTTTTGTAGGATTGGTTGTAGAAACTTTCATTTCTAGTTTTAGATGTTTGCATCTTTTTTTCTGTCTGTCTAGTCAAAGGTTTGTCGATTTTATCAAAAAACCAACTTCTGGTTTTATTGATTCTCTCTATAGTTTTTCTGTTCTCTATTTCATTTATTTCTGCTCTGAATGTTATTATTTCCTTTTTTTCTGGTAGCTTTGGGCTTAGTTTGCTCTTCCTGTCCTAATTCCTCAAGTTGTAGAGTTAAGCTATTGATTTGGAATCTTTCTTCTTTTTTCGTGTAAGCATTTATTGCTATAATTTCCCTCTGAGCACTGCTTTCACTGCATCCCATAGGTTTTGGCATGTTGTGTTTTCATTCTTGTTTGACTCGTTTTTGTTTTTGTTTTTTTAATTTCTCTTTTGATTTCTTCTTTGACAAATTGGTTGCTTAGTCGTGTGTTATTCAGTTTCTACATAGTTGTGTTTTTTCCAGTTTTCTTTCTGTTATTAATTTCTGGTTTTATTCCACTATGATCAGAAAAGAAACTTTGTAGGATTTTAATCTTTTAAAATTTATTGAGACTTGCTTTGTGTCCTAGAATATGGTCTATCCTGGAGAGTGATCCATGTTCACTGGAGAAGAATGTATATTTTTCTGTTGGTAGGTATAGTGTCCTATATGTCTGTTAGATCCAGTTAGTTAACAGTGTTATTCAAGTCTTCTGTTCCTTTGTTGATCTTCTTTCTAGTTATTGATATTGCCAAGACTTTGATTAACATTGTTATAGTTTAAAGATGAGCAGAAATCACCATGTTATAACATTGGTTTTCAACCTTCTTTTTCCAAGGAGATACACACTCCATTACACAGCATTCTCCAGTGGACATGCTCAGCATCATGAGCAACTCCCTCGTGTATTAGCTGTAGCTGTACCCATCTCTTCCATTTAAGGATATAAATTTATGGAAATAATCAAGAGTAACCCAATTATGGGATAATCATGAACCCTCCAAATTAATTTTTAAATAATTTTAAACATTTTTATTTTAATTGTCTGTCTTAGTTATCTAGTGCTCCCATAACAGAAATACCACAAGTGGATGGCTTTAACAAAAAGAAATTTATTTCCTCACAGTAAAAGTAGGCTAAAAGTCCAAATTCCGGGCGTCAGCTCCAGGGAAAGGCTTTTTCTCTCTGTTGGCCTTCTTCTCTTTGGTGTTCCCCCGACTAAGAGCTTCTCTGTGCAGGGACCCTGGTCCAAAGGACGTGCTCTGCTCCCAGCACTGCTTTCTTGATGGTATGAGGTCCCCTGTCTCACTGCTCACTTCTGTCTTTTATATCTCAAGAGATTGCCTCAGGACACAATCCAGTCTTGTAGATCAGGCCCTGCCTTA
>NW_004444034.1:9531829-9578116 GCF_000243295.1 Trichechus manatus latirostris | reverse complement strand
TTTCCTTGTTCTGCTGCTGTTGGTTCTCTGCTGCTGCTGCTTCTCTGCCACTGCAGGTTCTCTGCTGTTGCTGGTCCTCTGCCACTGCTGCTCCTCCATCCATTCACAGTTTCAAAACCGCTTCCACATTTTATGTATCTGTTAGAGCAGCACCCCACTCTCTCGGTACCAAATTCTGTCTTAGTTATCTAGTGCTGCCATAACAGAAATACCACAAGTGGATGGCTTTAACAAAGAGAAATTTATTTCCTCACAGTAAAAGTAGGCTAAAAGTCCAAATTCCGGGCATCAGCTCCAGGGAAAGGCTTTTTCTCTCTGTCAGCCTTCTTCTCTTCGGTGTTCCCCCGGACTAGGAGCTTCTCTGTGCAGGGACCCCGGTCCAAAGGACGTGCTCTGCTCCCGGCACTGCTTTCTTGATGGTATGAGGTCCCCCATCTCACTGCTTACTTCTGTCTTTTATATCTCAAGAGATTGCCTCAGGACACAATCCAGTCTTGTAGATCAGGCCCTGCCTTACTAACACAACTGCCACCCATCCTCCCTCATTAACATCACAGAGGCAGGTTTACAACATACAGGAAGATCACACAGTACCAGGAATCATGGCCTAGGCAAACTGATAAACACATTTTTGGGGGGACATAATTCAAACCATGACATTATCATTTTATTATTGTGTTATGTGGTGACTAGATCAAGCTTCTTTAAATAATTCTTTGAACTCATCACAATTCTTCGAAGTCAACACCCTTATTTCCTCATTTTCTATCCATTTAGTCACCACTGACTATCCTGTCCATTAAATTTTTTGTTTTCTTGGTTTCCATGATATCAGTATTGCTTTGGTGCTCTCCAGTCTTTAAACTGCTGGCAGTGACTTCTAGATCACCTCATGCAGGTCCTCATTCTCACTACCCTCCAAGCTACATTCATTATTTCAACTATTCCTTACATGAAATTCTCTGTTCCCTTGGCTTCCTTGACACCAAGAGTTATTCTGGTCCTTCTCTTACCCCTCTAACCACTTTTAACTCCAGTGATATCCTCTTATCCCTTCTTGGTATTCCTCAAAGGATTTTTCCAAGAACCTCTTATTTTCTCTTTTACTCTTTTTTCCTGATGATATCATCCACTTCCATTACTGTAACTATAACTTTTATGTGTATCAACTTTCACAATTTATCTTTGGCTGACCTACCTATCAAACTGTAATCTCATGTTTCTAATACTGCTGGATCTTTTAGAAGCTCTTCTGACAGCTCATAATCAATGTACCTGAAATATTTACTATCTTTCCACTAAAACCAACTCCTTATCATATTTTTTGTCAGTGGATATTATATTTCCTTTTGGTAGGCATAAAGAAAAAACTTTGAATTAATTCTTGACCTTTTACCTCCACCTTTCTTTCCTTTATCACCTCTTCATTCCAATAAAGGTTCAGTGTTATCTAGTTCCAACTCTGCACTGTCTTTGAATCCTTCCATTTTCTACTTCGTATAAATGGTATTCCCCACTGTCGATACAATGAGGAATATTGTACAAGCTTCATGTCTGGCAGAGGGGGTGTTGTTGTTAGCTGCCATCGAGTAGATTTTGACTCATAGTGACCCCAAGTGACAGAGTAGAACTGCCCCATGGGATTTTCTCGGCTATAATCCTTACAGAAGCAGATCACCAAGTCTTCCTCCTGTGGAGCCACTGGGTGGGTGGGTTTGAACTGCTAACCTTTCGGTTAGCAGCTGAGTGCTTAACCATTGCACCACCAGGGCTCCTTTGGCAGAGAGCAAAAGGATGTAAAAGCAGTCGTTACAATACAGTGAGATAGGAGTAACAGAGAAGAAGCATCTCAAGGAAGAGAGGGAGGGAAGACTCCTCAAAGGGATGACATAGGAGCCAAATCTTGAAGGATGAATGGGAATCAGACTGATAAAGGCAGGTTGAACATTCCAGAATAATAACATGTGCAAAAGAATACTGGCAAAGAAGACCATGACTCACTGAAGTACAAGTAGCTCTGTAGGGCTGGAGCTTGCGCTTTGTTGGGGAATCTTACCGGGAGAAACAGGAGGAGATGCTCCAGAAGTAGTGGGAATGAGGGGAGAATATTAAGGGTCTTGTTTCAGTTATCTATTTCTGCATAACAAGCAACTACAAACCTTCAGGTCCTGAAACAACAACAGCCATTTATTATTTCCCACAATTCTCCAATTGGGCAGGGATCAATAGGGATGATTTATCTCTGTTCCATCTGGTATAGGTTGACACAGCTTGACTGGGGCTGGAAGATACAAAATCATCATTCACATGTCTGGTACTTCAGCTGAGGTGGCCATAACTGGCTGGATGTCTCTTTCTTTTTCTATGCGGTCTCTCCATATTTAGTAGTCTAGCACGGGTTTCTTTGCATAAAAGATGGATCCTAAGAAGGCACAAAATGGAAGCTGCAGGGCTTCTTAAGGCTTAGTTCCACCGGCATCACTTCCCCCACATTCTATTGGTCAAAGCAAGTCCCAAGAGCAGCTCAGCTTCAGGTAGAGGAGAAGTAGATCCCACCTCTCTTTGGGGGGGCTGTGTGAATGTTGAAGGATGGGAGGAAATGTTGGCAACCATCTTGTAGAAAGTTTACCACAGGACTTGTAAGTGTCTGAATTTTATAGGGAACCACTTAAGCAGCATTTTAACATACATGTTTAAAACTCTCTCTTTGACTCCTGTATAGAGATTGAAATCAAGTGTTGGGGGGCCAGTACCTGGAAACAAGGCAACCAGTGAGAAGCCTATAACAGTATGTGACTGGTTAACCTCAGGAAAATCTCATGGGCCCAGACTTTTTCTCCTCCTGGTGCCTTTGAAAAAAGAACCAAAAAACAAAATAAGATATCGCAAGGTACTTGCCAGGTCTCTGTGTCCCTTCCAGAAAGATGGACATACATCTGTCATAAGGAGGAAATATATAACACTCACAAATCTTCTCCCTAAGGCTTTTTTTGTTTAGAAATACTGCTGCTGACTTATTTTATATGTGTGTTTCTATAAATAAACCAGGAAAGTGAGATGAGATTTGGCTGATTTTCAGTAGATAGCCAGGTCTTTCTTCCGAGTTTGTCTTAGTCTGGAAGCTCCATTGAAACCTGTCCACCGTGGATGACGCCGCTGGTATTTGAGATACTAGTGGCATAGCTTCTAGCATCATAACATGCAAGTCACCACAGTACAACAAACTGATGGATGGGTGGATGGATAAAGGAAATGTTGTTAGGTGCTGTTGAGTCGGCCCCAACTCGTGGTGACACCATGCACAGTGAGATCAGATCATTGTGATCCATAAGGTTTTCATTGGCTGATTTTTTGGAAGTAGACTTCCAGGCCTTTCTTTCTAGTCTGTCTTAGTCTAGAAGCTCTGCTGAAACCTTTTCAGCATCATAGTTACACACAAGCCTTCACTGACAGGTGGGTGGTGGCTGTACTTGAGGTGCATTGGTTGAGAATTGAACCAGGATCTCCCTCATGGAAGTCAAGAATTCTACCCCTGAAACACCACTGGATAAAAGAAATACCACACCTATTGCTGTTGAGTCAGTTCTGACTCCTAGTGACCCTGTAGGACAGAGTAGAACTGCCCCATAGGGTTTCGAAGACAGACTGCCACATCCTTTCCTGTGGAGCGGCTGGTGGGTTCTAACTGCCAACCTTTCGGTTAGCACTGAGTGCTTAACCACTGCACTACAAGGGCTCCTTGGATAAAGGAAATAGTCTCCCTTTATTGGTATAAGTACCTGAGGATGAAGCCAGACTATGATCCTTCTTGGTCAGTTTCCACGTACTCTCTCAGTGTCACTGAACGCTTTGTTATTAATAGTGGACATCAGGTGATGTTAATTTCTCCCACAGACCCCAGGATGCACAGGCTAAAAGCTGGGTTCAATTGGAGAGACTTGGGCTAAATCTCAGTTTTACCACTTCCCAGCTATATGATTGTGAGCAAACTTCTTAACTCCTCTAAGCTTTGGTTTCCTTCTCTGTAAAACATCAGTAATAATTGCACTTTCCTCTTAGGATTGCTGTAATGGATTAAAAGAAATAACGTTTATCACACTTGGTCCAGTGCACAGCATGAGTGCTTAATAAATTTTAATGGTTATTGTTTTAATAGACTTCCTGCTGATCTTTGCTGTTTCTCTTTATTTCTCAGGGAGATGTTAATCTCGGTGGCTCTGGGCCAGGTGTTATCCCTCCTTATTTGTGGGATTGGCTTGACCAGCAAGTACCTGTCAGAAGATTTCCATGCCAATACACCAGTCTTCCAGAGTTTCCTCAATTACATCCTTCTCTTCTTGGTCTATACCACCACACTAGCCGTCAGACAAGGTAAGCATGCAGAAACACCAAGGATGTGGCTTGGTTTCTCTTTTAGAAACAGCTAGAATGATGAGCCACAGCCAATAAATTTTTTTCACTTATAGCATCAGTAAGACAATTCAAAACCCCAAATCTCACTTTTCTATTCTGCAGTGACACAGCAAACAAAATGAATGAATAAATCAAAGAGAAATAAATTGTGTGAATTCAGCGGGAAGTAGAAAATGCATGTATAGGCAGAAATGTACAATTGCTCACTCTTTGAATTCCTGTTAACATTCCTTGTACCTCTCAGTGAATCTAAATAAATTATTTCCCTGGAACCTGAAGCAGGCCTGATGTACTGCCCTAAATAATGCTAGCCCTGAGAAATCCAAGCAAATTGCAGGCAAGTAGATGTTCTTTGGGAAAGTGATGCAAGAAAGATAAAAGTAGTAAACACAAACAACTGTAGTAGTAACATAGGGGGAAAGAAAACCACCACAAATGATCAGGCAAGGTCTTCTGTCTAAATTTAAAATAGCTAAAGCAATAAAACAAGTCCTGAATGATCACTGCAAGAGTCAATGCAGGGGAAACTTTTAAGGGGCTGTTGCAGTTGAAAATCTTTACAGTATATCCCTGGAAGGTACACTTCAGAGCCTGATGATTATACCACTGAACCTGGTGTAAATACTTTTATGTATAGCCCAAAAATAGCCAAGAATTTTCCCCCAATAGCAGCTGTTGTCTATAGAATATGCAATTGAAAAGAAAATTATTAATAGGTTTGGAGATAATTATATACTTATATACATGATGGAGCTTTGGTGACGCAGTAGTTAAGAACTGTGGCTGGTAACCAAAAGATCAGCAGTTCAAAACCACCAGCTGCTCCTTGGAAACCCTGTGAGGCAGTTCTGCTCTGTCCTATAGGGTCGCTATGAGTTGGACTTGACTTGATGGCAGTGTTTTTTTATATACATGAAAAATAAGGATATCATGTATAGCTGTATACATCAATCATACAGTCATACTTTTTTGAAACTTTTATAAGAACTGCTTATCGGTATCTAATTTTTACATTTCCTTATTTGGATTGCTGTCCAGAATAATATTGCTTAATTTATAATGATTTGGACAGTACTAGGTTTTATCTTAGAGGAGGATAAAAATGAACAAGTTAGGACTGAATTCTAATTTAATTTTGGATTTGCTTTAGAGTATTGAAGAAGGTAATTTCATTTATTTCTCAAAACTTGGTGCTATTGGTGCTTGTTTTCAACATTTTATTTTTTTATTGTACTTTAGATGAAGGTTTACAGAACAAACTAGTTTCTTATTAAACAGTTAGTACACATATTGTCTTATGACATTGCTTAACAACCCCACAACATGTCAACACTCTCCCTTCTCGACCTTGGGTTCCCTATTACCAGCTTTCCTGTCCCTCCTGCCTTCTAGTCCCTGTCCCTGGGCACAAGTCTCATTTTGTTTTATGGGCCTGTCTAATCTTTGGCTGAAGGGTGAACCTTGGGAGTGACTTCATTACTGAGCTAAAAGTGTGTCCAGGGGCCATACTCTTGGGGTTTCTCCAGTCTCTGTCAGGCCAGTAAGTCTGGTCTATTTTTGTGAGTCAGAATTTTGTTCCACATTTTCCTCCAGCTCTGTCCAGGACCCTCTATTGTGATCCCTGTCAAAGAAGTCATTGGTGGTAGCTGGGCACCATCTAGTTGTACTGGACTCAGTCTGGTGGAGACCATGGTAGTTGTGGTCCATTAGTCCTTTGGACTAATCTTTGCCTTGTGTCTTTCTTTTTCTTCTTTCTCCCTTGCTCCCGAAGGGGTGAAACCAGTGGAGTATCTTAGATGGCCGCTCACAAGCTTTTAAGACCCCAGACGCTACTCACCAAAGTAGAATGTAGAACATTTTCTTTATAAACTATGCTATGCCAATTGAGCTAGACGTTCCCCAAGACCATGGTCCCCACAGCCCTCTGCCCAGCAATTCAGTGCCACAGGGAGTTTGGATGTATCTATGGAGCTTCCGTGACCTTGCCTTGTACAAGTTGTGCTGGCTTCCCCAGTATTGTGTACTGTCTTACCCTTCACCAAAGGTCTTTTACATTTTAATATCAGTAAACGAAATTACTTCAAGAATAAAGTATCAACTAAAAACCAGGTGCTTAGACTACTGGAGATGCCTGGCAACATACAGACATTGAATCTCAGCTGTGTTTCCTCAGCGTGATAAGAAGGCTAATAATTTTGAACTATATGTAATGTGGTATCTAACCAGTTGTTTAGATACCACTAATGCCTCAATCCAGGCAGAGACTAGAGGAAGTGAGGAAATGGGGAAGGCATATCATTACAAATTCACTTATGAGAGACTGTTATCATGAGGCATGTGTAACTTGGCCACTTCAGGAAGGGCAAGCTAAGCAGTTTGACTTCAGAATTACTTAATGTAAGCATGAATCAATACTAAAAGAATAAAATTATTTAGCCCAGTATAATGAGTACAATTAATAATATTAGGATTATATTAAGAACAATTATTCACAACTCTAAGATTACCTCCCAAAAATTTTTTTTTCATGAGAAAGTGGTAAATTTATCTTCTCCAGCAATTTTTAGAACCAAGCAGTCTAGGCTACTAGAGGATGAATTGTAACTAGTCTTTAGGGTTTTGTCTATCTTACTTTCCAGGGGTCCAGAGATTTAATAAAAACCTGCATTGGGGAAGAAAAAAATCAGTCTAGTATAAGAAGAAAGTAATTTCCCAGTTATAGGTAGAGATCAGAAAAGCTTAGAAACCTAAATGTAGAAAAAGATCCAAAGTTAATCATTATAATAATACCTTCCATTGAGCCTTTGTAATGTTCCAACCGCTATGTATGTGAATTATCTTTTTTATTCTTTCAATCTGAGGAAATAAGTATTATTATCCAAAATTTTATCAGTGAGAAAACTGAGGCTTAGTCAGCCTCAGTAACCTGCTCAAGACTATAGAATTAGAAAGTGGTAGCGGCACATCCTAACCCAGAGCTTTGTGTACCCAAGAGTCCCTGGGAGGTGCAAATAGTTAACACACTTGACTGCTAACTGAAAGGTTTGAGGTTTGAGTCCACCTAGAGATGCCTTTGAAGGAAGGCTTGGAAATCTACCTCTGAAACATCAGCCATTGAAAACCCTATGCAGCACAATTCTGCTCTGACACCCATGGGGTCGCCATTAGTCAGACTCAACTCCACAGCAACTGGTGTGCCTTCAGGGCCCACCTGGCCTCCTCAAGTGAGGCTCAGGGAAGGCAGGAGGCTGGAAAGGGGACACAAGAGAACCAATAAAGAGGCATACATATGTGTCCTGATTTTGAACAGAAGGAGGCTTTTTCCTCAAATTTCAAAACTCTGAATAGAAAACCATCCCTGTAGCTGCAAAGTTCAGGAGCAATGGAGCCAAGGGATATGGTCATGGGCGTTGCTGGTGACGGGAGAGGCACAAATAGACAGAGGCCAAGGACTGGGAGCAGCAAGGAATGTGGAGGCTCTTTGGAAAAAAAAGGCTGAAGAGGGCCTGAGGAAATTCTGACTGTCGACCCCAGTCAGAAATGGCTAGAACCAATTTCTAAAATGCCCTCTCTGGAGCTTTTTACCATTGCTTCAGATTATCACTAAATTTGCAGCATATCTTTATTTGTGTGTTTATTTACTTTGAATGTTTGTTTGTTTTAAGCTTCATCTTTAGAAGTTTTAATAGGCTGGCATTAAACTAACATCTGGAAATCAACATAGTAATTACATTAATTTTGTATAGGCTGATTTTCAGTACTACACTCTGGAGGCATGATAATTTCTTTACTCATGCACCTCAAGATCTGGTAGGGAACGAATAACAGAGCAATGAGAAGAGAAAAGTCTGGTGTGCGCAAGGGGAGGCTCTCTTATAGCCACAATTTCTCCTTCCTTCCCAGTGCTCTACAGACCACTCTCCCTGTTGAGCTGCAGGTTAGGACTGAACAAGGTGCTGCTCTTGCTAAGTCTCCCAGCATAAACACCACCTACTCTGATGGGCCATCATATTAATTTAATGCCACCTTAGGCCACATAACAGGAAGTTAGATTCAGGAATATATTTTTAATCAAATCTTTCTTTATCATTCAAATTATATGACTTCTAAAAATTTATGAGAGTCACATTTTAACACAATGTGATAAATGCACAAAAGCTCTCCAAGAGCATTAAGAGTGATGTTATTACAAAAACTGACTAAATTTGACATCACAGATAAACGGAATTCTCTCTATCAAGTGTATATTGGACCAATGATCAAAAAAATTGACATTGCAAGTTTCAGCATAAGATTCAGACTGGAGTTTTGAACTTTCCCCTGATGGTTCCTACAGACATTTGGTTGCCAGCCTCTTTTAAGAACCTGTGTCCTACTAAACACCTTTTAAGTCTGTCCCTCTCCTTGGTTAGAGCTGTTCATAAGGAAAAGCTTGAGTAATACAACTTCATGTAGAAAAGTGTACTTCAGAGAGTAGTTCCAAAAAAATAAATCAATCAGAGAGAGAGTAGTTCCATTGACGTTGTATCAAGTTTGAAAATTTAGGTAAAATTTAGATGGCTATAACTTTAATAGGTTCATTGTAACCACTTTTGAGAACTTATTCTGATAATTAAACAACTTATGCTATATATACAAAGAAAGGTTTCAGGACTATAACTAAGAAAGTTCAGGAAGGTTTCCAAAAACTTATAGATTGTCCTAGAAAATTCTCAAAAGAAGATTCCCTCAAATCTCTTTCCTTAAAATTCCATGTAATACTAGCCGAAATTAGAAAGCAGAGAAAGATAAAATTCAAAGACCATACACAAAAGGAGAGAAGAACAAGGTTGTGGGTCCAACTCTTCTCGCATTTGTGATGCAGAAGCCAGAAATGTGACAGGCTTGTTAAAAAAACACAGGTGAAAATAGGATACACATCTTACCATGAAAATGATATGTTATCAAACTCTTTGCCCGTAAAGTTCTCTTCTCAATTGTTACAAGAATTCTACAGCTTTCCAGAACTACTTTCAGCAGTTTTGTTTTTAAATAATTTATTTTATTTTATTTTGTTGTTGCGAATATATACAGCAGAACATATACCAATTCAACAGTTTCTACATGTACAGTTCAGTGACGTTGATTGCATTCTTCGAGTTGAGCAACTATTCTCACTCTCCTATTCTGAGTTGTTCGTCCTCCATTAACGTAAACTCACTGCCCCCTAAGTTTCTTACCTGATCTTTCAAGTTGCTGCTGTCAATTGGATGCCGTATAGATATATCTTAAAAGAGCATAATACTTAAGTCAGACATTCTTTATTAGTTAAGCTAAACTGTTGTTTGGTTTCAAGAAGACTTCAGGGGATATTTTTGGTTTAAAGATAATCTCAGGGCAGTAGTTTCAGGGATTCATCTAGCCTCCATGGCTCCAGAAAGTCTGGATACCATCAGAATTTGAAATTCTGTTCTACATTTGCCCCCTTCTGATCAGGATTCTTCTATAGAATCTTTGATCAAAATGTTCAGTAATGGTAACTGATTTTTAAATAATGGATACCATGGTTTCTCTTTTGGCAGCTTTTAACTTCTGAGTATAAATAAACCACAGAATTTTTAAACAGTCACTCTTCTTCTATCAGTTTTCTCAGTTCTTCTCTAATTCCTTTTCCTTTTCCCACCAACGGTTGATTCAGTGATGGTGGAGGTAAGGATTGTGGGTCAGAGCAGGAGAGTGAGGACAAAAAAAAAAAAAACAAAAAATCACTTCAGGTTCTTGTTTTCTTGCCTTAAATTATGATTTTGAAAAAAAAGATATCTGTAATGAAAACATGAATAGAATCAGAAATGTCTTCCTCTTTTTATATATAGACCCTGGAAAGAAAATAAGTTATTGCCATTATTGAATGTTATTAGAATACAGACATCCTCAATATTCATGGTGGCTGGTTCTACCAATTTTGCTTTTACATTGAAAAATATTTTTATAAGCTCTTCCAATTTTGAATAAAAGATAAGCTTCCAGCTAAAAGCAATTTGATGCATATTGCATGTATTTTGCTTTCCAGAAAATTACTGAAACATAGACATTAAAGTATTTATTGACTCACTTATATATTTCTTTGTGAGAGTACAAATGAAGCAAGTCTCTAATAGCACTATCGGAGCACTCATAAAAAAAAAATCACCATTATATAATCGCTTTGATTTTTTTTTTTCCAAAAAGAGTTTACTAAAAAGTGGAACTACATGCTTTACTTTTCATGAGAAATATTCTCATTTTAAACATTAAATTATAGAAGACAGAAATCCTAGAGGACTAGGTTCAAATCTCAGTTCTAAGTGGAGAGGCTGAAGAAATGAATTCAGCTCAAGTACTGCAATCACTCACTGTCTCCCAGCCCTTCTACCCACCACTCCTCCTTCCCCACTCAAAGCACTCACATAAGGTAGAAGAGATGAGATACATATGTTAAAATGACAACATTATCTATCCCCAACAGCTGGACACAACTCATGGCCCAGTGGTCCAGTCTCACAGTCCTTAGCATTTTAAATGAATGCTCTTCTCGGAGTTTGTGCCAAAAAAAAATTCCTCTATTTTGGGGGAATGGAAGGGGGGGAAATATTAATCAAGAGGTAATTGTTGCCTCTTCCAATCCAAGACAGGCATCATATTTGTTCTCTGCAAAAACACTGCACTTCTTACATATAATTACATAGGCTAAATTCTCAATTACCAGTATTGCAAGATTAAAATATATGTGTAATTAGAAGAAATGTAGAACTTCATACTAAATAAAATAGACCTCTTGGAGAGCCACAATAAGGTCTTGGGAATTTAGATACCTGGAATATTAGGCCCTGGAATCACCTGGATTTCTCACCTCCCCAGTCCTGTGAGTACTTCTCCTTCTTTGGGAATCTTTGCCCTCTTCCCTTTGTCTGAATTTTCTTTAAAGCTTACCATAAAAAAACCTGTTGCCATCGAGTCGATTCCGACTCATAGGAACTCTATCAGACAGAGTAGAACTGCCCCTGGTGGATTCGAACTGCTGACCTTCTGGGTAGCAGCTGAACACATAACCACTGTGCAACCAGGGTGCCAAAAAGCTTACCATAGGCAGTCAGAATCACGGGGTAAAGGTGAAAAGAGGTAAACCAGGATTTAGGATTCTCTCATAACAGAGGCCTGAGTTCTACTCACACACAGCTCAGTTTCCAATTCTCTGGATAACCTTGACTAAATCACTGAGGAGAGGGTTGGCAGAATTAGAAAGCACTTGGCAAATATAAATACTGAATTACAACTCCTTTGGGAGTTGTGGGTGGAGTATTACTGTCACTTACCTGAGTCTGGTGAGGTAATATTCATTGGAGCCTCTTAAGAAGCCTCCCTTGTGGGAAATAGCTTGGCAAACCTCCATTCCTATTCCTTGTCAGGTCAAATTTATTTTTACTTCTAAGTATGATTGGAGAATTTTAGCCCATTAATATAGGAAGTTCCCTCAGGACTTTCAGAGATGAATCCTCAATCGATGCTCCATGGGAATTATGCTTATGTTAATAGGGAGGAGGGAGGAGCAAATTTTGGGGTGGGTGTTATATACATATAATGCTGGGAAATTGATAGAGAAAATTACAAGAGAAAAATTCTTGGCGAAACTACCTGCCAGTATGTGGAGTAACTAGAACTCTCACATACTGCTGGTGGGAATGTAAAATGATGCAGTCACTTTGGAAAACAGCTTAACAGTTTCTAATAAAATTAGCATATACTTACCATGTTGTTGTTGTTGTTGTATGCTGTCAAATCAGTTCTAACTCAAAGCAACCCTAGATTACAGAGTAGAACTGCCCCATAGAGTTTCCTAGGCTGTAATCTTTATGGCAGCAGATCGACAGGTCTTTTCTCCAGTGGAGCCCCTGGTGGAACCGCTGACCTTTCAGTTAGCAGCTGAGCGCTTAACTTTTGCAGCACAAGGACTCCTTACACTTACCGTATGACCCAGCAATTGCACTCCTAGGTATTTATCTAAGAGAAAAGAAAACATAATGCCTACACAAAGAACTATAGACAAATGTTCCTAGCAGCTTTATTCGTGATCACCAAAAACTAAACAACCCAAATGCCCATCAACTTGTAAAAGGATAAACAAATTGTGGTAAATTCATACAATGGAATACCACTCAGCAATAAAAAGGATTGAACTACCGATGCATGCAACAACATGGATAGTCTCAAAAGCATTATGCTAAGTGCAAGAAGCCAGACACAGAAACTTACATACTCGACGATTTCATTTATATAACATTCTAGAAAAGACAAAGATATGAGAACAGAAAATATATCAGTTGTTGCCAGAGGCTGAGTATCAGCGGAAGAGATTGACTGCAACGGGGCACAAGGGAGATTTTGGGGGTGGTGAAAATAGTCTATATATCTTAATTGTTATAGAGGTTACATGACTAAAAGTGGAAGTTACATTTGTCAAAACTCTTTAAACTGTACACTTGAAAGAGGTGAACCTTAATTGTATGTGAACTATACTTCAGTAAATCTGACATTAAAAACCCAAAACCAAACGCGTTGCTGTGGAGTCGATTCCAATTCATAGCGACCTTAGGGGAAAAAAAAAAGAAAATTAATTGGCTCTCTACTATCAATCTGTGATTACCATAATGAAATAATATTATTGGGCCCAGAATTTCCTGTATATAAGCTGCTCCTGCAGAGTCACTTAAGGCTATTGTTGTTAGCTGCTGCTGAGTCAGCCTCTGACTCATGGCGACCCCATACACAATGGAACAAAACGCCACCCAGTCAGTGCCATCCACATGACTGGTTGCGGATCTGACTGTTGTGATCACAGAGTTTTCATTGGTTGAAGATACTAGGAGGCACCATTAAAACTTTCCACATCGTTGTGACTAGACAATAAATACAGTCTCCCAAAACGTACTTACTCCTAGGAACTTACTGGTTTGAGATAAACTGTTACTTATCAGGCTCATAATCCATTAAACAATGCAAAAACACACAAATTCCATAACATATGCAGTACTTACAAGTGAATCTGCGCTGAATCTGGTCTTCCACAGTCTTACTCAAACCTACAATATCCAATAGTGCATATCCTGTTTGTGCTAAAATGTATGAATCTTAAATAGAGTGATACTTTAAGCAGAACTCCCAATATCACAGTGCAATAAATGACTTTTCAATTGAAGGAAATTGACTTGAATGTTTAACAGCATCTTCTCCTCTTAATGAATGCTTTAACTACCTCATATAAACTTTCTCTCTCTGTACAACAGACCCTCCCTCACTAATGGATGCCCTATGATTCTTTCGTTCCAAATAGCTTATAAGCTTGGGGAGGTTGTCTCCCTGTTTTATCTGGAGTCCATGTTGACTGTTAATTCCAAAAAATCCTTAAGCATTCATGCTGAGAGCTGACATAGAGCAATACTCATTCCTGGCACGCAGCTCCAGGTTCATGTGGGAGATTGAAGGGTGGTTACAAGATGATAACTGTATTGCCTGAAGGAGATAAGTCCCCTTCTTTCAAAATGGTGCTTTGTATGTAATTAGGGTAAAAATTCAGAGGAATAGAGTTTATCCTTACAATCATCTTTCTCATTAAAAAAGAATCATAATGGAAGAACAAAGCAGTCCCTGCCGTGAATTGAATTGCTTTCCCTAAGTTTTCATTAAATCAAAGACTCAGCAGTTAGCCATCTTGCAGACACTTTTGCAGTCTGCTGCAGGAGATTTGCAGGGAAAAAAAAATGAAGCAAACAATTTTTTTTCCTTCACAGGATTAGAATTGCATTGTGATTATCTGTAAATCAGATTCCCTGCCCATGCATTTTTTTTTTGAAAGTCTGGTTTCATTGGTTTCTATTTCTGAGATTTTTGAGGACAAGGAGGAGGATCATGTAACTCACCAAATATAAGTATGATGCTTGCAAATGAGTGCGTTCTGACAACAAGTTGGAGTGGCTGGGCCCTTTCAGTGACCTATATGAGGAAAAACCTGAAGCAAATGACTTTCAAATAAAAGAAAACATCATCAGAATTTATGTTTCTGATCATTTTTTGTTTAATTATACCATGATTGACACTTTTTTCTTTCTAAGAAATAACATGAATCTACACTTTCTTTTATCTTTAACTGCCTAGTTAATCGTTTCTAAAAAAAAAAAAAAAAAGTTTATCTTAAAGAATTACATTTACAAATTATTACTTAAGCCCACTAAATTAAAATATAATCTTAAATAATTAGGGTTTAGACTTTTTCTATTTCTCAATTTTATCAAAATTCAGGAGCCATTGAGTCACCCTAGTAAGATTCCATAAATTGTCTCTGCTCTTATTCATTTGGTAAGTTAGAATAATAATAGTAACTACCTCATGGGTTTTGTGGAGACTATATGAGTCAATGTATTAAAAACTTCTAACACAATGTCGGGCATACAGAAAGCATTCAACAAATATCAGCATCCATCATCAGCATCAGATTTGCTTAAATAAATGTTTATCGTTTTTCGTACCAACTTTGATTTTATAAACATAGCCCTTAATTTGAATAATTTCTACCATGAGGTCCCTGAAATTAAAAAGCCATATTCCAACATTTTGCAAGACCAATTATTTATTCATTGCAAATACCTTTTTTCAACAACATAAACAGTGACTATAAATGGGGACCTCTCCAGATGGAATACACCGGAATCAAATTGCCCATATCTCTGGAAAGAGACAAAAGAGAAGCTCAGTATCATCAGTCAAAACAAGGCCAGGGGCCATCTGCAGAACAGACCATCAATTACTCATATGCAAATTCAAGTTGAAGCTGAAGAAAACTTAAAAAAGTCCATGAAAGCCAAAGTATGACCTTGAGTATATCCCACCTGAGTTTAGAGACCATCTCAGGAATAGATTTGACACATCAAACACTAATGACTGAAGACTGGACGAGTTGTGGGATGACATCAAAGACATCCTACATGAAGAAAGCAAGGTCATTAAAAATACAGGAAAGAAAGAAAAGACCAAAATGCATGTCAGAAGAAACTCTGCAACTTACTCTTGAACATATATAGTAGCAAAAGTGAATGAAAGAAACCATGTAGTAAAAGAGCTGAAAAGAAGATTTCAAAGGGTGGCTTGAGAAGACAAAGTAAAGTATTATAATGAAATGTGAAAAGACCTGTAGTTAGAAAAACAAAAGGGAAGAACACACTCAGCATTTCTCAAGCTGAAAGAACTGAAGAAAAAATTCAAGCCTCAAGTTGCAATATTGAAGGATTGTACAGGGAAAATATTAAACGACGCAGGAAGCATCAAAAGAAGATGGAAGGAATACGCAGAGCCACTGTCCCAAAAAGATTTGATCAATGTTCAGCTATTTCAGGAGATAACATATGACTAAGAATTGATGGTATTGAAGGAAGAAGTCCTAGCTGCACTGACGGTATTGGCGAAAAACAAGGCTCTGGGAATTGACGAAATACCAGTTGAGATGTTTCAACAAATGGATGCAGCTCTGGAGGTGCTAACTCTTCTATGCCAGGAAATTTGGAAGACAGCTACTACATCAACCAACTGGAAGAGATCCACATATGTGCCCATTCCAAAGAAAAGTGATCCAACGGAATATGGAAATTATAGAACAATATCATTAATATCACATGCAAGTAAAATTTTGCTGAAGATCATTCAAAAGCGGCTGCAGCAGTACATCAACAGGGAATTGCCAGAAATTCAAGCTGGATTCAAAAGAGGACATGGAACATTGCTGATATCAGATATATCTTGAATGAAAGCAGAGAATGCCAGAAAGATGTTTACCTGTGTTTTATTGACTATGCAAAGGCATTCGACTGTGTGGATCATAACAAATTATGGTTAACATTGTGAAGAATGGGAATTCCAGAACACTTAATTGTGCTTATGCTGAACCTGTATATAGACCAAAAGGCAGTTGTTCAAAGAGAATAAGGGAATACTGTGTGGTTTAAAATCAGGAAAAGTGGGTTGTATCCTTTTATCATACTTATTCAATCTGTATGCTGAGCAAATAATTTGAGAAGCTGGACTCTATAAAGAAGAATGGGGCATCAAGATTGAAGGAAGACTCATTAACAACCTGTGTTATGCAGATGACACAGCCTTCCTTGCTGAAAGTGAAGAGGACTTGAAGCACTTACTGATGAAAATCAAAGACCACACTCTTCAGAGTGGATTACACCTCAACATAAAGAAAACAAAAATCCTCACAACTGGACCAATAAGCAACATCATGATAAATGGAGAAAATATTGAGGTTATCAAGGATTTCGTTTTACTTAGATCCACAATAAATGCCTGTGGAAGCAGCAGTCAAGAAATCAAACAACATATTGCATTGGGCAAAACTGCTGCAAAAGACCTCTTTAAAATGTTAGAAAGCAAAGATGTCACTTTGAGGACTAAGGTGTGCCTAATCCAAGCATGGTATTTTCAGTAGTCTTGTATGCATTTGAAAGTTGGACAATTGAATAAGGAAGACCTAAAAAGAATTGATGCCTTTGAATTATGGTGTTGGCAAAGAATATTGAATATACCATGCACTACCAAAAGAGTGAATAAATCTGTCTTGGAAGAGGTACAGCCAGAATGTTTCTTAGAAGTAAGGATGGCAAGACTTGGTCTCACATACTTTGGACATGTTATCATGAGGGACTGGCCCCTGGAGAAGGACATCATGCTTGGTAAACTAGAGGGTCAGCAAAAAAGAGGAAGACCCTCAACGAGATGGACTGACACAGTGGCTGCAACAATGGGCTCAAACATAGCAACAATTGTGAGAATGGTGCAGGACCAGGCAGTGTTTCGTTCTGTTGTTCATAGGGTTGCTGTAAGTCAGAACCGACTTGAGGGCACCTAACAACAATAACAACACAACGTGTTCTTCTTCACTTATTCCTGGATGTCAGAGGAGGCAATGAAGTGATTCATAGAAGGATGAAAAAAGATGTATTAGATGTTTTCTTACCACTACTGTGGCCAATGTGAGAGAAATAACTCACTAATATAATCACTACACTGGCCCTTGACTACTTCTAAAATGCACTAGCCCAAGACACCCCCTCCCAGGTTTTAGAGTGGGGGTTCTTCTGTCTGAGAAACCAAGCCAAGAATGCAACAGGCATTCAGAATCTTGGCTCAGAAGGAGCCAGAGCCACCCTCCCACTTTTAGGTATATCTGTGCCCTAATAATTCTAACTATGAGAGATCGGAAGATGGAAGGAGGGCTGCTAAGGGGAGGAATTGAGACAATTTCTCAGGCCAGTGCTTGCCCCAGAAGTGAGGGAGTATTTTGTCCTAGAGCTTAGATTAGGACCATGAAATCTCAAGACAGAATTGCTACCCACCCTTCCTCTGCTGTGCTTGTGTATGTCTTATCTCTTCTCCTGTTTTGTCTTCATCCCAGCCGTTTCCTTCTCACAGAGCCTTAACTGATAGGCAAATGGGAAATATGAGAAGAAAAACATTCTCATTCCTTTTACTGAAACAGGACTATCATTACAAACCCAGATATTGCTGAGAAGATCCAGAGTCAGTTTATTCCATGGCTGCAAATAACCACTCCTTGCTCAAGAAGAAGCTCAGAGCATCAAAGGCACCAAAATAAAGCATGCTATAAACTAAGCTTGATCACCTTTTTTCCTGCATATTTTTTCTTCCACAACACACACAGAATGCATCTGTGAACTGTAACCAACTGAATATGCAGACAGAAAACGAAGCAAATCCAAACTAGTTAGGAAAATGACATTCCCATTTGGCCTACTGACCGAGGCTCTTGCCAGCTGGAGAGGCTGAGAGAATAGAAGTATGGTTTGGCAATAGCCAGAAAGGGATGCCATTTCTTTTCCCTGAAAATCTCAGGCAAGGAATCAGTACTTGGGACAAGGGCCATAGATGCTTTAGAAAACCCTATCATTAAAACTCAAATTCTTTAGATGCATTCCTAGAAAGAGAATTGGGTCACTATATCATAATCTCAATCCCGAATATCCACCAATTATTTGGAATAATCAATGCACAGCACATCACTTTAAGGTCATTTCAATGGAAACGATTGTAAGAAACCTGTAAGCAGAGATCTTGACTTACTAATGAACTACTGCAAGGACAAGAACTGACGCTGGAGGGGCTCATTGAAAGGGATCGTGCTCCAGTGACCATCCTGACAGGGAACACAACAGAGAGTCCCGAAAGGAGCAGGAGAAAAGTGGGGTGCAGAACTCAAATCTAGTAAAAAGACCAGACTTAATGATCTGACTGATACTGGAGGAACCCCAGAAAGCATGGCCCCCGGACTCTCTGTCAATCCAGAACTAAAACCATTCCTGAGGCCAGCTCTTCAGACAAAGATTAGACTGGACTATGGGACATAAAATGATACTCGTAAAGAGTGTGCTTCTTAGCTCAGGTAGATACATGAGACTAAATGGGCAGCTTCTGTCCAGGGGTGAGATGAGAAGGCAGAGAGGGTCAGGAGCTGGTTGAATGGACACGGGAAATCCGGGATGGAAAGGAGGAGTGTGCTGTCACAGTATAGGGAGAGCAATTAGGGTCACATAACAATGTATGTGTAAATTTTTGTATGAGAGACTAACTTGAATTGTAAACTTCCACTTAAAGTACAACAATAAAAAAAAAGGGATCGTGCTCCCATTTTTTGACAGAAGAAGAAATCCTTTCTATTTCAAAGTGTAAAAAGTAAAATCAGAGTGGGGAGAGGAAAAAACTTAAAAATAATCTGAGATGAAAAAGAGCTGCAAAATGCCCCAAGAGAGCACAAAGGCATAGGGCTACAAAGCCAGGGAAGTAGCCACCAGCATGTCACCCTATAGTTGAGAAGAGGCAAAGGCCACGCTATCCTAGATCATGGAACTGTTGCTCAACCATTATTCAGCAGCAGAAGTACACCACAGACAAACTCAATGTACTACTGGGGCCTCACCAAATTCAAAGTAGCAGGTTTATACCTACAAGCACATTTCACCTTTTGGCTTAGTGGATGTCATTCACTGAGGTCGAAATTTCCAACTGTGCGGTGTTAAACTCAGGACCATTATAGCACAGCTTTAAGCAAGCTATTGATTTTAAACTTTTGTTAGACTAAGAGAAACTAAGTTAGAGCATTCAGAAGCAAGCAAAGAACTCAATTTCTAAAAATAAAGTTAAGGAACTTGGCAAGTAACTTCTGTTAAACAGAAATGTGTAGGCAGAACTTACGTAAGTGACATAGATATTGAAGTCTCTGCACCGTTAAAAATTGCAAGTTATTTACTATATGGAAACAATAGCTCTCAATCTCTGGTTCCTGATGTTTTGGCATCAGATATGCCCAGTGATTTAGATACTTGAGAGGAAAGCTGTTAATAAATGTGTTTTTCTATCAGAATGTCTCTTAACTAAACAAGCCAAAGAGATAACCGCTCCCAAGCATATAGAGCTTTATTGTTTTAGTTCTACCTATGATTACTTTATACAGAAAATTCCAGAGACTCAGACCTGATTACAGCTTTTTCAAATTTGTCTTATCTAAATTTCTGTTCTCTTGCCTTCTTCTGTTACTCATTTCTTTCTTCATTCATATATTTATTCACTCATGCGTTAATTCATTCATTTATTCAGCAAATGCTTTGTGAGAACTTCCGTTTGTCAAGCACTGTACTACTAGGTATGAAGGATACCAAACTGAGTAAACATGGTCTCCCTTCTCCCCACCCTCCTCCAAGCTCACAAACAATATGAGGAGATTGGCAAGAAAGGAGTCCCCACCATTGTGAAAGTATAGATTTAAGGGCTTCCTTTTCCCTTGTCTCCTTGAACCTTCATTTCAAAAGCATTTACTTTGCCGTCCGTTTCTCCACTCGTTTCTCTCTCCAGCCCACAGTCCTCCCTCTCCCAGTTATTCACAACAGAATAACTCATTACAAGCAGTTATAATCAGTACATTGCTGTGTCACGTCCTTCTCATTGGCCTTTCACCCTTTAATGCAGGCACCTTTAATCCATGGACCCTGACTTTGCATTAAGAAGAGCAGCAGCTGTCCCTGCAGTCCCTGCACTGACCCCCGCTCCTGTTTTTAGGAGAACACCACACAGACATCATCCACGTGTTTCATTTAGACTTAGCTGTGGCACCTTCTTGACTGCTAGACTTCTATGAGCTAGAGAAGTGGGTTATTTTCATGATTATTAGTGACTTCCTAGACCTTCAAAAGTCTCCCCTCTCTGCACCAGTAGTTATGTATAGATTACAGGTCTACCTCATTTTGCCTGACTTAAATGACCCCTCTGCATAGTGATCATTGCATTGGACAAATCTGCTCCAAAAGACCTCTTTAAGGTGTAAAAGGCAAAGATGTCACTTTAAGGACTCAGGGGCACCTGACCCAAGCCATGGTGTTTTCAATCGCCTCATATGCATGGGAATGCTGGACAATGAATAAGGAAGACCAAAGAAGAATTGATGCCTTTGAATTAACAGTGTTAGTGAAGAATATTGAATATACTATGGACTGCCAAAAAGAGCAAACAAATCTGTCTTGGAAGAAGTACAGCCAGGATGCTCATTAGAAACAAGGGTGGCGAGAAGTCATCTCACATACTTTGGACACGTTATCAGGAGGAATCAGTCTCTGGAGAAGGACATCATGCTTGGTAAAGTAGAGGGTTGGCGAAAAAGAGGGAGGCCCTCAATGAGATGGATTGACACAGTGGCTGCAATAATGGGCTCAAACATAGCGACAATTGTGAGGATGGTGCAGGACTGGTCAGTATTCATTCTGTTGTACACAGGGTTGCTATGAGTTGGAACCGGCTCGACACACCTAAAACAAAAACAACAACAATTGCATGATGACAAATAGTCCATCACTTCTCTGGCCTTGTCCCTTTAAGAAAACTTCACCCTTCTTCTGGTGATTTGGAGATGCACATTTAGGACTTGCTGATAATTGAACTTAAGCTCTTCCCAAGTTTCTAACAACCCCCATAAAAGATTATAAACCATGATAATTTACTGCTATAAAATGAAAAGTGATCAAGTAAGAACATAGTGGTGATATAAGCGCTCATGGATTTTGTCCCAGAACCTGTG
Source organism: Trichechus manatus latirostris (assembly GCF_000243295.1). Classification (NCBI taxonomy): domain Eukaryota; kingdom Metazoa; phylum Chordata; class Mammalia; order Sirenia; family Trichechidae; genus Trichechus; species Trichechus manatus. The sequence continues at coordinate 9,556,554 of NW_004444034.1, read as the reverse complement.
CAGGAGAAAGGCTTCCAACCACTCTTCGGGACCATTAGCATCTGCAGAGGAAAGAAAAAGGAGAACAAAATATCAGCCTCTTACTTACTTTTGACTAACTGGCTCATTTCATTTTCTTAGTATGAAGCATGCTCCATTCAGCAAATATTCATCATATTTCTTTCAGGCTGTTAGGTTTGCATTCTGTAGTATTCTAGAGGAGTAAATTAATGGTACCTTTGATAGCAGGATCACAATTTACACAATTTCTAATAGTTACAATTCATCTTCAGAAAGTAGCAGAGATAAATATCCAACCAAACGTATCAATGTGTATGATTCTTTGGAGAAATCATTACTGTGTCTTATTAATCTTGCACCAAAATCTCTGGTCTAAATCTGTTTACTCAGGGCTTCACTTGAAAACCAGAAAAGGGTATCCCACTCTAGCAGGGATGTCTTCAAATACATTCAGATAGCCCCTGTCTAACTCCGCAGCCTCCCATGGTTAAAATTTAAACACACCTAACCAACTAACTCTTAGACTACCCATGTCATTTCTGGGGTTGGAGTTTAGTATGGTTGTAGCATATATTGACTGATGCAAAGTTGTCTTCAATTAAATTTTAAAACATCTATTGAGCCTCCGCTATGTGCCAGATACTGTTTGAGACCTTTAGAAATGCCCTCTCTCCTTCTCCATCACCCAAACTGCTGCTACTGTCCTTGAACTGCTTTCTGTCTCTGACACCTGCCACACCTTCGTCCTTGTGATTGTTAAGGTTATGTGTCAACTTGACTGGACCATGATTCTCAGTGGTTTGGCAGTTGTGGTGGAGTTTGGCAGTCGTATGATGATGTGATCACTTCCATGATGAGATTTGATATAACGTGATCACCTCCATGCTGAGATCTGCTGTGAGTAGCTAGTCAGATGTAAGGGAATTTCCTTGGGGATGTGGCCTGCATTGAATATAAGTAGACCCTCTGGCAAGGCTTGTGGGCTTTTGCTCACTCTGGCTCTGGCAGCTGGCTCCTGTTTGTCTGACCTCCAGTTCCTGGGACTTGAGCTAGCAGCTTCCCTGCAGTCTTGCCTGCCAATTTGGGATTCATTGATCTTCGCAGCCTGTGAGCAAGAGCTCTACTGAATGACCTGCCAATCTTGGGTTAGTGAATCAGGAGAAGCCTCCAGCCTGACCTATGAATTTGGGACATTCCAGCCTCTACAACCTTGTGAGCCATTTTCTTGATATAAGTATTTTTATATAGATACCTAGGTGCTTTACTGGTTTTGCTTCTCCAGAGAACCCAGCCTAAGATGATCCTATAACCCCTATTTTAAAACTTTTCTGTAAGCCAAAGTTCACTAGCAACCAGGTGCTGGGGGCTCATGTAAATCCTTCTTCATTTATGTTTTAGATTGAAATCACAATTGAAAAAATAAACAATTGGGGGAGGAATTGGTTAATAAAAAATGGTTGTTTTCCACATCTATTGAAATCAAAATGTACTTCTCTGCTTCATTCTGTGAACCAAAATAAGTTCTTTTAATAAGGATGCAAAGAGGCTGAAAATCAAGATACTAGGATGCTGCTACCAGTGCTTTCTAATTAGCCTGTCTACTTGAGGAAAGAAAGCCAAAGATACAATATTCTAATTTTTTATCTCTGAGCAGGTTTTCTTCTAACATGCAAGCCCCATGGCTTTGGATTTCAGAGTAGGAGACTTTGATCCTAATGTAAAAAAATAAACTTAATATTTTAGGTACTAATTTCATAAGAAATAACTTCAGTTGATAACTAAAGTCTATATACATCATTATTGTTAACTCAATGCCATTCATCTCTTAATACAGAGCTTTCAGTTAAAGTCAGTTTAATTAGGTTGAGAGTTAAAATGAACTTCCTTGATAGTAAATCTTCCCACCTTTGTTGGACTGCTTCTAAGGTAAATGTCCACTTTATAAAAACAGCTAATTAGTTGGAAAGAACCATGGGAAGCCAAGAGATTTGAGACAATATTTCAGGAGACAATGTTATAACCATTTTTAACATTTATTTTTATTTTTAAAATTATTCAACTAATTACTAAACATTTCAAATGCAGACATAAATATGGTTTAAAAAAAAAGTGATAGTCACCTATATGCTTCCCACCTCCCACATAAATCCCACTCTCTTCTTCAAAACAAATCTTTGTTAAAATTTTGTGATTCATCTTTCAAAGAATTTTTCTATTCATTTGCATTACAGTGTGTTTTCATGTAAATACTAGTAACTATACATATAATTCTGCAACTTGCTTTTTTCACTTAATGTTATGACTTGAAAATTTTTCTGTCTCAGAACATGTACATTTACTTCATGTTTTTAATTGCTGCTTAGTATCTATAAACCAACAATTGGAATTGTTTCCAATTCTGACTTATGTCATCCATTTTACAAGCATCCTGGTAGATACATCTTTGAATAAATGTGGGAATGTCTTGTAGTTTAGATTTCTAAAAATTTAATTGTTCTCAACTATAAGAAAACAAACAATCCAGTTAAGAAATGGGCAAAAAAACTGAAGAGATACTTCACCAAGAAGATATACAGATGGCAAATAAACATGAAAAGATGCTGAACATCATATGTCATTAGAGTTGCAAAGTAAAATAACAGTGACAGCAATTATATACCTATTAGAATGGGTAAAACCCAAAACATCTGTAACACCACATGCTGGCAAGGATGTGGAGCAACAGGACCTCTCATTCATTGCTGGTGGGAATGCAAAATGGTACAGCCACCTTAGAAGATACTCTGGCAGCTTCTTGCAAAGCTAAACACAGGCTTATCAAACAATTGAGTAATTGCGCTCTTAGGTATTTACCCAAATTAGTTGAAAATTTATGTCCACATAATAACCTGCACACAAATGTATATAGCGGCTTTATTCAAAATTGCCAAAAATTGGAAGCAACCAATATGTCATAGAATAAGTGAATGATTAAACAAACTGTACACCCATACAATGGAGTATTACTCAGTTATAGAATGAGCTATCAGGCTACAGAAAGACATGGAGGAACCCTAGATGCATATTGCTGAGTGAAAGAAGACAGTCTGAAAAGGCTATGTACTGCATAATTTCACTTATATGAAATTCTGGAAAAGGCAAAATTATAGAGACAACAAGAAGATTAAGTGGTTACTAGGCGGTGGGATGGGGTATGAATAGCTGGAGCATAGAGGATTTTTAGGGCAGTGAATCTATTGTGTATTATACTGTAAGTGGACACATAACATCATGCAGTTGTCAAAACCCATAGAAATTGTAAAAGACAAAGAATGAACCCTAGTGTCAACTATGGACTTTCGTTAATAAAAATGTATCAATATCGATCCATCACTTGTTGCAAATGTGCCACCTGAATGCAAGATGTTAATCATAGGGGAAACTGTGGGTGAGGGGGTAGTATATGGGAGCTCTGTTGTTTCTGCTCAATTTTCTATAAATATAAAACTGCTCTAAAAAAAAAAGTCTGCTAATTAAAAAAATTTAAATACTGAGCCAAAGGGCATTTTAAGTACTGATAAATATCACCAAATTTCCTCCAAAAAAAGACATTACCAATTCAAAAGCCTACCAACAGTAGGCTATATGCCTTTAAAGTGCATTCTTAATTTCTATTTTCTAATATAGAGGATAAATAAAATGCCTAGTTTTAAATTTTATATACTAAGGTATCTAGTAAGGCAACCAAACCAAAACCCATTGCTGTCGAGTTGATTCTGACTCATAGCAACCCGATAGGACAGAGTAGAACTGCCTCATAGAGTTTCCAAGGGCGGCTGATGTATTTGAACTGCTGATCTTTTGGTTAACCACCATAGCTTGCTGTAGCTCTTAACCACTGTGCCACTACATCTAGGTCTAAATATACAAACTTAAATTGACCTTCATTCTACTGATAATTGTATTCATTATTATATATACAACTTTAACATAAAATTGATATGATTAGGAAAAAAAAAAACCTACCAACAGTATTTGAAAGTATCTGCTTCTCCACTTATTTATCAACATCAGATATTATCTGTAAATTTTTTGTCAATCTGAAAGGTGAAAAATATCTCACTGTTTTCAATTTATTTTCTTTGATTACTATATGGTTGCTATTGGTTGGAATAGACTCGATGGCAATGGGTTTGGGTTTGGTTTGGTTTCGTATGTTTTTGGTTTTGGTTTGGTTTCATATGTATATCAGAAAAATGAAATAACTTTTAAATCCTAAAATAAAGATGTGAAATGATAGTGATCCCTCTCTCAGTCTGTGCTTGGTATGATTATGTCCCAGTAGACTCCTTCCCTTCCTTCATTCACATAGTCTCTTGTTCTCATCTCCTCATGAATGAGTGCAAAAAAGTCAAAACAATTGGCCCTGTAGTACCTTCCTCTGGAAGAATGCCACTGCCAAAGCATTGGAGTAATAATTCAGAAATTTATATCATCCATAAAGCTTTTATAGTAGTATAATTAGTAGGGCTATTAATACTATCCAAGCCTAGCTGTCTTTACTGTTGTAAACACAGCTTGTGATCACATAAATGACATCAGTAATAATCCTTTAGGGTATCATATAAACCAAAGTGCTTGAGTCAGTTTAGCTAGCGTTTAATCAGAATCTCCATTCCAATAATAAAAAAAAGAAGATTCTTTTTGCTTGGAAGACTGAGTATAAGGGATAAATCTTGGGCATTTTCCAACGTTTGGATTCCTGGAGAGCTAACTGTTGTTGATATCCTTGGGAAGAATGGATTGGAGAGAAATAGAGAAATTTTAGCCAGTATCAATGCAGGGTTATGGCTATCAGCCAAATATATGCTGCCTATTTCTGTAGCTTGATATTGTTTACATATAGCTTTCACTACTCTTGAGGCATTTTTTGTTAATGTCTATTCCAAAAAAATGAAGTGAGTTTGTTAGCATACATGTTTATTTTCAAAAAATAATGAATGTGACTTGAATGTAGATTCTAGGAATCCCAAATTAGTGTAAATTGGCAGCTTGGTTTAGATGACTGCTGTGGGAATCAGGACCTTACAATTAAGTGCAGGGATGTTCTCTACCGTGGTTTATGTTCCCTCTTTCAGCAGGCCACCTCAATATCTCTGTGGCTCAGATTTCCTGACTGAAAAAAATGGGGATGGTTATCAAATAATACCTGTTTATTAACATATATAACTCACTTTTTGTGCTGAGATATAAATTGGTAGCTCTGATGGTTTCATTAAAATGTTAATCTAGTTTCATGATATTTGACAGTCAGTATTAAATTGTAGGTGACATTTTTAGAAACAGCTATTAATTTACTTAAGCCATAGCTGAATAAGACTAGCTATATTCTAGAATGAATAAAATTTTCTGAAGCCACGGATATAAAGGCAGTTCATTCAACTTGGATGGTCATTGACAAGGAAATGAACACAATTAAATGAGGGAGAAAGAAAGTGAACAGGAAGTTTGTTTGATTTTATGATCACACCATGCACCATTTCATGTACCACCCAAAGGAGAAAGGGAAAGGAAATGGGCATATACAATGTAGCTACATCATCTTTAAGCCCTATGACAATCCCACAGGCCATTTTACAGATAAAGAAACTGAGGCTTAGAAAGGTTAATTAACTTATCAAAACTTATATATCAACTTCCATTTAGGATATAGTAAGTCACAAGAGATTATCACTGTCATTGTAACAACAAAAACCAGAAAAGCTACAGAATTATAGTTTTTCTGTACCCACCGGAAGGGTAAGGATGCAAATAAACCTAAATGCATAAAACTTCAGGAAACTCCCTTCATGGAAGGGAAGAGATCCATAACTTCTCTCATTCCTGGCAGACTACCAAAGAAGGAATCCACTCTAGAGAGAAGTGAGGAAAAACCAGCCAAAACTTTAGACTGTAATGGCCACATCCAGGCTGGTGTGACACATTATAATTCTGAAGGACTCCAGCCAAAGAACAGGCCTGCATCCACCTTTAAATTAGGTTCCATGGGTCTTCACCTAGTTCTGGAGGAAAAAGGGTCAGGATACCAAAGACTGAGCAGCAGAGCAGGAAAGCTAAAACAGATCCCACCTAAGGAGTGTGGAGTCCCCTCGAGTTTATGGCAGCCATACATTGAAGGTGGTAGGGAGCAGGGCAGGAGATATCAGAGAAATAAATTCAAGACACTTCAGACTTTCAGCTTCCCAGTTTGGAGGCAGAGTAGGAGAGCTGAGAAGCATTGCAGAAAGAGAGAAATCTCCACAGGAACAGAAAGCCTGATCAGAACTGGAGACCAGAGAATTCTCCGGCAACCCCAAACAGCAGTAAGCTGAACTACAAAGCCAAGATATATCTTTAGTAGTTCAGAAAGCTAGTAGCTTGGCTGTAAAGTACAAACAGATCTCCAGACGCTAGCCCCTGAAGAAGGAGAGGTACTGACTGTGCTCCCAGAACGTTTGAAGCCAGTGGTGAACTAAGTCAAACTAAAACCGTAAGAAAGCCCAGACCCACGAATTAGATTGACTGAGCCCCCACCCCCACCCCCATTCAAGCAGGCTGATACAAAGAAAAGAGACTTCCCTTTTGTAGATGTTAATATTTATTTCAGTCTCTACTATTACTTTATACAAAGTGTCTAAAGATAATAAAAAAGATTACTAGATAAGAGAAGAAGCAAGAAAATGTGACACATGGTCAAGAGAGAGAATAATCAAAAGAAGCCGACCTAAATGTGTCATAGATTTTGGAATTATCATACAAAGACTTAAGAATAACTACGATAAAAATATCAGGATCTGGTAGAAGAGTGACAATATTCCTAAATAAATGAGGAATTTCAACAGAGACCAGAAAACTATTTTTAAAAAATAGTCAAAAAAGAAATGCTATAAATAAAAATCAGAAATGAAGAATGTAAGACTTAGCAGAGGAAAGAATTGATGAATTTGATGATAAATCAGTACGAAGTATCCAACTGAAGCACAGATAAAAAAGTGAGAAAAAGAAGAAAAACATCCAAGATATATGGAACAATATGAAATGATCCAACATGCATGTAATTATAGTTCCAGAAGGAGAGGAGAGAGACAATGGGCCAGAATATATATTTGATGAGATAATAAACTGAAAACTTTTCAAATTTGTTGAAAGACATCAACTTATAGATCTAAGAATCTCACTGAAACCCAAGCAGGATAAATGCAAAGAAAACCACACCTGGACATACCTGCTATCAGGCAAACTGGTAAAAGCCAAAGACAAAGAGAAAATCTTAAAAACAATAAAAGAAAAAAGATACATTACACACAGGGAAAAAACACTTCTCATCAGAAACAATAGAGGCCAGAAGACAATGTATTAATATTTTTAACATGCTGAAAGGAAAAGAAAAAATACTGTCAACATGTGTCTTAGTGATCTAGTGCTTCTACAACAGAAATACCACAAGTAGATGGCTTCAACAAAGTTTATTCTCTCATAGTCTAGGAGGCTAAAAGTCCAAATTCAGGGCTCCAGCTCCAGGAGAAGGCTTTCTCTCTCTGTTGGCTCTGGGGGAAGATCCTTGTCATCAAATCTTCCCCTGGTCTAGGAATTTCTTATGCACAGGGACCCCAGGTCCAAAGGATGTGCTCTTTCTGGGTGCTGCTTTCTTGGCTGTGTGAGGTCCCCATGTGTCTCTGCTTGCTTCTCTCTTTTCTATCTCAAAAGAGATTGGTTTAAGGCACAATCTAATGCTGTAGACTGAGTCCTGCCTCATTAACATAACTTCCATTAATCCCATCTCATTAACATCATAGAGATAGGATTTACAACACATAGGAAAATCATATCAGATGGCAAAATGGTGGACAATCACACAATACTGGGAATCATGGCCTAGCCAAATTGACACACATTTTGGGAGGACACAATTCAATCTATGACATCATGTAAGTCTGTATACAATGAGAACATCCCTTAAAAGTGAAAGCAAAATAAAAATTATATAGCTGGTAAGAAGCAGAGCCAAGATTTGAAGCTGGCTTTAATTCATAGCTGGGGAAAATGAGAGGATCACTTTCCACCACATTCATCCCTGCCTGTGCCTCATCGTATTTATTGTGTGTTGGCAAGTTCCCTGGAGTAACTCAACATGGCCCACTCTCTTTGTTCTAATTTCTCAGCCTTGGAATGTGAGAAGTCATAGCAAAAATCCTTGTCAGTTCCTCTGTATGGGTGGCAAATCTTGATTGGCAATAAAAGTAAGATTTTCAAAGCTTTAAATATGCAAATTTTTGATATTCTATTTCTAACTCAAATAAAGTCACCTAATAATGTGTTTAGTGCTTCTGTTCTACCTCCTAGTTTATTGCATAATGCCTGGGGTCTTAAATGCATACAAGCAGCCATCCAGGGCATGGCAATTGGTGTCTATTTGCTTGGGGCAGCAGGAGAAGAAGGAGAGTCAGGAATAGGAGGAGAATATGGAATGTGTGGCTAATTGCCTCTATGAACAACTGCCTCCTCTGCCATGAGACCTGAAGAACTGGAAGGTGACTGGCTACCATTACTGAACATTTTGATCAAAGACGCTATAGAAGAATCCTAATCAAAATGGGGAAGATGCAGAACAGAATTTAAAATTCTCATGGACTCCAGGTATTCTGGAGCCATGGAGACTGGTTGAACCCCTGAAACTATTGACCTGAGGTAATCTTTAAACCTTAAACCAAAAATAACCTGAAGTCTTCTTAAAACCAAACAGCAGTCTAGCTTAACTAGTAAAAACTGTCTGCCTTGAGCAGTATGCTCTTTTATGAATTATCTATATGGCATCAAAGTGACAATAGCAACTTGAAAGGTTAGATAGGAACCTTAGTTGATGTTAATGGGGGAGGAAAAACTCAGAAAAAGAGGATGAAAATGGTTTCGCAATTCAAAGAATGTAATCAGTGCCAGTGAATTGTATGTGTAGAAATGGTTGAATAGGTATGTGTTTTGCTGTATGTATTGTCAACAACAAAATAAATTTTAAGAAAAAATCATTGGAAAGGGAAAATTTTTCTAATAAGCTCACTGCAGTGACACTAAGATAAATATTTGGTTTACAAAAAAAAAAAAAAGAAAAACGATTTATGTGGTAGTCACTTCCAAGGATATCTGATGTCCTGTTACTCCACATGTCATCACTCAGACGTGTTCAAGCCCAGTTACCTGAAGCAGCCTCACCTTCATAAACACCACCACTGTCATAGGCATATACTTGCACATTACCAGCAAATATGGTAGGTAACTTTTAAAATTAACATTTTGCAGTTTGTATTCACATCAGGAGCCCTGGTGGCCCACTGGTTCAGTGCTCAGCTGCAAACCAAATGTCGGTGGTTCCAACCCACTGGTCATTCTCCAGGAGAAAGATGTGTCAGTCTGCTTCCATAAAGATTACAGCCTTGGAAACCCAATGGGGCAGTTCTGCAGGAGTCAGAATCGACTCAATGGCAACGGCTTTTCGTTTGTTTGTTTGTTTTATTCACAGCAGCGTCTTGGGGCAGAAGATGTGAAGTATACCTGAAGGTCAGGAGAGGAGGCTTGTTTTGACCAAGTCTTCAGCTTCACTTAAGAGAGTATCTGTTGTCACTCCATGATTCATAGTTTACTAATCTAATACAGACAGAGCCAAAAATGGAAAATAATTGTTCCTGTTTATAGTAAGACTGATTAGAGAAAAAAAGTATTGGTGGAGATTTTAAGAGTCACCTATTCCGGGCTGCGGCTGCGGCACATGGCGTCCCCAGGACACCCTGGTCGGAAGACATCACAGGGTCCAGGTACCGCTGGCCCGCCCGACAGCCCCCGGCTCTCCAGCCTTGTTCCCAGCGCCCTGGGTCCTGCCTCTGTAACATCCCTTCCAGTCAGTCTCTGCTCAGGGCACCCCACGTGCATTAACACCACCTCCAGGGTGCACCCCATGCGCTCTGAAGGCGATGCAACCTCTAGGAAGCAAAAGAAGAAAACCCGGAAAGGGGCCTCTGTGGCGAATGGAGGCGAGAAGGCCTCAAAAAGAGCCCACCCCACAGGAACCTCCTGCAAGCACTGAGGCCCAGGTGGAGCAGCTGGCCCGGGAACAGGCCTGGTGCACAGAGCAGCTGGAGCTTGGCCTCAGGACCCAGAGACTCAGCCCAAAAGAGAAAGAGCAAGCTACTGGGGCAATCCAGATCCTGTGCGGCAACAGAACTCCTCAACCCCGGAAGAGGTGGCCGATGCATTCCTTGTTTGGGGACTACCCAGCTCAGATGGAAGACAAGCAGCGCAAGGTGCTGTGGGCCCTCAGGGCTGCAGTCCACTCAGCACAAGTGTAACCTGTAGGTGAGCCCACCAGAAAGAAGACCCGAAGGGTCTGTAGGCCTCACCAATGAATGGAGCCAAGGCCACCCTGGACTCCCCTGATGAAGAGTTTAGGTTCAATTTCTTTTAGCCTCCACCATGCCTTGAGACAATCCCCTTCCAGAGTGGTGTGGGGTTTGTCTTGAGGGCAGAGCCTTTCCAGGAATGCTTTATTGGACAGATGTGGGTTGGTCTGTCCCTGGCTGGCAGATGTGAGACGAGCACTTTGGGGCACTGTCAGGCAAGGCCAGATCCCACTAGTGTGTTTTCTGATGAAATGTCCCTCTCAGCAGAAGAGAGAGTCACGTTTAGAAAACCTACAATAAACCAAAGTGTCCAATGTCTTGTAGAAAGGAAGTTTTATTCAATATTTGGAATTAGATTAAGTAGTCGTTGAAAATAAGGATTAGTGAGGAAGCCACATAATTGATCCCTGGTGTTTACTTCTGAAAGGACGCCCTGTCATACTGTTTACTGCTTTATGTCATGTCGTATTGCCCTAATAAATCTCTACTTTTAATTTAAAAAAAAAAGTCACCTACTCCAACTGTAGAATCTCCATTTCGACATCATTCATGCTGGGGACATTGAGTATACTTGAGTATTTTGAACTCATTAGATCCCAGAGAAATGCCGTCCATCTTTGGGCAGCTCTGATCATTACATTTCTTCCTTATAATGAGCCCAAATCTCTTTCCTTTTAACTGCTACTCAGTATCCTAAATTCATTTCTGTGAGCTCCATAGAATATGACATTTCTTTTTTAAAAGGCTGTTGTTGTTGTTAGGTTCCGTTGAGTCGGTTCCGACTCAGAGCGATCCTGTGTCCAACAGAATGAAACACTGCCTGGTCCTGTGCCATCCTTACAATTGTTATGCTCGAGTCCCTTGTTGCAACCACTGTGTCAACATTGAAATATTTGGAGACGATCTCATGCACACTAAGCTTCCCACGCTAAACATCTCCAGTTCCTCAAATGTCATCCATTCTCCATTCTGACCCCTCTTCTCTCAACATTTACCATTTAGTCCATCTCCCTTTTAGAGAAAAGTACTCACTTCTGTGCTGTTCAGAATAGGAGCAGAATAGTCACTTCCCTCTTCCTAAATATTATGTTCTTATTTATAAAGTTTAAATTTGCCCTCAAAGCTCACTGTGCCTAAATCATCCCGGATGAAAAAGTGATTGATTGATTTTCTTACATATTCCTCTATACTTGTTGTATGAAAGAATTTTCCCCAGAAGCTACTTCCAAAATGTTTAACTTGTTAAAAGTTATTTTTTCTGATACTTGACCAGAATTTCTTTCACTTTTTAAACTCACTTCTTCCTAATAATCTTTTGTCTTCCTGAAAGTCACCTTAAGTCATATTAATTCACGAAAACCTTTCTATCTTTGATTAAGGATTCTGCAGACTTTTTAAAGCTTTTCTCATAGGCTGTATTTCCTATGCCTATCATAGTTTTCATTGCATACCTCCAGACTCTCTTTGATCTCTCCACGCTCCCTAAAACATGTGAAACTCTAAATTAGACACTGTTAAATATAGTATAACCAACAGAAGTTCATCTTTTCTCAGCTAGTTTCACCTATCCTTTTGCCATCTTAGACAAAATTTATTTTAAGTATTTTTTTAACAACCTTCTTATTTCTCTCTTCTACTAGAGCAGAATTTACTGGAATGATGATGAAAGTAAAGAAGATGATCCTTCCCATGTACCTTACATTTTGTATTAAAAAAAATACAGCTAAGCATTTCCCTTCCTACATGTTTCATTTTGAAAATTCTCAGAGGCCTAATCCAAAAAAAAACCAAACCCACGTTATCGAGTTGATTTCAACTCATAGCGACCCTATAGAACAGAGTAGAACTGCCCCCGTAGGGTTTCCAAGGCTGTAAATCTTTACAGAAGCAGACTGCCATATCTTTCACCTGCAGAGCAGCTGGTGGGGTTAGAACCACCGACCTTTTGGTTAGCAGCCGACCGCTTTAACCATTGCACCACCAGGGCTCATTAGAGGACTAATACAAAGTAAAAAATATGGATTCCATTTCTATCAGAATTTTCCTCGAGTTTAAAAGAGGAAATGTTAGAACCTTTGACAAGGAATGATCTCTGTTCTGGCCTGGTTCAGCCCTTCTCTTTATTGTCCCCTGAACGGCTCATCCCATTGACCTGTGACAGAATGGTTACAAATTGCAGAAAATTCTCAGTCTTCTTTTTTTTAAATAGTCATTATTCATACTTTAAGAAAATCTTCTTTTAGTTCCATTACTCTCTAGGTATTGATCTTTTTAATTTGTTACTGTAGATTCCAAGTCCCTTTGGAAGGAACCCTGGTGGTGCAAATGGTTAAGCGCTCGACTGCTAACAAAAAGGTTGACAGTTGGAACCCAGACAGTGGCTCCTCTGGAGAAAGACCTGGTAATCTGCTTCCATAAAGAAAACTCTACAGAGCAGTTCTGCTCTGTCATGTGGAGTCACTATGAGTTGAAATGAACTCAACAGCACCTTACAACAAGCCAAGTCCCTTTGGATTCTACCACGAACTCTGAAAAATAGTCTCTAACAACTGCACGTTTCCCAGGAACGGTTTCTCATTCCCTCGTTGTGAAAGGGCCGTAGCTATATAGATCACACTGGCCTTTGATAGGAAGGAAACTGCATCTAGGTTAAGTGCAGCCTGTAAAGCCTTTCCCAGTCCTCCTTACTTTTTTGCTTCCTGTCTTTCTCTGTTAAACATTCTCTTGTCACAATACGGGGGGTGGCGTGGTGTTAAACTCTCTGCTATCTCATGCTAACGTAGGTGAAGCAGTTATATTTTGTCTCAGTTTCCTAGTGCTGCTGTAGCAGAGATAACACAAGTGAATGCCTGTAAAGAATAGACATTTATTTTCTCACAGTTTAAGAAGCTGGGGAGCCCTGGTGGTGTAGTGGTTAAGAACTCAGCAGCTAACCAAAAGGTTGGCAGTTCAAATCCACCAGCCGCTCCTTGGGAACCCAATGGGGCAGTTCATTTCTGTCGCATAGGGTTGCTGTGAGTTGGAATTGACTTGACAGCAATGGATTTGGGTTTTTTTATTTTTTTGTTTCAGGAGGGTAGAAGTCTGAATTCAACATGTAGCTCTGGCAAAGGCCCTTTCTTCGTCTATTTCAGCTTTTAGTAGCTGGCAATCCTTGGAGTTCTGGCTTGCAGATTCACCTGCTTCCAGCGTCATCAGATGGAGTCTGTCTTCCCTTATGTGTGCTTCCTTCCGTGTCTCATCTGCTCTTTTTTATAGCTCAGAAGTGATTAGGTTTAAGACACTCCCTACACGGATATGACCTCGTTAACATAACAAAGAAAACCCTATTTACAAAAAGGAGCACATCCACAGGTATAGGGGTTAAGATTCCAACACATATTTTCAGAGGACACATTTCAATCCATAACATGCTCCTGCAGCAATACATTTTCTAATCTTGCAATTCAAGTATTCCCTGAAAAATAAAAACTACCGTTAATCAGATCCCCATCCCTGCTCTCTGTCCCTTTTGTTTTGATCTTTTTATTATCTACACTACCAGATACAGGCACTTCCTGAGACTTGATTTGGAGTTTTGAACCTTCCCTGAAGTGTCCCTGCACTTCTGTCCCCTTAGCTTCCTTCATTCTCCACTCAGGAATGTTCTGCCTCACTCCCTCCTCCGCGCCTGTCCTGTCAGAGTGTAATGTTTTTAGGGCCCACGTGTTTCTCTCGTGTGAGAAGATGTGGTCACCTTTAGATCTACAGTTCCTACAGCTGCGTTTTAAAGAGTTTTCATACCCTTTTACTTTGTGTTCAATTCAGTTGGCCATCTTATTTACAAGAATTTATTTTTAGTAAATCTTATTTTTTAACATGAGAAATGAATTTTAGCACGTTTTATCTTTCTCATAATGCTTTATACCTAGCATTTTTTTTTAAAGGGGGATCATAAGTAATTTATGGAGAATTGCCTGAAGAAAGCCCAGATGTCTTTTTATTCCATTGATGGTTCAGTGGGATCTCCACGAGTCACAGGCCAATTTGATAGCAGCTAACAACATATACTCTAAATATAGAGAAAATTCCCTGAACTAAGCCTCAGAAGTTCTGATCCTAACCATAGTCAATTAGAGGATACTGACAGTACTTAAAAAGAAAGTCAATCACAGGACCAATATAAGATGTATCCCGAAGATGACTCTATTATCTTTTTCCCAGAATATTTCAATACTTCTGTGAGCAGATTTTTGCACTAAAATCTCGTCTGTGGTTGACTCACAATCAGATTCACCCGTGGAGGTTCTGCCACTCAGTTTCTCAAAACTAAATGTAATAATAGCAAAAGAGTTTTCAACATTTTCTTTAAGAATATTTTTATGAGGAGTCATAATAAAGAGGCTGTATCCACGTTTATTAGAAATTTTAATGAAGACTCAATGCAGAATATACATGAATGAATTGATTCGTCTGTTTTCTAGACAGAGATTAAGCTAATTTTTCCTCCTGTATAATTCTATCTAAACTCCTTCCCATACCCTGGGAACTGAGGAAAAGCTGGCTGAAGCCAGGCTTATCTCAGGGATTTTTGGGTGAGGGGAATGGTCTATTGTCCCCTCTAAACACAGATCTGGAGATCAGAACCCTAGAAATACAGAGCCTCTCTTCCTAACCTTTTTGGAGGTTGAAGAGGTGGACATTTTATTACTGAAATACTTGAGTGGGTTGATTTCAATTATTTTATATCCTGTAAATGAATTAATCCCCTACTTTCCTTTTTTTTAGTATATTTTGCCAAGGCTGGCCTCCAATACCATTTTATGTTACTAGAATCCAGACAATGAGCACTTTTTAGAATGGTCACATTAGGATTTCTAATTTTTTTCTGTTTATAGAAATGATACAGGATGTACGGTCTGAGAAACCCTTCCCAGTACAGCACCCCTAACATTGTGGGATAAAATATTTTTAAGTCTTTTTTTTAAAGGCATAACTTAACTCGTAGGAAATCATGGGAATTCATAGAGGCCAGAAATGAGTTGTAGGCCAGAAGCTTGTCTAGATGGACGTGCTTATGCTGGTTCTGGTTTACCCTGAGTTTTCAAGAGATCCTGTTGGTCTGGAGTCTGGGTTTTAATAGGTCACTAGTGTGGCATACAGAAAGAAAAGCCTGAAAGACAGAAAGTGTGGGATATAGAGTCACAGGCCCAGAGTAAAGTTGGTATTGTCAAAGGGAAACCTTCTCTGTGGATGCACTAGAATGAAACCTGTCCCATAAAGAAAGGAAGTAAGGAATATGTGCCTGCCTGAGCTTTGCTTTGGCTGGAGCAAATTCAAAACAAAGAAAATTCTCCTTAAGAATTTCTAACCACAAACCCACATGCATACATATTTGAGGCCAGAAATCATACTATCTATATGAATTTTAAAAAATGAAGATAAAATTTAATTTTAAGTAGATCTAGATTGGTAGGTTCCCTGTTTACTTAGTATAAACAATTATAAATCTGCTCTGGAGAAATGCACTTTTAAATAAGATCTTAAAGGATCCACACAGATAAAGTTCTAAGGAATATGAGTGTATGCTTTAAAAAAATACTAAACAAACTGAAGAAACAAACCACCGTGAGTGAGAGACACATAAAAATAAATTATAGAAACATCTGCAAAGATTACAGATTTTGCATTTATCAGATAAAGGATTTAAAGTAAATACGTTTACTATATTGAAAGAAATAAGAGAAGATATTCACTGTATGACAGAAGAGAAAGAGACTATCAAAATTTGATCAGGCATTATCTGAACAAAGAACCAAATAGGACTTCTAAAAATGAAAAACTTAATAATTGAAATTAGAAACTCAGTGTAGCAGACTAGATTCCACTCAAGAGAGAATGAGTGAACTATAAGTTAATTCTTAAGGATTTATTCAGGACCCATCACAAAAAGATAAAGTTTAAAAACACAAAACATGTTAATTGTCATATCAGAGTGAAAAGATGCAATGTGAACTCTGATTCTGGGGGAAGATTCTGGAGAGAAAGAGAGGAACTAGCTAAGGAGATAATGACAAGTTTTCCAGAATTAACAAAAAACCTAAATCCCTAAGTTCTAAAAGTCTAATGAATACCAAGGAAAATCACACCTAGACACATCATAATAAAGCTTTAGAACACCAAATAAAAGAAATCTTAAACATCAAAAGAGGAGACTTACTACTCACGAAAGAACAGCAATTAGATGAACCACAATGGCATCCGGAAAATAGTAGAATAATACCTTCCAGCTGTTCAGAAAAAATAAAACCTATAACTGCATACTTAAGAAAACTATCCTGTAAAAAAGAGAGTGTACTAAAGATATTTTCTGACAAAAATAGTTTACTACCAACAGACCTTTAGTAAGGGAATCACAAAGGATGTACTTCAGGAAAATAAAAATGATCTTAGTAAGGTCAAAGATGGAAGCAAGAATAATAAATAATAAAAATGGTAAACATGAAGATAAATCTATACAGATATTAACTGTGTGAAACATTAATCATAATGTCTTATTTGTTATTTTGAAAAGAAAAAACCATGGGCAACAATAACAGGTAAATCAGGAAGAAGAAGTTGGGATTAAGCGTTCCAAGGTCCTTGTATTGTTTTGGAGGAGGATAAAATTAACTTTAGATAGTGGATATTTCTTAAGTAAGAACTAAAAACGTAGAAATAGAATGCATAACTTAAAACCGATCAGAGTGAAGAAAAGATAATGAGGGAGCAAAATTCAATACTGCAACTGTAAGAGAAGGGAAAAAGTGCAGCATGGACAAGAAAAAATACATAAGACAACTTTAAAAGTCCAAAATAAGGTGGTAAAAATGAATAAAAATATATTAGTGATCACAGTCAATGTAAATGTATACATCTTTCCAGTTAATAGATAAAATCATCAAAGTGAATTAAAAGAAATTCTAGCCGTATAGCATTTATAAAAGATACACCTAAAAATGGAAAGAAATAAAAATATTAAAAGTAAAATATGGAAAAAGATAAACCAGGAAAACATTAAACAAAAAGGGAGTTGATGTGGATATAGTTCACAAAAATATTACTTAGTGATAAGAAGACTTTACACATTGGTTCAAGGTTTAGTTAATCAGAAAGCTATATTTGTATGTACCTAGTAATATAGAATTCAAAATAGATAAAATAAAAATTGACTCATCAAAATGGGAGGTTAAGGTGACTTTCTCAATAACTGCTAGATCAAGAAATATTACAAAGTGTGATTGCTAATTTTATTTTATTTTTTTTTAAAGAAACAACTTTTGGCCTGAATAGTCTATTATTTTATTATGTCTTTGTTTTCTACTTTATTATTTTCTCTGGTTATCCTTTATAATCTCCTTCCTTCTTTTTTTCTTTGGGTTTAAGTAGTTCAATAAAGAACACAATCAACCCAAGGCATTGATAAACTCAAGCTTAAAAAAACAAATTAAAAACAATAAAAAAGTAAGTGGATATGGGTGGTTTACATTATTCATTGTTATGACATTGAGTTGTTGTATAGTGTATATAAGGAGCCCTGGTGGCACAATGGTTAAGTGCTTAGCTGTTAACCAAAAGGTGTCGGTTCGAACCCACTCAGAGGCTCCACAGGAGAAAGATCTGGCAATCTACTCCTATAGAGATTATAGCCTAAAAAACTCTATGGAGTAGTTCTGCTCTGCACATGAGGTTGTTATGAGTCGAAAATCAACTCAACAGCATCTAGCAACAACATAGTACATACGAATATACACTGTACACAAAAATATTTTTGTAGTGAATAATTTACTTTTATAGACTTATCAAAACCCTATATAATGTAAAATGACCATGGTGGTACATTCTCATGACCAAATTGAATCCTTAAAGACCATAACAGTAAAGCTTCAGTAATTCCCATGATTCTTCCTTTCAAATTAATGAATTAAAGCCTATTATGGTTCTTTTGGAAATGTTCAGCCTGGAAGGATTTATTTTTGGTCTGACGTGAAAACTTTTAAACACCTCTCAGAATCTGTTTTCAAATAGGAGAAACTACATAGATCTGATTGCTGTAATCCACCACAGTAACTCCAGATGTCTTGAAATACCACCAGCAGTGAAGGTCCTTATTTTCTGCAGCTTACTAGGCAGATCTGAAACCCATGACAGATGGCGGGTGATTGGAGGGCATGTGTATGTGTATTTTGTGGTCACAATTCAAGCTAAAATTCCATTCTCTGAAGTTGAGGTTAGAGGTGAATTCCACCTGGATGGCTGAGAGCCATTGTTGACAACAGAGAGTAAAGGTGACAAGCAAAATTTCTCTTGGTGCTAAGACATGCATGGAAGAGGAACAAATTGCTTTTTGAAGAAAAATTGGATAGAATCCATGAAATGATGACAATAAGAGTAGAAATTAATACTCAACAATGGCCATCAAGAAACACCCTTTTCAGATTATATGCTTGGAACTCAAAACATGTGCTTCCCTGTAAGATTTTGTACCTAGAATCCTGAACTAGTAAATTCAAGAAGACAGCCTACCCAAAGATGCTGCTCTGGAATAAGGCTCAGTGAGTCTAAGGTCTATAATTAACTTTGCAATTAATTTAACATCAGCAGAAGCATTTTACAAATTACTATTAACACATCTTTCTTCCCACTATAATCTTCTACTGTTCCTTTTTTTGTTTGTTTGCTTATCATTTATTTGAATTCCATTTTACATGCAAGAGTACAAATATTCTCTACTCTTTGGCCCTTCATTCATTTCCCTAGTCTTTGAATATCAGAAAGCAGAGAGCCCTCACATGACAGGCGTTCTTCAGTGGACCACGATCTCTCTCTGTTACTCATGTTCTAGGCACCTGACTTATAATTTTTTAAGTTCTGTGATGTCAAGATTTTGATCTCACTTATTCATTATAGGAAACCCTGGTGGCATAGTGGTTAAGGTCTGCGGTTGCTAACCATAAGGTCGGCAGTTTGAATCCACCAGGAGCTCCTTGGAAACTCTATGGGACAGTTCTACTCTGTCCTATAGGGTCACTATGAGTTGGAATTGACTCAAAGGCAATGGTTTTTTATTATTAGTATTATTAATTACAACAAACACACTGTCTGGCATGTATAAAGACTCAATATATATGTCTCAGATGAATAGATTCAAATTTAAATTTATTTTATTTTTATTCAACTTTGCTTTGTTCCCCAAAAAGGATTTGATGTATTTACATAACAACTTTATTCTGCCATGCATCTGTAATGTATGAAGTTGAACAGCGTTAGTTTTGTTCTTAGTGGCCTCAAGCCAGAGGACATAACACAGAGGACACAGTCATACGGCCTCCTCTGCTTCCCTGGGTCACCCTGTCCAGAGCTTTCTCCTCTATACACACACACACACACACAGACACACACACACACACACACACACATATATATATACTCTGGCTATATCTTGAGTCACCTTCTTTGCTAGTTTAATGTCAGTCTCCCAGTCTAGAATGTGAGCTCTAGGGGAGGAGAAAGAAGAGTTCTTGTCTGTCTGGTTCTGCTTTGTACCTCTAGACCAAGCACAGCACCTGGCAGAGAAAAGGACACTTTTATGCAAGTAGAAATAAGAGGGGCAACAGCCTGTCTTTACTTAAATCTCAAGTGTTTCTCAGGTGCTCAGTTCTAGGGTATCAAATGTGCTTTGCTTCCACCTCCTTTATCTTGCCCACTGTCCAAAGCTGCGTTGCAAAAGCATTTATTCCTGTCATACCATCTAAGTCACCGTCTTGTTTTCCCCCTCTTTCCAGTCTCTGGTTTCTCTCTTTTGTGACTATTCCTAAACAATATAAGGATTTCATATTGACTAAATTTACTGTGGTTATAAGTCAGAATCGACTCAACGGCAACAGGTTTGGGTTTTTTTTTTTTTAGTAAATTTACTGTGGGAGAGTCTGCCCAGCTTTCAGATAATATGTGTTTTATTTAACCATTCATAGCCTTAATTCAATAAGCATTTATTGAGCTGTGTTTACTTGCTAGGTATCAGGCTAGGTTCTAGGGAGATAAAGATTAATGAGCTTGGCAGACATATTCTCAAAATGGGACCCATCTGCAGGGAAAGGGCAAACTCTTGCCACAACCCAAATAAAGGTACAGCTTTTCCTAACTGGTGAACTGCTAAGGGCTTATAATAAGTGTTGAAACAAAGACCATATTAAGCTAATAATAGAAATTGATTGAAGTTTATTTAATATAAGATTTTCAAATCTGACTAACATTTCAACTAGAAAGTAAAAAATGTTCCAAAGAAGAAAGAACGTCTTATACCCCATCTTATAAACATTGCCGTGGAGAAAGGTCCAGAATAGAACTGATAAAACAATTTGTGTTTATGC
This sequence comes from Trichechus manatus latirostris, assembly GCF_000243295.1. Taxonomy (NCBI): domain Eukaryota; kingdom Metazoa; phylum Chordata; class Mammalia; order Sirenia; family Trichechidae; genus Trichechus; species Trichechus manatus. Next base: position 9,535,757 of record NW_004444034.1, on the reverse strand, counting down.
ATAGAGCATAACCATACAGCACTGTCTTGAAGAACAATTAATCACTGATTAATCCTAAAACAGAGCTTCTAGTCTGACTTTTAGCATTCCTATTTATCGAAATTGGCTACATATAGATAATTCTATTAAAGAGCACAATGTCCATGGCAAACATTGTTTATAAATAAAGCTAGACTATTATTTGACTTAAAGGTGACTTTTAGGAGACCAGTTTCTGGATTCCATGAGAATTAAAACTCCATTCCTCATAAATTTCCTAGACAACTTGAACCAATGCCAGCTTCTCAGGGCTTTGGGCTATCTTCTGTAGCTGATGTGGGCAGATATTTTCTGTAGACTCCCATGTCCTCCAGAGATTCCCCCCTCTCCCCATATGACTCACATTATGTGTGCCTAGCTATCTCTCTCCTTCCTTCTCAACCAGATCTCACTTTCTCCTGATGTGTACAAGTTGGGATTTGTTCACTGCCCGCGCTCTCTGTCATTGAGTCAAAATCTGTTAAATGAAATAATTTATGTACCAACACTCTGCACAAGGCACACACATGAATGTTACCTCTTTTCTCCATTTTCCTTCCCTGAAATGCCAAAAGGCTAAAATTACTTTCCTGTCAAATGGAGCACTCACATTTTGAGAGCGTGTTTTTGTTTCCATTTCTTTCTCCCTCACCATCTTTGCTGAGACTGACAAGTGTTCCAATTAATGCCAACCCTGCTTCCCTTAGATATAAGGGAAAAGAGTCCTGGAAGCTGTAACTAGCTCATGAAAGCACTTCTCTGAACATATAACTGAAAAAGAAACAACAAAAAGAAATTGAACCCCCTTCTGAAATTTTTTTCTGCACTATTTCACCTTTTGGTCACGACAGCCTTTCTTCAATGATAACGGAGTTTACACTTTGCTCTGTTTTGGCTTTTTCCTTGACAGCCCCTTAATCAGGTTTCCCCTAGTTATTCCGGGCGTAGGCGGCTTGAGGACTCCTCCAGAGGCTGTAGATGAAATGGTTCTCTGAAGAAAGATATGCTAACCGAACCTCCAGCCCACTCAAAGTACAGCTCTTAATGAGTCATTTCAATTTAAGGAAGCATATTAATCTAAATGGTGCCTGAGCCAGAAAACAGAATTTTCTCAACTGAGAGTTAAAAATAGTCTTTGTTACAGGCAAGAAAGAAGTGCCTCTCCCTGCTAGCATATAAATCATTCACCTACACAAGCCACTGTCTCCAGTCCCTGCCAGAGACAGTTATTTCAAGAATAATGCCATAAATTTCTATTTCCCAGTTCCTCCAGGACTACTACATAATGTATTTTAATTCATATTCTACCAAGTCATTGAGCAGTGAGTTCTACTGATGAATTTAATACTGTATCCAATTGCTTTGTTATGCATGTTGCTATTGTTAGGTGCCACTGAGTTGATTTCAACTCATCGAGACCCCATGTGACAGGGTAGAACTACACACTGTAGGGCTTTCTAGGCTGTGATCTTTACAGGTGATCTGTCTGTAAAGATTACAGCCTGGGAAACCCTATGGGGCAGTTTTACTCATATATAGGGTCGCTATGAGTCGGAATCGACTCAAAGGCACCCAACAACAGTCTTTATGGGAGCAGATAACCAGGTCTTTCTCCAGCGGAGTTGCAGGGTGGGTTCGAACTGTCAACCTTTCGGTTAGCAGCCTTGTGCCGCAGTTGTGCCACTAGGGCTCCTTTTGTTATGTATAACTAACCTTAATTTGAGCAATAATGCTACAGTATCACTTAGAACTTGACACAGATTCACATGCTTGTGAACACCAGCTCATCATACAACAAGATGATTAAATCTGTCTTGGGGATGGCATTTCTGATTTTCAGAAAATCCCTGAGAATTTTTACATTTGTTATGTTTCTGCTGTCTTTCAAGCTATCTTCATTTACTAAAGTCCAGCCATAGGGAGGAAAAAACAGTAGGATGAAAATTATACTTCCGGTTGAAATCCCTTAAGCATATAACTCAGTAGTATGTTAAAAAATACGTATTTTAAGCATGGCTTAGTTATTTTGCTAGAAATTAAAACAGCTATTTGCCGCTTTTCCTTTCCTCTCTTCTTTTCTTTTTCCTCTTTTTACTTCCTCCTTCTTTTCTCCTCCCTCCCTTTCCTCCCTTCTCTCCCTTCCCTCCTTCGTTTTGTCTATATACCCCAATATCTGGAAATTAGATGGCATGAGAAACATAATGTTAGAATTTTTCTCTTGAAAAAAATTCAGTAAGTCTTAATGATACCTTTATTGTAAAATATAAATAAAATGAGGTTTTACCTTATTGTGAACTTATTTTCTCCCATCTAGCTTAGAAAATACAAGGGATCAGACCAATTCTACTGTCTCTGAGGATTAAGTAAAAGTTTCCTTTTCTGATTCCAGAATAATAAGCGGGTAAGAGAGGACTCAGGAAAATATAGAATTCTGAGCTTTTAAAACTCGATTTTCTGTCTCCTGAGACTTTGGCCTGAATGAAGACCATGGCCTAAGACTCAAACTGTACTTAGCCCTTACAAATGCTCTTGTAGCAATTCAGGGTTGAATTTTTAAGACTTTAAGTTGTCTGCATTCAGAAGGCAGAAAAAAATCCCCTACTTTACATTTGAAAAGTTCACTTTCTGAAATAGCTGGTTCCCCACTGGGAAAGCCCCTGACTTGGCTGCCATGGATTTATAAGAGCATCATTTTAACAAATTTACAGACAAGGTAAAAGGGACTTTAAATCTAAGGCTTCTTCTTAGTCCTAAAATCTGTAAGTTGTTTGCAGTTATGTACAATTTCCAGAGGAAAGAAAATTTTCTTTTATTTATTAAGAGCAATTCTTTTATCATAGATGCTCTCCTCCTGGAATGCTTTTCCTCCTGAAATATTCAATTGACTTGTAGACTCAGCCTTATGGTAAATAAAAATGGTAAGAAACATGGCGATCATTTTCCCATTTATTTGAACAATTAAATCAGCTTGGAATTCAGTTGTGGAATCCGTGAAGGCAAACATCCTTTGTTTTTGCAAGAATATTATTCTGGATTAGATAAAATTCAGATTTTAAACCAGAGAATTATGAAATTGCTCTCTGGTATTCTAGTTTCCCTTGGGACTACTTCCTTTATACACTGAGGCATGGTTTCAAATCTTGTGATCTTATATCACAAAATTAAAATGACCATGAAATTTTTCTTTCCAACTAAGACATGTTTGAGAATGACAGAGGACCGTATTATTCATGTGGGGACAACAGGTGTAAACCAGGTCTGTCCTGAGCTAACCTACACGAGAGATTGAGTTTTAAAAATCTGAAAACATGCACACAAGTGTTTATAGCTTTACTCAAAATTGCCAAAAATTGGAAGTGAGTGGATAAACAAACTGTGGTACGTCCATACAATAGCATTATTCAGCAACAAAAAGAAATGAGCTATCAATCCATGAAAAGACATGGAGGAACCTTAAATGCATATTAAGTGAAAGAAGCTGGTCTGAAAAAGTTAATACTTACGTTTCCATCTATGTGACATTCTGGAAAAGGCAAAGTTATAAAATGATCAAAAAGTAAAAAAACGAATGGAAGAGGAATGAACAGGTGAAGCACAGAGCGTTTTAAGGCCAGTGAATCTATTCTGCATGATAATGTAATGGTGGATGTATGACACGCATTTGTCAAAACCCATAGAACTGTACAACACAAAAAGTGAACCCTAATGTAAACCATGGACTTTAGTTAATGGTAGCGTGTCGGCATTGGTTCATCAATTGTAACAAATCTGCCACAATAATCCAAAATGTTTAATAGTATGGGAAATTGTTGTGGGGGGAGAGAAAGGGGATATATGAGAAGTCTCTGTAACTTCTGAGCAATTTTCTATGAACCTAAAACTGTTCTAAAAAATAAAGTATATTAAAAAT
>NW_004444034.1:9525878-9531239 GCF_000243295.1 Trichechus manatus latirostris | reverse complement strand
GAAAAGATTAGTCCAAAGGACTAATGGACCACAGCTACCAAGGCCTCCACCAGACTGAGTCCAGTACAGCTAGATGGTGCCCAGCTACCACCACTGAATGTTCTGACCTGGATCACAACAGAGGTTTCTGGACAGAGCTGGAGAAGGACGTAGAACAGAATTCTAACTCACACAAAACAGACGAGATTTACTGGCCTAAAGGAGACTGGAGAAACCCTGAGAGTATGGCCCCCAGACACCCTTTCAGCTCAGTGGTGAAGTCACTTCCGAGGTTCACCGTTCAGCTGGGGATTGGACAGCCCCATAAAACAAAACGAGACTAATGAGGCACAGCAGTCCAGGGACCAGGACTAGAAGGCAGAAGGGGTCAGGAAAGCTGGTGATAGGGAACCCAAGGTTGAGTAAGGACAGTGTTGACGTGTAGTGGGGTTGTTAACCATCGTCATAGGGCAACGTGTACTGTTTAATGAGAAACTATTTTGTTCTGTAAACCTTTATCTAAGGTGAGAATAGCAGCACAACTGGAAGAGCATAGTCGATGTCACTGAACTGTGCATGCAGAAATTTTTGAAATGGTTTATCTTTGGCTATGTGTATTTTCACCCAAAAAAAAAAAAAAAGGTTGAGAGGGGAGAGGGTTGACATGTCGTGGGGTTGTTAACCAATGACATAAAACAATATGTGTACTACTGTTTAATGAGAAGCTATTTATTCTGTAAACCTTCACCTGAAGTACAATAAAAAGAAAAAAAAAGTAATTTATTTTAGAAAAATGAGAAAATAAAAGCATAAAGAGAACAACTTAGAGACTTACATTCCCATCTCCAGAGAAAATCCATTATTACCTTAATAAATATCATTCCAGAGCTGAAATACATACATGTATGTATCACATTTATGTTTACACATGTATGCACACACATGCACATACACATTCATGTTTATATTTGTACTATGTAGTCCCTGAGTTGAGCAAATGGTTAAGAGCTAAACTACTAACAAAAAGGTTGGTGGTTCAGATCCACCCAGAGATGCCTCAGAAGATAGGCCTGGTGATCTGCTCCTGAAAGGTCGCAGCCTTAAAAACCCTATGGATCTGTTCTACTCTGCACACATGGGGTTGCCATGAGTCAGAATTGACTCTGCCTTAACGACAACCCACTACACTCTCCATTCACGCAGGAGCCAACTACTGTCTGGGGTTCTCAGGGCTCTGAGGACTGTGATTACCTTGAGCAAGTGCAGGCTCCTTTGAGTAGCAGTGGCCCCTTAAGTGTTAGCACTCGGCTACCAGGTCATCTGTATGAATGAATGCCAAATGCACAGGATGTGCCACCGTCAGGGCTGCCTCTTCAGAAACCAAGGCAAGATCTTACACCCTGAGGGCCTGCAAACCTCTTCTGTAGGTGACTTCCCCTAGTCTTTTCCCCTTATTCCATTCTCCAACGTTCCAGGAGGTCCCCTCAAAGTCCTCCATGTTTTAAGCCCTCTCTGAGGGCCCCGTTTGCATTAGACAAGCATCTGAGGGCATTGGAGTGAAGCCTTGCTCTATGAAGGGGGCAAACCATGCTGCAGGGAAGAGTATGTCTGTTTCCTGCCAAAACTTTTGAGCAAGCTGATCAATAGAGAAATGCTAGAGGAGAAATAACTGCAAGCTCTCTGTTGCTCCTGAGTCTCCATGTAATCTAATCTGCTATGGAAACCATATTATGGGACAACATGCTGTTTGCTGAGATCCACTGTGACCCAGTACCTTTCCAATTAATTTAGAGCCATCCATGGCTTCTTTCATTTATATAACATATAGACATTGGACAACATTGCATGTTTGGGGCAGTGTAAGGTTCGGGCAATATAGCAGTGAGCAAGACTGACAAGGTCCCAGCCTTCATGGAGGATTACATGCTAGTAGGGAAGACAACTAAACAGGATTATTGCTAATAGTAATAAGTGCCATCCACCACCTATCTGTCAGTTTGTCCTATTGTGGTGGCTTGCGTGTTGCTATGATGCTGGAAGCTAGGCCACCGATATTTTGAATACAAGCAGGGTCACCCATGGTGAACAGATTTCAGTGGAGCTTCCAGACTAAGACAGACTAAGAAGAAAGACCTGGCAATCTATTCCCAAAAATTGGCCAGTGAAAACCCTATGGATCGCAACAGAATATTGTCCAGTATAGTGCTGGAAGATGAGCACTCTACATTGGAAGGCACTCAAAATACACAGGGGCCATAAGAATGGACTACAGCATACCAAAGTTGGGGAAAAAGGTACAGGACATAGCAATGTTTTGTTCTCTTGTACGTGAGGTTACCGTGACTCAGAGCTAACTCAGTAGCAACTAACAAAAACAAAAAAGTGCCATAAAGGAAATAAACTAAGTAATAACATAGAAAGTATTAATAGGGTTGGAGGACTTACTTTTACGTGTTGTTAGGTGCTGTCGAGTTGGTTCCAACTCATAGCAACCCTATATACAACAGAATGAAACACTGCCCAGTCCTTCACCATCCTCACAATCGTTATGCTTGAGCCCATTGTTCAGGGGCTCATCTTCCAGCACTATATCAGGCAATGTTCTGCTGCTATTCATAAGGTTTTCACTGGCTAATTCTTTTCAGAAGTCGACTGCCGGGTCCTTCTTCCTAGTCTGTCTTAGTCTGGAAGCTCAGCTGAAACCTGTTCGCCATGGGTGACCTTGCTGGTATTTGAATACCAGTGGCATAGCTTTCAGCATCACAGCAACACGCAAGCCCCCACGGTATGACAAACTGACAGACGAGTGGGGGACTTTTACATAGGATGGTCAGAGAAGACTTCATTGAGGCACTGACTTTTGAGGTGAGACCCAAGGTTTGAGAGAAAGAGAGCAAGTGATAGGAACAGCCAGAAAAGAGCAGCCCAGCAGATGTAATAGCAGACATTAAGATGCAGAGGGGAGAGTGAGCTGAGTGGGCTTGAGGAACTGAGTGCAGATCTGATTACTTTGGCAGAGTAAGCAAGGGGATGAGTGGTACAAGATGAAGATTCAAAGAGGGCAGGGACTAGATCATGGGAGACCTCCTACGCCGTGGAAAAGAGGGTAGGTTTTATCGTAACTGTAATGGGAAGCCATGGAAGCTTTATACACTGGGGAATGACATGATCAAATCTGCCTTTTAAAAAAAGTCACTCTGAGAGGCGGGACCAAGATGGCGAAGTAGTCAGACGCTTCTGGTGGACCCTCTTACAGCAAAGAGCCAGAAAAACAAGTGATTCGATTATATATGGCTATCTGGGAGCCCTGAACATCAAAGGCAGAGTTGAGGAACCGGACTGAGTGGCAGGGGGAGGGAGAGACAGTTCGGAAGCAACGAGGAGTTGCCAGGCTTGACCCGGCAAGAGCCTGAGCCCTTCAAGCCTGATCAGCTCGGGGAGTGAGTGGTGAGGCAGGCAAGCAGCCGTGCTCGGGAGGTGCGTTTTCTGCACTGGGAGAGACCCAGCAGCTGAGGGTCTACATGGCCACCAAGAACCAATGAGAAGCATCCCTCCATCTAGCGAAAGATAAGCAATTGCATACAGCCTACCGCATGGATCAAAAACATTCCCCTTAGGGAAAAACTTCTCTCCCTTTTACCTCGCCACTCCCTGTCTGCACTGGGTCCCAGACCGTCTTCAGCAATTGCCGAGTGTCCTGGGCCAGAAGTAGGATCCATCACACGCCCGGAGCCATTCTCCGTGCCTTGGAGAGTGAACAAATTGACAAACGGGGAAAAATAAACTGCAGGCTCCCCTAAGCCAAGAACCCAGGGTAGGCACTGCTCCTTTGCTTAGGCACAGGCATAAGGGATCCATGGACTTTGAGTGCCTTTCCCCCTGCATAGACTTGTGTGGGCCCATCTCAACAGTGTAGGCCCTCATTACCGCAGTACAACAGGGTATATACTGGAACCCAAACTTCAACTGTTTCAGCTGTGAAGTGGCAGGTTCTTGACATTTGACACTGCTTTGCCCACTAAGCAGGGTCTTCACCTACCCACATCAGGGACCTGAGGACTGGTGGCTACACTCATGCCACCTAGCCACCTGTGACAGGGACCCATGAATAAGAGGTGCCCCCTAGTCCTTACCGCCAACAGCATTAGGTGCTCATAGTCTGGGTACAAAACCTACCCACCTACGCGCTCTAGGGAACAGGGACAAGCCTTCCTCTTGGACACTTGGGAGCGGCTGTCAGCCCCCTGCCTTGAGCAGAGTGTATTCCCCTGCTGCAGCAAGATGCTTGTGCCTACACCAATCATGCATGCCTGTCTAGGACTGTAAGTGAGAGCCTACACCACAGACTTGGTGGCTATCTACCTGGGCACCTAAGCTGAATCCATACAGGAGGAGTGGGCGGGCTCCTGAGCTCACATACCTAGTAACACATCTAACAACCTAGTGACAAGACATTAGAACTTCAAAGGTGCCAATAATCAAACTAGCTCATGTGAGCAGCCTATTTGGGCATATCAAAACAAAACAAGAGGCTAGAACACAGGAAGTAAACAAAATAAATATAATAACTTATTGATGGCTCTGAGACAACAGTCAATATCAGATTACATAAAGAGGCAATCCATGATGGCTTCAGCAAGTTCCCAAAATAGAGAATCTAGAAATTTTCCAGAGGAGGAAACTTTCTTAGAATTACCGGAGGCAGAATACAAAAGATTAATATACAGAACTCTTCAAGAAATTAGGAAGAAAATTAAGCAAAACGCAGAACACACAATAGAGGAAATTAAAAAGATTCAAAAAGAGCATAATGACAAATTTAACAGGCTGCAAGAATCCATAAAGAGAGAACAATCAACAATCTGAAGATTAACAATAAAATTTAAGAATTAGAAAACTCAGTACAAAGTCATAGGAGCAGAACTGAGGCAGTGGAAGTCAGAATTAGTGAGATTGAAGATAAAGTACTTGACACCAATTTACCTGGGAAAAAATCAGGTAAAGGATTAAAAACAATGAAGAAACCCTAAGAATTATGTGGATAACCTATGAGTGATTGGAGTACCAGAACAGGCGAAGATAACGGGAATACAGAGAGAATTGTTGAAGATTTGTTGGCAGAAAACTTCCCTGATACCGTGAAAGATAACAAGATATCTATCCAAGATGCTTATCGAACCTCACATAAGGTAGATCCCAAAAGAAAGTCACCAAGACATATTATAATCAAACTTGCTAAAACCAAAGATAAAGAGAGAATTTTAAGAGCAGCTAGGGATCAACAAAAAGTCATCTACGAAGGAGAGTCAATAAGAATAAGCTCGGACTACTCAGCAGAAACCATGCAGGCAAGAAGGCAATGGGATGACATATATCAAGGCT
>NW_004444034.1:9453688-9523510 GCF_000243295.1 Trichechus manatus latirostris | reverse complement strand
CAGGGATGGTTCATCATTAGAAAAACAATCAATGTAATCCATCACATAAATAAAAGACAAGAACCACATGATCTTATCAATCGATGCAGAAAAGGCATTTGAGAAAGTCCAACACTCATTCATGATAAAAACTCTCAACAAAATAGGAATAGAAGGGAAATTCCTCAATATAATTAAGAGCATTTATACAAAACCATCAGCCAACATCATCCTAAATGGAGAGACTTTGTAAGCATTCCCCTTGAGAATGGGAACCAGACAAGGATACCCTTTATCACCACTCTTATTCGACATTGTGCGGGAGGTCCTAGCTTTAGCGATTAGGCTAGAAAAAGAAATAAAGGGCATCCAAATTGGTAGGGAAGAAGTCAAAGTATCTCTATTCACAGATGATATGATCTTATACACAGAAAACCCCAAAGAATCCACAAGAGAACTACTGGAACTAATAGAATATTTCAGCAAAGTTTCAGGATACAAGATCAACATACAAAATCAGTTGGATTCCTTTACACCAACAAAGAGAACCTCGAACAGGAAATCACCAAATCAATACCATTTACAATAGCCCACAAGAAGATAAAATACTTAGGAGTAAATCTAACCAGAGACGTAAAAGAGCTGTACAATGAAAACTACAAGACCCTACTGCAAGAAACCAAAAGAGACCTGCATAAGTGGAAAAACATACCTTTTTCATGGATAGGTAGACTCAACATAGTGAAAATGTCAATTCTACCCAAAGCGATCTACAGAGACAATGCAATCCCAATCCAAATTCCACTGGCATTTTTTAATGAGATGGAGAAACAAATCACCAACTTCATATGGAAAAGGAAGAGGCCCTGGATAAGTAAAGCATTACTCAAGAAGAAGAACAAAGTGGGAGGCCTCACACTAGCTAATGTTAGAACCTGTTATACTGCCATGGTAGTCAAAACAGTCTGGTACTGGTACAACAACAGATACATAGACCAATGGAACAGAATTGAGAATCCAGGCATAAATTCATCCACCTATGAGCAGCTGATATTTGACAAAGGCCCAAAGTCTGTTAATTGGGGAAAAGACAGTCTCTTTAACAAATGGTGCTGGTGTAACTGGATATCCATCTGCAAAAAACTGAAACAAGACCCATACCTCCCACCATGCAGAAAAACTAACTCAAAATGGATCAAAGACTTAAATATAAAATCAAAAATGATAAAGATCATGGAAGAAAAAATAGACACAATGCTAGGAGCCCTAATACATGGCATAAACACAATACAAACCATAAGTAACAATGCAGAAGCACCAGAAGAGAGGCTAGATAAATGGGAGCCCCTAAAAATCAAACACTTATGCTCATCGAAAGTCTTCACCAAAAGATTCAAAAGACAGCCTACAGACTGGGAAAAAATTTTTGGCTATGACAAATCCGATCAGTGTCTAATCTCTAAAATCTACAAGATACTATAAAACCTCAACAACGAAAAGAGAACCCAGTTTAAAAAAGGGCAAAGGATATGAACAGACACTTTGCCAAAGAAGATATTCAGGTGGCTAACAGACACATGAAGAAATGCTCATGATCATTAGCCATTAGAGAAGGTAGATCAAAACTATAATGAGATATCTTCTCACCCCAACAAGGCTAGCATTAATCCAAAAAACACAAAATAATAAATGCTGGAGAGGTTGTGGAGAGACTGGAACACTTATACACTGTTGGTGGGAATGTAAAATGGTACAACCACTTTGGAAATCGATTTGGCGCTTCCTTAAAAAGCTAGAAATAGAAGTATCATACAATCCAGCTATCCCACTCCTTGCAATATATCCTAGAGTAATAAGAGCCGTCACACGAATAGATATATGCACACCCATGTTCATTGCAACACTGTACACAATATCAAAAGGATGGAAACAACCTAGGTGCCCATAAACGGACGAATGAATAAACAAATTATGGTATATGCACACAATGGAATACTACGCGATGATAAAGAACAATGAAGCCGTGAAACATAACATGGAGGAAGCTAGAGGTCATTACGCTGAGTGAATTTAGTCACAGAAGGACAAATATTGTATAAGACCACTATTATAAGAACTCAATAATAGGTTTAAACACAGAAGAAAACGTTCTTTGATGGTTACAAGGGTGGGGAGGGAGGGTGAGGGTTATCTACTAACTAGATAGTAGATAAGAATTACCTTAGGTGAAGGGAAGGACAACACACACTACAGGGGAAGTCAGCACAACTGGACTAAACCAAAGCTAGGAAGTTTTCTGAATACAATCAAACACTTTGAGGGACGGAGTAGCAGGGGTAGAGGTCTGGGGACCATGCTTTCAGGGGACATCTAGGTCAATTGGCATAACAAAGCTTATTAAGAAAATGTTCTGCATCCTACTTTGGTGAGTGGTGTCTGGGGTCTTAAAAGCTTGCAAGCAGCCATATAAGATGCATCAGTTGGTCCCAACCACCTGGAGTAAAGGAGAATGAAGAACACCAAAGATGCAAGGAAAGTATTAGCTCAAGAGACAGAAAGGGCCACATAAACCAGAGACTTCATCAGCCTGAGACCAGAAGAACTAGATGGTGTCCGGCTACAACCAGTGACTACCCTGACAGGGAATGCAACCGAGATTCCCGGATGGAGTGGGAGAAAGGTGGGGTGCAGAACTCAAATTCTAGTAAGAAGAGCAGACTTAATGGTCTGACTGAGACTGGAGGAACCCTGGAAAGCATGGCCTGGCCCCCAGATTCTCTATCAGCACCGAACTAAAACAATTTCTGAGGCCAACTCTTCAGACAGGGATTGGACTGGACTTTGGGACATAAAGTGATACTCGTGAGGAGTGTGCCTCTTAGCTCCAGTAGATACAAGAGACTAGACGGGCAGCTTCTGTCCGGAGGTGAGATGGGAAGGCAGAGAGGGTTAGGAGCTTGTTGAATGGACACGGGGAATCAGGTGGAAAGGAGGAGTGTGCTGTCGCAGTATGGGGAGAGCAATTAGAGTCACATAACAATGTATGTATAAATTTTCGTATGGGGAAAAAAAAAAAAGTCACTCTGCCGTGTGATAATGCTACAAAGAAAGCACCCTCTCATGATTCTTAAAAGTTCCTATATTCATTTTCTAAAAAACTTTTTCTGTTTTTTCTGATCCTTTATTGAAGTATAACATACATAAAGAATAGTGAATAAATTACAGGACTTTTTCAAAGTGAACCCACCTATGTAACCAGCGTCCATATCGAGAAACATTACCCACACCTCAGAACAGAAGCTTCCCCACGCCTCTTAAAATTTTTGTAAGACGCTACCCCCTTTCCAAGGGTAACCACAACCCTAACTTCTAACAACACAAATTAGTTTTGCTTGTTTTTTAACTTTGTATAAATGGAATCATGGATGTTTATACTCTTTTATGTCATGCTTCTTGCACTCAACATGCTGTTTGTAAGATTCATGCACATTTGTTGCATACAGCTGTAGTTCACTCATTCTTAATGCCGTATGATATTCCAATGTGTGGAGATACCACAGTTTATCCATTCCACTGTTGGTAGGCATTTGGGTATTTTCCAGTCTGGGCCTATTATGAATAGTGCTGTGATGAGCATTCTTGTATCTATCTTTTGGTGAACATACATATGCATTTCTTTTGGGTATATACACTCGTGTGCTGGAGCTGATCTGTACCAGTTTGCAAGAGCCAGTTCTCCACTTTTCAGTGGAGCCAGATTGGTAGCTTGAAATAGAACACAGTAGGAGTATTTATACCTTTGATCAGCAAATGCTACAAATCAAGGCTCCCCCCAGCCCAGGAAGGTAGTTGTAGCACACCACTGGATATGCACTCAGGAGACATTCCAGGGCCTTGGATATGTATATGGTCATCTTTAGAGATAAAGCTAAGCAGTTTTCAAAGTGATTTTACCAATGTACATTTCCACCAGCGGACCACCAACATGAGATAGTTCCTGTGGGCCCACATCCTCACCAACACTTTCTGTCTTTTTAATTTTAGCCATTCTGACGAATATCTCATCGTTTTAATTTACATTTCCCTGATGCATAATGAAGATTCGCACCTTTTCATATATTTATTGGCGTTTTGGATATATTCTTTTGTGAAATGGCTATCAAAGCCATTTTTCCATTTTTCTACTGTGTTATGTTCATTTCTTATTGATTTATAGTTCTTTATATATTGTGGATACAAGCCTGTATCAGTTACCTATTCCTGTGTAGCAAACTACCTCAAAACTTAGTGGCTTCAAACAATAATTGTGTTATTTGCTTATGATCCCGTGGGTTAGCGATTTGGGCTGAAGTCAGCTGCATTCACCTAAGCTCACTCATGTGGCTTCGTATATCTGAAGACTCCACAGACTAAGATGGTCCCACTCAAATGTCTGCTTGGTGGCTGGAGTACCCTCATTCTCCTCCACAGCCACTCCAATGGGCTATCTCAGACTTTTTCACATCTCAGATTCAACGTCCCAGCCACAGCCAAAAATGAGCAAACCTTGATGCACAAACTTTTGCTTGTGTAGTGTTTGCTAATGAACCATTGACCAGGGCAATTCCTTTGGCCAAGTCCAGAGTCAGTGTAGGAAGGGACTATACAAGGATGTGTTCACAGGAAGGCATGATTCTTTGGGGGCCATTATCCTTCCACAATGTACCACAAAGTCCTTTGTCAACTTTCAAAATACAAAATTAGAAGAATATTTTTATTACATCATCTATTAACTAACTGATTAGGTACATTAAGCATGTACCTTGGATCCTTGAGATCCAAGGAAGAAAGGCAGGATGGATCCCACAAATATTATGAGGTGACCCAGGCTGACAGGAGAAGGCTACACTTGAGGCTCCAGTCGAGCTGAAAGGGGTCTTGCCTCTCACCTCTGCTTCTTTTGCCAGGGCTCCATTGGCTCCTACAACACCCAGAGAACCCCAGAAGATGTTCCCCCTCTCTCCTGATGCAGCTTCACCTGAACTCTCCGTTCTCCATAAAGCAGGATGACCCTGGGAAGGCAGATCATAGGACATTGCAAATCAGTGTGCAAGTGTTCTAAAGCCAGGTGCCAGTTTATGGGCAGCTCTGAGGACAGGCAGGTCCCTATGCCATTAGTTGGAGGTGAAGCAGCATTTTAAAAAGTCACCACCCTTTGATTCCCTTCTCTACAGATCTGATAGTCTGGCTTTGATGCTATGTTCTCTAACATAATTTTTTCTTTTTTTGTCATTGTATTAGCCATCATATTAACATGCAACCTTTAGGAAAAAAATTGACAAGGGAGAAATTTTGGAGAAAGTGCTTAGGGGCCATACCTGTCCCCTCCCTAACCTCACTTCCTCCTACCTGTGGCTTATCCCAGTGGGAGGGCAGCTCCTTGGCACTGTGGGTTAGAGCAGAGCCACCAGCAGACAAAAGTTGTAGCATGAAATCAAATGTTGAAGTTGTGAATTCTCATTATCTGTATATTGAGAATAATGAGTATATCATTCTAGGCAAAATTATAGATAATGTTTCTGGATTTTTACACTACATGGTGTGACTATTCTGACCTTATATTTGCATATATTTCTAAAACAGAAAAAATTCCAACAAGCTTCGTGAATCCTGTGATCAACCATGCATTTGGGCCAGTTGAGGGGTAGGATATTCCCACCTTTTGTATAACAGAGGCAGTCTCATGAACAAACCAAATAGCCTCTGTCCTTCCTGGGGGAGCAGGAGGCAAACTGTACTAGCTGTACTGTGAACTCACAGGCTCACAGCATTTGCACTTGGCCTTTTTCTCCCCCTATTATGGCTCTTAGCATTTAGAAAATTCAGTGATTTAAATTTTCCAGATGAGAAACTGATAGTCTGAACAGCTCAATTGTCTTATTTTCCTAAAAAAAATGAAAAATAACTTTTAAGCGATTAATATAACAAATTCTGACATGTGCAGTTAATCAAAGGCTCCCCTTCACTCAATAAATCAGAAACCCTTAAGGAGAAACTCGAAGGGGGAGGGGAAAGAGCAGGAGGAAATATTCTTTAGGTAAAATATACGGGTAGAGTAAGAAAAATACTTGAATCTGTGTTTGCATTAAGGACAAGCCTAGACAAAGGTATGTTATGAAAGTAAGGAAGATATATGACCATAGAATATAAGCACAGACCTCAAAAGGGACCTTAGAAAGCATCTGCTTTCTTTTCTGGAAAGTGAATGATTGGATCAATTAATCAAAATAAAAATTCCTAAGTTATATATTAGAATAAAAACGCATATTTTCTTGTCAGTAAGTGAGAGTTTTGTTGATCGGTTAGTTGATTGATTTTAAGAAATAATTCCATTTATGTAATAAGTTTCAAGGCTTAGGAATAATGTTCTGCAGAATATGACTTAGAGTTGTTTTCTGGAGTTTTGAACAGCCATGATACAAGAACAACAAACAAACCAGAAACCATGAAGAGTGTATTTCTCTCTACACGTACGAAATACACTGTTCTACACAAAGGCAACTTATGACCAAGTGATAGGCATCAGTCTTACCAAAGCAGGTTCTGCCCGGTGTGGCTTCCCGTCAATAAAGACACATTAAGGTGAGGAAGGAGGAAAAGCATTTATTGCAAGTGCACAGGCAAGAAACAAGGAGGTGTTTACCTCAGATCAAGCCATCCAAACAAAGGGAGGCAGAACTTTTTATACTATCGTTCACAAGGGAGTATGTACAAACATCATGGACTACATAGGTTATCATGGCACGCAGGCACAGTAAGATAAATTGCATTTTTTTTATTTAGCATGTACAGAAAATGACAGGTAAGTCCCACCCTGGGCAGAGATTTTAATATTCAGTTAGGTCTTAACAAGGCTTAGGTTAGTTTAGAACACTTTTGAGGCTAGTAAACTGATTTTGACTGGCTTTGGCTGATTAAAGGCAGAAGCTGAGTTACGGGCAGTACTCAAGGTCTTGATGATAATGGACAGGAGGAGCAGGTCTTGCTTGATAGTGGCTGAGCAGCTACTGGCTGCAGTTGCTATCACCAGTATGGAAAGAAACTTGGGCTGGGTGATGGCCCAGGGACGAGGAGGAAAGAGCGAAGTTCAAGATAAGAGGCAGGAAAGCTGAAGGGCAGTGTCAGCAGACCTTCCTAGGCAGGGACAGATTAATCAGAAAGCAAGGTACTCATGGGTTTACAGTAAGCAAGGTATGCACGGGTTTAATTGCACTTACTTACTAATCCGTAGGCCACAATTTCAACTGTTTTTCATCACCCGGTGAAATTGTGCACTACAGATTAGTAAGTAAGCACAAGTAAGCCTGTGAATACATTGCTTATTGGGTAATTCATCCCTGCTCCTAGGTACCTAATAGAAACTAAAACAGCTTAAATCAGACTTATTGATTTCAGAGACAATGAGATATTTCTTCTGATATCACCCCCATCTTTAAACTACCTGCTTACCAACACCTAGAATTCCCTTAGTTGGAGATACAGACTTTTTTTTTTCCCATTGTTAGGCATAAATACCATTAACATTTAAATTTTTAATCAAATTAGCAACCTGGCATGAATAGAATCCAGTTAAGCTTAAAGGATAATATCAAATCGTTTCCTTTTTGGGTTGTGGTGATGATTTCTGCTGTGAGTAGAAAGTTGGAGGCTCAGGGCCACTGAAAAGGGACAATTGAGGCCTTAGAAGAAGAAGGGAGAAGCATCAAGGGAGGAAGTAAGTTCCACGGCCCCCTTCCCCTCATCTGTGATGGTGCCTCCACCGCCCCCAGGCAGAACAAAGCTTCCTCTGTGCACACAGGAGCTGGAGCCCAGGGTTAAAGCATGTTCTATATGACCTCCCAGAACCCTCAGCTCAACCAGGCTATGATGATATCTCCAATTCTTTATGTTCCACTCATATGTGACCCTGGGAAGTCATTTTATCTCTCTGATCCAGAAACACCTAGTAATGAAATAAGAACCTACCACAGAGTGTGAACAATGCTCATAAAATAACAAACGACTTTGCAATTTCCTTTTACCAGGACATCATTTATTACTTGGTATTGTGGATTAAATCATTTTCTGATTTCTTTATAAATCTTTGGAAAATTATAGGCAAGCATATCTCCAACAAAAATTTATTTTTAAATAACCCTTTTATTATTTATAATGCTTGGATTTTTTCCATACTGTTTGCAAGTTATGCTTATTAAAGAAAATTTAGAATATATGTGTAAGTAGAAAGAAAAAAATGCCCTTGTACTACCCTCCAATCACAAGCAACTTCTGTTAATATTTTGATGTCATCTTTAGAGCCTTTCTATCCTGAAGTATTCGAGTTTTTATTTTACATAATTGTAAGTCCTAATGTGTTTATATTTTTCACACACTTTTTTTTTGATATGTAATATTCCATCATAGGTATTTTTACAATGTTTTACAAAGTCTTTCTAAAAACACTTTTAAAAACAACTGTTAAACATTATAACAAGAAGATGTAATGAAATTTTCCTCTGTAATTGGGCAATTAAGTGTTTAGATACCCAGAGTTTTAGAAACTAAGACTATTAAATAACATTATTGTTATACAGGAGCCAGGACCTTTTTTCCTTTGGGTGTTGGGGGGAGTAACGATGCCATTTCAGGAGTCTTGTTAATTTTTTAAAAAATACTGACCACTGTGCTTACTAACTAGATGGTGGACAAGAATTATCTTAGGTGAAGGGAAGGACAACACACACTACAGGGGAAGTTAGCACAACTGGACGAAACCAAAAGTAAGAAGTTTCCTGAATAAAACCAAACACCTTGAGGGACAAAGTAGCAAGGGCAGGGGTCTGGGGACCATGGTTTCAGGGGACATCTAGGTCAACTGGCATAATAAAGCTTATTAAGAAAATGTTCTGCATCCTACTTTGGTGAGTGGTGTCTGGGGTCTTAAAAGCTAGCAAGTGGCCATCTAAGATGCATCAATTTGTCCCAACCGACATGGAGCAAAGGAGAATGAAGAACACCAAAGATACAAGGAAAGTATTAGCACAAGAGACAGAAAGGGCCACATAAACCAGAGACTCCATCAGCCTGACACCAGAAGAACTAGATGGTGCCCAGCTACCACCAATGACTGCCCTGACAGGGAACACACCAGAGAGTCCCTGATGGAGCAGTAGAAAAGTGGGATGCAGAACTCAAATTCTAGTAAAAAGACCAGACTTAATGGTTTGACTTAGACTGGAAGGTCCCGGGAAGACATGGCCCCTAGGTTCTCTGTTAGCCCAAAACTAAAGCCATTCCTGAGGCCAACTCTTCAAACAAAGATTAGACTGGACTATGGGACATAAAATGATACTCGTGAAGAGGGTACTTCTTAGCTCAAGTAGATACATGAGAGTAAATGAGCAGCTTCTGTCCGGTGTCGAGATGAGAAGGCAGAGAGGGTCAGGAGCTGGTTGAATGGACACGGGAAATCCGGGGTGGAAAGGAGGAGTGTGCTGTCACAGTATAGAGAGAGCAACTAGGGTCAGATAACAATGTATGTATAAATTTTTGTATGAGAATTGTAAACTTTCACTTAAAGCGCAATTAAAACAATAAAAATTTAAAAAAGTAAAAATACTGACCCCTGGCCAGCGGAGTAATAAGATTACTTTAAATAACCTCTAAAGAGTTTATTGGAGCCCTGGTGGCACAGTGGTTGAGAGCTCAGCTGCTAACCAAAAGGCTGGCAGTTCAAATCCACCAGCCGCTCTTTGGAGACCCTATGGTGCAGTTTTACTCTGCCCTATAGGGTTACTATGAGTCACAGTTGACTCAATGGCACTTAACAACAACAACAAAGAGTTTATCAATTCATGGTGTCCCTGATGCTGAGAGTCCAGCAAGGTCCTGAGTTTTCATAAATATTTCATTATTTTAAATATTATGCTAACTTCCTCATTCTCCTCTTAATTCCACCCACCTGGACAGTATATAGGACAAAATGGGAGAGAAGTGATTTCTGGTTCTGCCTTGTCCAAAAGTTTTATCTGCACCTTGGATACTCTACACTTGGGGATGGCAATGATAATTTCTATGGTCTGCTTTAAAGAAGTAAGTTATGACTCTTTTATTTATCAATGGAAACAATATTCTGAGACAGTTGGAGCAAGTAAAACAACCAAAGTAACCTAATTATGCAAATATGTGCCCAATGGAAGCTCTTCCACCTCGAGGAGTTTGGCATAAAACAGGAGAAAGTGGCAGATTTATAAGTTGCTGCCTCTCTATAGCCCTCTTTATAATTAAAATTAGACCTAATTAGGATTATTACAATTATTTCTCAACAGTTTTCAACAAATACAAGTATTCAAATGTTTCATATCCCTCGTTCTTTAATTCCTTCTAAAGATATTTTTTCCTGTTAAGATTTTACCACCTGAGCTATGGAAAGTCTTCTTTGGATAATTTGCCAGTCAAACTTCTTGTAGTGGCAAGCAGTGAAAAATTCAATTCTAATTTGCTTGAATACAAACAAAATGAAAACCAGAAAAGGGCTGGAGAAACTCAAGGGCAGTGCTGGCCTAATGTGGCCTGGCCCTGGGCTCAAGTGACACCTCAGGACCCAGTTTCCCATCCTAGAATCTCTTTACTCTGGTTTCCCCTGGGTGAAATCCATTCTCAGACAAGCTTTTACTCTCTTTGTGATTACAAGAAATCTACCTCAGTTCCAGCCTTCAAACTTCCAGGTTCAGGTATTTAAGGGAAGAGGAAAGCTTCTTCCTGGTCACTCAAGGGGAAGCCTGTTTTATCTCTTTGGTTCTGGTTGGGTCATTTGTCCAAGCCTAAATCAACCAGTTTGGCAAGGGTAAAGTTACATGCTGATTGTTCCCTCTGAGCAGAGTGGTATCCCACTCCAAGTGCTGCCCCCAGAAGAATCCACCCTTTACCACCCAGGCCAGAGTAAGCCCTCTTTCTTCTGAATTTCCATTGCCTTTTTGACCTTTCTTGCTCTCTACTTTGTATTACAGTTATGCATGTGACTATGTCTCATATCTGTCTTATCTTCCCATAAGGTATTTGTGCACAAGATCTAAGTCTAATTCATTTTCACACTGCCCATATTGCACTCATAAATTCATTAAATAATTATTCTGTGCCGACTGTAAACCATGCATATGACACAGTGGAGCCCTGGTGGTGCAGTGGGTAAGAGGTCGGCTTCTAACCAAGAGGCTGGCAGTTCAAATCCACCAGCCACTCCTTGGAAACCATATGGGGCAGCTCTACTCTGACCTATAGGGTCGCTATGAGTCGGAATCAACTCAACAGCAATGGGTTTGGTTTTTTTGTTTTTTTTTTTAATGTAACAGTCTTACTAGGCATTCAATAAATATTTGCTGAATAAATAAATGTGACCTCAAAGAGGCAGGTGACTGACATAAATCATTATGAAATGCCAGTTCTTAAAGAATGCATGATCAATTGAAGAACAACCTGGAACGTATGGAGCTATACTTGAGGAGGAGAACTACTGCCAAGAACATGTCATGCTGACAACAGCATTTTAATATTTTCTTGTTGCTTATCCCGGTAGGACTAGAAACTCAAGTAGTGTTAACAGGTCATTATTATAATGAATTCCTTGTCTGACCTTAGCTAAAACTATGCCCACCTGAGTGGAAAGGGTTTTGAGACCTTAGATGATGCATTACCTAGATAATTGGATTTCTCTGGTAAGGATATTAACTGTTTATTTTCCCAAAAGAAACTTAATACGGAGGCATCCACAGATTAAAAAGAAAACAGACCTGCATGTAGTAAAACCTTCTGGGGCAGACACTTGTTTTTAAACAGCCAGCATCTATTCACCCTACTTCCATTAGAAGCCCAACTTTTGTTAAGGGATCTACTCTAGCCCCTATCTCAGGACTTACAACTCTCAGGGAGCCCCAGTTCTCACTCGAGGGGTAGGTTCATGACTAAAATGAAGCCAATGGGAAGTTTCCTCCCGGGACCTTGAACCATGAGCTGAGTCTTGAAGGGCCACGACACAAAGCAAATCATAAACAGTTGGAGGTCCTGTGTTCCATTTGCAGC
This sequence comes from Trichechus manatus latirostris, assembly GCF_000243295.1. Lineage (NCBI taxonomy): Eukaryota > Metazoa > Chordata > Mammalia > Sirenia > Trichechidae > Trichechus > Trichechus manatus. Next base: position 9,511,435 of record NW_004444034.1, on the reverse strand, counting down.
TCTGACTTAGAGGCCAATGTTTCATGCTGCCCTAGTTCTTGACAGTTTTGTTCTCCAGCAACCCACCAGTTCCAGGAAATGAGTTACTAAAGAGGTGCAAAGCACAGGAGAAGAATCCTCCCCAGTGTGCCCATCTCACATCTTATTTAGATGTTGACATTTCTGTAAATATATAGAAGGGAAGAGAATATGTAAGGATGCATGGGTGTTGAGCAACCAAAAAGGTTGGTGACAATAGACATGGGACATTTTCACTGGCAGCATCAAACCCTCTCCCACTCTGATTCTTCCTTCTCCTTTCTCAGACAGTGCATTCGGGAAGAGTAATCTTGCATTAATATATATGATGGAGTCTAATGGTTTGGAATTAGAGACAGGGATAACAACTAGGAGACTAGCACAACTAGTTTAGGTGAGAAGCAATGAAAGCCTTAACTAAAATCAACAAAGTGGGGTTATAAAGGAGGTGATTGAGGAAGGAAAGTAGAATGAGCAGGGTTTCAAAAGTGACAGGGCAAGAGAGGGAGAAGTCAAAGGTGGTTCTTAAGTTTCAGACTTTGTGATACCATTAACAAGAATTAGAAGTATAATAGGGAGAAAGTGTTTGCAGGGAAAGGGACAATTGACTTCAGTTTAGAAGAAATAGACTCACCTGTTTACAACACATCCTTTTGGATACGTAAGGTGGCAGCTGATTACATTGGGAGGTATTACAGTTTGGTAGGAGTCACGCCGTTACCATCGCCGTCAAGTTGATTCTGACTCATGGCGACCCTGTAGGACAGAGTAGAACTGCCCCATGGGGTTTCCACGTCCAAAATCTTTATGGAAGAAGATGGCCACATCTGTGGAGGCTCCTCAAATCACAGTTTGAAGGCTTACTGGCATTAGGCAAACCATAGCAATACCACGATCATGTCTGCTGTTGGTCATTCCTGCATCCTCAGCACCTGGCATAGAGTAGGCATTAAATACATATTTGTTCAATCCACATGTAGCAGACATTTGTTGTTTCAGGTCACTCAACATACAATCTCCTATATTTTAGTTATGTTGTTGTTGTTAGCTGCCGTCGAATAGACCCCCAACTCATCATGACCCCATGCACAACAGAACAAAACAGTGCCCAGTCCTGTGTCATCCCAATGATCAGTTATGGATAGGACCATTGTGTTCCATAGGGTTTTCATCGGCTGATTTTCAGAAGTAGATCACCAGGCCTTTCTTCTTAATCCATCTTAGTCTGGAAGCTCCACTGAAGCCTGTTCAGTGTCATAGCAACACGTAAGCCTCTACTGATGGTGGTGGCTGTTCATGAGGTGTGTTGGTCAGGAATCCACCAGTGCAAGGCGAGCATTCTACCTCTGAACCACCAGTGTATCATTTTAGTTATAGTATGCCTGATTTCAGGGGAATAGGCTCTTTTTCCCATAGTGTTCAGTCTTGGTATACCTTTACTCAAGATGTCCTGTCCTTCCCCAACTAACTGCTGGGTATGTGATCCAGGCTAAGCCTATGCTTCTTTTTCTCCCAGGTCTTTGAATCTTTACTAGAATCAAGCAAACTATAAAAAGAGTTGGTCTTGATTCACCCCAGATTTGGCATCCTAAAAAGACCATCTGTTTTTGCTACATAAACATCCCAGAAGTCCTGATTCCTGACTTTTTTCAAACACAGTTCCCAGCCTTCCAACAATTTCCTCTTCTGCTTACAACAATCACAGCTAGTGTCCGTTGCTTTCAATTATAAAAATGTTGATACAGAGACAATCATATAACCAGCAGTCACCCACATTTTCCCAGCAGCACTCCTCCAAACCATGTAGAACAATAGTTAATCTCGTTTGCTCATAGAAGTAGATATAATAACTAACTTGGAATGTCTCCTAGTGTTCAAACACCATTTCTATTTGGAAGAAATTCGTATCTCACCTGGTTCTAGCCTATAAAAAGTGAAATCTATAAATATTGAAGAAAGAGTACTTAGAAATAGGCTACTACACCACACTCTTGGAAATATGCTAACACTCAAGCAAGTGCGTATACTTTTCGGAATCTTTTTTAAATTTAGCAGCGCATAAGGATGCTGCTAGGAAAATCAAATGTCACTTCTCAAATCAGTGCAATCTATTCTATTCAGTCTATCTAACTTCAGCTGCACAAGCAGTACTTCTTCTTCTGACCCTAAGCACCCAGAGCCATGTCACACCTCATAAGTTATAGGGCACTGTCCTCCAGACTGCCAAGTCTGCCCAATACGTCAGACACCAGCCTCAAGCTTGGGACTCCCCACAACACCCTTACTTCTGATCTCTAAGATTGCTGTCTCTAAGAAGTTGAAGGATCATATCCCTGACTTGACTAGAAAAGGGGCAGTGGATTAGTCCTAGAAGAACAGGTAGAGTCCAAAACACAGTCTGCATTTTTCATAAGGAGAATTGGAAAGGGCAGAATCACTAGTGAAAGAAAAGGGAATTTTATGAGTTCTAGGTGAATCTGTTGTTTGTGGTGGTTGCCGTATAGTCAATTCCCACTCATGGCGAACCATATATTACAGAGTAGAACTACTCTGTGGAGTTTTCTTGATGTAATCTTTACGGAAGCAGATTGCCAGGACTTTTCCTCCACAGTAGCACTGGGTGGGTTCAGATGGTCAACCTTTAGGTTAGTGGTCGATCACAAAATGTTTGTGCCACCTAGGGACCTTTGGTGAGCCTAGAAGAATTTAAAGACTATAATTAATAAAACAGACTGCCCAGTCAGGCCTGTGGCTTTAATAGAAACTCAGTAAAGGAGTGTTGATGGACTGAGGTCCTGAATTGAATATTGAATGTATCCTTATGTATGAATCTGCTATGACCTCAGAAGGAACTCGAACCCATAATGTATGTTGTTGTTGTTGTTAGTTGCCATTGAAGTCAATTCCAACTCACAGCGACCCGATGTGTACAGAGTACAACTGCACAATAGGGTTTTTAAGGCTGTGACTTTTCAGAAGCAGATCACCAGGCCTGTCTTCCAAGGTGCCTCTGGGTGGATTCAAATTGCCAGCCTTTTGGCTAATAGTGGAGTACTTAACTGTTTTCACCAACCATGAACTCCAAACCCAGAATGTATACACTTAGACTAACTCTGAAGGCAAAAGTGAGACACTGGACTCTCAAGGGCACATCCTTCAAGGATGGTTCCACATTCATTGTGCTGAATTCATTTCTCAATATGCACCTTTGAGATATAAAAAGCAGTTTATGCATAGAGAAGGAAGCACAAACAGAGGGGGTGATATACACCACATGAAGATCACCAAGGAACAAAGGAACATAAGCTGAAAAGAGACAAGAACCTTCCCCCAGAGCCAATAGAGAGAGAAAGACTTCCCCTAGAGCTGGTGCCCTGAATTTGGGCTTCTAGCTTCCTAAACTGTGAGAAGATAAATTTCTGTTTGTTAAAGCCACCCACTTGTGGTATTTCTATTATTGTAGCACTAAGAAACTAAGGTAGTTCCTTTTTATGAATTTGTGACTTTGGCTCTTTAGTTTTTGCTCTTTCATCTTTCTTAAAAGTGATCAACTGACAGGTCACTAATTAGGTATTTTGATGAACAGTCTGTGCCTAAAAACCTTTCTCCAGGGACCTTGGCCTTAATATTCTTCCTGGTATCAGGAGGCAAAGGAGAAACCAAGGCTTTCCTTTTGGGACCAGTCAGTGATTACCCCTTAGCCCAGACAAAGTGGACTTTGAGGTAGGGACCACTGAAAAGCAGGGAAAGAAACTTTTAACTACAGTATACCTTGGCATTCAGACACGTTCTGTTCCTTGGGGATTTCTATATTTGGCTAGACTGCATGGTATTGAGGTAGATGAAACAGAAGAGATCTGAAAATTGCACAGTGAATTTTCCCTTGCTGTCCTATGTCTCAAAAATGAGACAATTTAGCATGCATATGAGTAAAGGGTATTGTTGAAAGTTTTTTTTAAAAATAAAAGAAAGACCAAAAAGTGCTTTCAACTAAGCTATATTAAAGGTTATTTGCCTGCCTAGATAAGACGGGTTTGTTGCTAGGCAACAGAGACACTGAGACAATGGTGGGCCATGAAGGTGGAGGAGTTCATGAGTATTTTTGCATGAGTTCTTGTCACAATAGGAACCAGGCTGACAAAATTCTCCCATGATGGGAAATGGCATACATGAAGATATGCCATTGAATGAAGACTGAGAATGGTGAGGCATCTTGATTTCTTTGTCTGATATGCCCAATTCTTGTGTGGTGCAGTTTATCCTTGTGTTAATGCAGAATGGAGCCCTGGTAGCAAGTGGGTTAAGAGCTCAGCTGCTGATCCAAAGGTCAGCAGTTCAAATCTACCAGCCACTCCTTGGAAACCCTATGGGGCAGTTCTACTCTGTCCCGTAGGATTGCTATGAATTGGAATTGACTTGATGGCTGTGGGCTTGGTTTTTTTGGTAATGCAGAATGGTCTGTTTATCCTAGTAGGGATTTTCTAATCTTCCAGCTTATATTTTATGATTCCTTTAGTGGAAGAAGCTGCAAGATTTCAGAGTATATTAGACAACTACTATGGGCTGAGGCAAAGCTTGATTATCTCAGCAGCATGGATGTGGTATATTCCGAATGAGAAACAAGGACTAGATCCATCACTGACCTATACAAGGAATTTGGTTGTCATTTAAAGGTGAAATTAATTTGACAAATGATGGCAGATGTTAAAGTGCATTTCATATCATATAGTCTTTTCATAGGACTATGAACAGTGTCCATTCTTTGGAATCTTAAAGATTTTGAATATTTGGGATACATGGCTTTTATTCTAGATCTCTATCGTCTTTTGAATTTTTATGTTTCCTATTGATAAAATGTTGTATGGGGACGAAAGAAGATTGGTTTTGTTTTTCCCTCCAAAAAAAAAAAAAAAAAAAAAACTGTTGAACCAAGTGAGTAGAGGGCATTTTAATTGTTTTAGGGTGGAGAAGCAAAAGTAGCCATGAAATGGTTGAAATTGTGTCAGAGGCCTCTGTGGCAATTTATTTAAAAGAAAGCTCAGATCATAAAAATTGGTAAAGATTACTTACTAACTGTCAATAATATAGTTATTGAACAGGAATTATTTCCTGATTGTCTTTGTTTAAAGAGCTCATTATACTGAACACATACTATTGTTAGTTGCTATCGAGTTGATTCCAACCCCAGGTGTTACAGAGTAGAACTGCTTCATAGGGTTCTCAAGGCTGTGACCTTTCAGAAGTAAATCACCAGCCCTGTCTTCTGTGTGCTGCTGGGTGAGTTTAAACAGCCAACCTTTAGGTTAGCAGTGGAGCACTTAACCATTTGCACCACCCAGGAACTCACTGAACACATGGCAACCTTTATCTTTATTATAGTCATGATTTTAGACATTCACAAAGATTGTGGAAGTACCACACTTTACACTGGGTGAAATGGGCACATGGTTGTGTTATAGAACTTCACATCAAACCAAAAATAGCAGATACCCAGGTTCCCCATAGAGTGTGAACATAGTAAGTCCAGCTCCCACCCTCATCTCTCATACAGAGTGACCTAGAGTTCCATTTCAAATTGAGTGGTCATCTAACTGGCCTGAAGATCCATTGATTCAGAAGAGCCAATGTGGATGGCTACAAGAGGAGTCAAAACAATAAAAAAAAAAATTCCCTGCAGCTTCATCCATCACATAACCTCACTTACGAATCTCAGAATTTATAAAAGATTATCGCCTCGTCCTAAAGCCAAACATGAATTACACCCTGCTGATAGTGTGCCTTTCTGCTTGTTCCTCTCCCAAACTCAGGTTCAAAACTAGAACAGCAACAGCACAATGTGCCTAATTTAAACTCCGATAGGATACCACAAAGTCAGTTTAATCATTTCCCCTCCTAGAAATGTTTCTTTCTGTTGCTTTCTTCAAGCGGATTACTTGCCAGCCACGTTCTTGGGGCATGACCGAGATGTTAAGAGAGAAGTCCATTTTCTCCTGCTGTAGTTGGAGCTGGTGGGACAGATGGTGAGAGACAGACAGCAGGTGCACAGAGCAGACAGATAGCTCCATCTCTATTCTGAAGCAGATGCATGTTCTGGTATTTTGGTTCAGTTATACCAGGCCACTGACAAGTCTAAGTTTCCATTATCAATGAAGAAACAAGAGTTACAGGGGCCTCTAGGGAAAAATGTCAAGCAAGGAGAATGGAGGCAACATCAACAGTGCTTACATTTGCGGTGCACCCAGAAGGCACTCTAAATGTTATTTGATACCATATCTGTTCACAGTCAAATTTCCTACTAAGGAGTGTTACCAGCTTCATTTCCACAACATTCAGGCACCCTTCAGACTTCCGGCCATATCTGACACAAAAGATGACTCTATTTCCGTTGAAGTCAAATCTAAAAATAGTCTATTTGGTGAATGTGGGTGGGTGGGGAGGAATTGCTCCAAGTTTGGTCTTAGAATTAGGACAAGAAGTAAGAAGTAAAGAGCAAAAAAGGCTGATGGGATTACTTTGGAGAGTGGCTTGAACTGTCTCCCAGGTTTACTTTGTTGTTAGGAGCCTTCGAGTTGATTCCAACTCATAAGGACCCCAAGTGACAGAGTAGAACTGCCCCTATAGGGTTTTCTTGGCTGTAATCTTCACAGGAGCAGATCACCAGGTCTTTCTCCCGTGGAGCAGCTGGTTAGGATTGAACCACCAACTTTTTGGTTAGCAGCCAAGGGCTTACCTGTTTGTGCCACCAAGGCTCCTTCACATTTACATTAACCAAACCAAAACCCGTTGCCATCAATTCTGACTCATAGCAACCGTATAGGTTTACATTAGGAATCCTTATTTTAGCCTATGCACCCTCCTTATCTCCTGTCTTGGCTACTAATTAGAAATCGAAAGTATTTGGTTTTATTCACCTTTAAGCTCGTACTGAAGGACAGCTTCTCCATGTCCTAAGAAATCCACAATCAAATGAAGCATCATATTTAAAGCTATTATGTAGCCTATGAATTCTGGGACATACTCTGATCACTTCCGGTTTCTAAGATTTCTCACATCAGTGGTGGTCCAAATTAACCCCAAGTCCTACATATGTGTTTTTTGGTGGATTGTTGCTGAACAGTACCTTAATGCGTCTCAGGGACAGACACCTTTCAGAGTCGCTGATCTGTTAATTCTTAGAGGTTTACGTTCTGTCTAGCAATGGACACATATCCAAGAAAGGAACCAGTTTTCAAGAAAGGCGGTATGGATCAATAGGGGTTTTATTTATTTGTTATTTATGGGTTTTTTGTTGTTGTTTTTAATTATTGTATTGTAAAGTTGACATTTTGGGGAGGTATACAGTTTTATGGATTTTCACATGGGCCATTAGATTTTATCAGACATTGGTAATCTCATTAATGACATAGTTGGCACATGGTAAAATAAATGAATAAAAAGTTTGGAAAATTAGAATGTTCCTAAAATATAATATGTAAATGCAGTAGAAGACAATAAAAATAGAGACCTTATGTACTATGGAATAGTTCTATATTTATATATGTTTCAGGATTTGTTTGTAGTTGTTTATGGATTGAATTACATCCCCCCAAAATATGTGTTGTAAATCCTAACTTTTATGCCTGTGGTTATAATCCCTTTTGGAAATGGGTTGTCTTTGTTATGTTAATGATGTAGGGTCAGTGTAGGGTAGCAGTCTCTTCTGAGATATAAAAGAGATTAAACAAGCAAGCAGAATAGAGATGGGAGAAGACAAATGCCAAGCCACAAGAAGATCACCCAGGAGCAGAAGCCCAAAGAGACAAGGACCTTCCTCTAGAGCTGACAGAGAGAGAAAGCCTTCCCCTAGAGTGAGTGCCCTAAATTTGGACTTCCAGCTTCCTAAAACATGAGAAAATAAATTTCTGTTTGTTAAGCCACCCACTTGTGGCATTTCCATTATAGCAGCACTAAATAACTAAAACAGTAGTAGAAATAAATATTTGTTAATCAGACAATAATATATATTTATAAGAATGTAACAGAAAAGGATTATAAAACACTGACTTTGCTTTCCTGAAATTTACTACTGTTTCAAGACAGAAGAAACACGCACGCAAAATTTTTAAAAAGTAAGAATGGTATGATTAAGTTCTCAACTCAATAGAACAATGAATTAGGACTGTAAGAATTCAGAGGAGAAGCCAATGTGGGTCAAATTGAGGAAGCTTCTCTGAGAAGATAGGATTTGGGGCAAAGCTTCTGCTAGTGCATAGAGCTCTGTTACTCCCTTGGACTCTGACTGACTTAGAACAGATATCAAATTTACAGTTCTCCTGGTGACACTATGGTTAAGAGCTTGGCTGCTAACCAAAAGGTTGGCAGTTAGATTCCACCAGCTACTCCTTGGAAACCCTATGGGGCAGTTCTGCTCTGTCCTATGGGGTTGCTATGAGTCTGAATAGACATGATGGCAATGGATTTTACTATATATAGGAGTCTTGGGTGGTGCAAATGGTTAAACACTTGACATTAACTGAAAGGTTGACAGTTCAGACCTACCCAGAGACACCTCAGAAGAAAGGCCTGGCAATCTGCTTCTGAAGGGTCACAGCCATTGAAAACCATATGGAGCACAGTTCTACTCTGCACACATGGGGTTGTCATGAGTTGGAATTGATTCTGGGGTAATGGCTTTTCTTATGCAAGAGCTACACTGTCAGTTGGTTATAGTCACCAACCAAGTGGGTAGCAAGCCCTGAAGCATAAATGCTTTAGCAAGAAATGATTTATTAGTTTAAATCAAGGCTGTCAAAATGTAATCAGAGACAACCAGCATTGCAATCTCTGGGAGGCATTTTTGTTTTTGTTTTTTCAGTTTTAGTAATTTATTTTATTTTATTGTTGTTGAAAATATACACAGCAGAACATACATCAATTCAACAATTTCTGCATGGACAACTCAGTAGAATTCATTACATTCTTCAAGTTGTGCAACTGTTCTCACCCTCCTTTTCCAAATTAGTCCTCCCAATTAACATAAACTCACTACTCTCTACTCTTCCTATCTAATCTTTCCAGTTGCTGTTATCAGTTTGATCTTATATAGATAGTTCTTGGAGACCTGGTGGCACAGTGGTTAAGCATTTGGCTGCTAACCAAAAGGTCAGCAGTTCGAATCCACTAGCTGCTCCTTAGAAACCCTGTGGGGCAGTTCTAATCTGTCAAAATCGACTCAAAGGCAATGGGTTTTTTTTTTTTTTTTTCAGATAGTTCTTTAAAAGATCACACTGCTGAAGACAGACATTCTTTACTAATTAAGCTAAACTATTGTTTGGTTTAAAGAAGACTTCAGGGGATATTTTTGGTTTAAGGTTTAAAGATTATCGCAGGGCAATAGTGTCAGGGGCTCATCCAACCTCCATGGCTCTAGAAAGTCTAGATTCTACGAGAATTTCTTTTTGGGAGCCAACATGGCACTATAGACAGAGCACCATGCCATGACCCATGCCACAGCAAAGACCCAAAAAACTAAGTAAAACAGAGACAAATGTCAATCCTGGAATCCTAAGCATCAAATGAAGAGATAAAGAACTCAACCAAGCACTGAGTGGAATAAGAAACTGACAAAGAACAGAGACAGAGGAGAGATACGAGCAGAGGTCCCCTATCAGCTAACGCAGCATGGATTTGCCATCTTGGACTCCTGTCGGAGATCAGCAGACAGGGAATATGGGAAAGCAGCTTCACAGGGTTCCTAGCAGGAGACAGAACAACTACTAACCAGGGATACACACTTTGCCACCTGCCGCTCTTCTTCCCCCTGCTCGGCCTCCACCTCTTCCTAGCCAGCCACAGTCACTTGACCGGAAAGCACTGGCTCCATGCTGATTGGATTCACCGCACCCACACCAGCCGGCTCCTTCAGTGCGATTTCATTGTTGCTGGTATTGCATTTATTGGCTTCTTTTGATTCCTTCCCTGCCTCTCACCTCCTCCCCCTCCTTTCTCTTGAACTCAGGGTGCCATCTTTGCTTCTTCTTGGCAGGCTGTGAAACGCTGCTTGGCTGGGGAACTGCTTCCCCAGTCCGTGCTGCTATGCTAGTAGGATCCCCAGGGGCCTTTTTTGTTGTTGTTATATTTGTTTATTTTCTTTTTCCTTTTTGCAACTTGGGAGCCCCTTCTAACTGGGCTGTACTGCATACCTTGGAAGCCACTTGCCCGGTCTGTTCAGCCATGCCAGTGGGATCCCTGGGAGCATTTGCTTTTTTTTTTTTTTCTTTCTTTTCTCCTTTTTGTATTTCTTTATTTCTCAGTTTCTCATCTCTCTCCAATTATTTTCTTTTCCTGTCTACTGAATACCTGGTGCTGCTTGCCGTCTCTGCCCCTTCTAGCCAGGCTATACTGTGTGGCTTGGGAGTCACTTGCCCAGTTTTCACAACTGAACCTGTGAGGTACCTGGGGGCTTTTTTTTTTTTTTTTAACTATTTTTTTTCTTTTTCTTCATTTCTCAGTTTCTCATCTCTCCAATCCATAGGCAAGCTCCCTCAGAACTTTTTTTTGGGGAGGGGGGCTCCTGTTTCTCTTCTTTCCCATTCCCATCTTAACTCCACACATCACAACCTCCTCCTTCCCTGCTGCTACCTGCACCAGGCGATGAACATCACACTCTCAAGCAGCACAGGCACGGTCTACCAGAACCTGTCCTGCACTGACCCCCGACCTGCCCTATCAGCCCCAGTACATACCACAAACAACTCATCCCAGCCCCTTCCCTTCAGCTGGACCTGTCCTGCTGCACCTCAGCTGAGCAACTGGCCCTGTGCATTGAACAAGGAGGGGAAAAGTATAGTGCCCACAGACAAGCAAACAACAAAGAACCCACAGCCTGTCTGCTCAGACATAACCAAATAAAACAAAAATCAGGACAAAACAAATCTACAATCAATAAACAAAATAACTACTGAATGTCCCGAAGACAGCAGACAGTGTCACAACATATAAAAAAACAGGACAGTATGGTTCCAGTAGGAGTCCAAAATGAAACACCAGATGACTGTCCAGTAGAAGAAAAGGCACTAGAACTACCTGTTAGGGGATTCAAATCTCTAATATTCAGATCTATCCAAGAGTTGAAGCAATAAGCAGACAAAAATGAGGAAAAAATAGACAAATTCATGGAAAATACAGACCAAAAAAAGGAAGAATTCAGGAAAACAATACAGGAACAAAATGCCAAAATAAATTCACAACTAGAAATCATACAAAAACAACAATTAGAAATCCAAAGGATAAACAACAAGATTTCAGAAATGGACAATGTCATAGAGGATCTGAGGAGAAGGTTTGAAACAATGGAAGACTGGATCAGCGAAATTGAAGACAAATACTTGGATACCACTTTGCTTGAGGAAAAATCAGAAAAAAGAATGAAGGAATATGAAGAAACCCCTAGAATTATGTTAACTACAATGAAAAGCAAAAATTTGCAAGTGATCAGAGTTCCAAAATGGGGAGAAAATGGAAAACACAGAGAGGATCATTGAAGAATTGCTGACAGAAAACTTCCCTAATATCATGAAAGATGAAAAGTTGACCATCAAAGAACCTCAACGAACCCCATATAAGATAGACCCCAAAAGAAAATCACCAACACAGAGCATAATCACATTTGCTAAAATCAAAGACAAAGAAAGAATACTGACAGCAGCTCAGAAAGACTAAAAGTCACATACAGAGGTATAGAAGGGACATTCCTCAACATAATAAAGGACATCTATACAAAACCAACAGCCAATATAATTCTTAATGGAGAAAGGCTGAAAACATTCCCCTTGAGAACAGGAAAAATAGAAGGATGCCCTTTATCACCACTCCTATTTAACATTGTGTTGGAAGTCCTAGTTAGAGCAATAAGGCAAGAAAAAGAAATAAAGGGCATCGAAATTGGTAATGAAGAAGTAAAACTGTCCCTGTTTGTGGATTACATGATACTATACACAGAAAACCCAAAGACTCCACGAGAAAACTACTGGAACTAATAAAAAGATTCAGCAGAGTAGCAGGATACAAGATAAACATAGAAAAATCCATTGGATTCCTATACACCAATACAGAGAAGGATGAAAAGGAAATCAGGAAATGAATACCATTTGCAATATCCCCTAAAAAAAATAAAATAGGAATAGATTCTATGACAATGTGAAATTCTCTTGCACATTTTGTGAGGTGTTTTTAACATGCAAATTCTTGAGTCCCAGTCCAGACTTCCTGAGTCAGAATGTCTGGGATGGAGTCCAGAAATCAGCAGTTTTAAAAGCTCCCCCAAGTTATTCTAATGCATACTCAAATTTAAGAACCAGCCTAGACAAAGCTGGGGCAAAGGACAAAAGTCTGACTTGGTCAATAAATAAATAAGCATTTATATATTGTTACAGACAACTGGATCACTGGCCTTTTTGTTTTTTTTTTTGTTCTCGTTTAAAAAATACTTTAGTATTGTTAAATGCCTTGTTATAGGCCTTTGAATATGGTTAAATCTAGTAACTGGAACTGCCTCATTCTGTGGCCTGCGGTATCTGTGGCTCTGAATGTGCTTGCCACATGACACAAGCCTTCACTTGGGGTATTAGCTTATTATTTAGCATCTATTCCTCTCATGGAAACCCTGGTGGTGTAGTGATTAAGAGCTAGGACTGGTAACCAAAAGGTCGGCAGTTCGAATCCACCAGGTGCTCCTTGGAAACCCTACGGGGCAGTTCTACTGTGTCCTATAGGGTCACTATGAGTTGGAATGGACTCAATGGCAACAGGTTTTTTTTTTTTTTTTTTAATTCCTCTCCTGGTTCTTGGCAATCACAATTTACATCATGCTATCTCTTGTAATCGTTTTAGCTATAACCATGCTCAGCTGGCTCTGCCTTATTCTGGGTGATGCAAACAGTTAAGCACTTGACTACTAGCCAAAAGGTTGGCAGTCAAAACCCATCTAGAAGCACCACGGAAGAAAGGCCTGGGGAACATCTTCTGAAAGGTCATAGCCCTGAAAACCCTGTGGAGTGCAGTTTAACTCTGCTCACATGGGGTCACAACGAGTTGGAGACAACTTGACGGCAACTAACAACAAAAACAACTGAAGAGAGCCCTACCGACCCCGTTGTCGTTATGTTGTTATTAGGTGCCGTTGAGCCAGTTCTGACTCATATTGACGCTATGTACAATAGAACGAAACACTGCCTGGTCATGCACCATCCTCACAATCATTGTTATGCTTGAGCCTATTGTTGCTGCCACTGTGTCAATCCATCTCATTGAATGTCTTTCGCTTTTTTACTGACCCTCTACTTTACCAAGCAGGATGTCCTTCTCTAGGGACTGGTCACTCCTGATAACATGTCCAAAGTACCTGAGACGAAGTCTTGCCATCCTTACTTCTAAGGAGCATTCTGGCTGCACTTCTTCCAAGACAGATTTGTTCATTTTTCTGGCAGTCTGTAGTATAGTCAATATTCTTTGCTAACACCATAAATCAAAGGCGTCAATTATTCTTAGGTCTTCCTTATTCATTGTCCAGCTTTCGCATGCATATGAGGCAGTTGAAAATATCATGGCTTGGGTCAGGTACACCTTAGTCCTTAAAGTGACATCTTTGCTTTTTAACACTCTAAGGAGGTTTTTGCAGCATACGTGGCCAATGCAATGCATCCTTTGATTTCTTTTTGTTTGTTTGTTTATTGTTGTAGTTTAAGTGAAAGTTTACATTTTCAAGTTAGTCTCTTATAAAGAAATTTATACATACATTGTTATGTGACCCTAATTGTTCTCCCTATACTGTGACAGCACAGTCCTCCTTTCTACCTCTGATTTCCCATGTCCATTCAACCAATTCCTAACTCTCTCTGCCTTCTCATCTCACCTGTACATCAACTTTCTCCTGCTCCATCAGGGACTCTGTTGTGTTCCCTGTCAGGACGGTCATTGGTGGTAGCCAGGCACCGTCTAGTTCTTCTAGTCTCAGGCTGATGAAGTCTCTGGTTTATGTGGCCCTTTCTGTCTCTTGAGCTAATACTTTCTTGTGTCTTTGGTTCCTTTGATTTCTTGGCTGCTGGTTCCATGGGCAGTGATTGTGGGTCCAAGTAAAATGAAATCCTTGGCAACTTCAGTCTTTTCTCCATTTATCATGGTGTTTATTAGTCCAACAAACCCTGGAGAGGAGCAGTTTCTCTACCAGCAGCTTTATGTAGCTTCTAGTAGTTGCTACAGACACTATGCTACACCAACAAAAGATTCCACATAAGGACTTCTGTGGTCTAAACACAGACAGGGTTTGTCTGTAAATAAAGCAACAAGGGCCAGGAACATGCTGGCCATTAGCACAAGGGCAAAGCACCTCCACAAACACAGAATTCAGGGAAATGAACAAGAGACGTTCTTAGCCCTTAATGAGCTTGTCAAAACCACTCTGGCAATAGTTGCCAAGCTTTCTTCCTGACCTCCAAAACTTAAATGAAGAAATGGAAGTAATAGAATTATAACTTCTGCATTATCTGAGTGCTGACGAGAGTAATACCACCTACAACTCAAGGACACTATGAGAAGGAATGTGATGTTGGGTGGAGGGCTTTAGGGACCATGGTCTTGGGGAACATCTAGCTCAATTGGCATAACATAGTTTATAAAAAAAATGTTCTACACTCTACCTTGGTGGTAGCATCTAGGGTCTTAAAAGCCTGTGAGCAGCATCTAAGATAATTCACTGGTCTCACCCCTTCGGGAGCAAGGGAGAATGAAGAAAACGAAATACAAGGAAAAGATTAGTCCAGAGGACTAATGGACCACAATTACCACGGCCTCCAGCATACTGAGTCCGATACAACTAGATGGTGCCCAGCTACCACCACTGACTGCTCTGACTGGGATCACAGCAGAGGGTCCCAGATAGAGCTGGAGAAAAATGTTGAACAAAATTTTAACTCACAAAAAAAAGACCAGACTTACTGGCCTGACAGAGACTGGAGAAACCCACAGAGTATGGCCCCCGGACACTCTTTTAGATCAGGAATGAAGTCACTCCCGAGGTTCACCCTTCAACCAAAGATTAGACAGCCCCATAAAACAAAACGAGACTAATGAGGCACAACAGTCCAGGGACAAGGACTAGAAGGCAGAAGGAGACAGGAAAGCTGGTCATAGGGAACTCAAGGTCGAGAAGGGAGAGTGTTGACATGTTGTGGGGTTGTTAACCAATGTCATAAGACAATATTTGTACTAACTGTTTAATGAGAAAAGTATTCTGTAAACTTTCATCTAAAGTACAATAAAAAAATTTTTTTTTTAAAAAAAGAAGGAATGTGATGGCACCAGAAAAATGGTTTAAGAGGTCTACAAACACATGGACACTATTGATATTTATTATGTTACGGCCCACGCTACTCCGTTAGCTACACTCTCTTTCACAATGTAATCTCTTCTTTTTGTAACTTCTTATTATGACAATTTTAAAATATATAGAAAAGTAGACAGAATAATATAATGAACACCTACATGCCAATATACCAGCTTCAAAAAATCTCAATTCATGGTCAGGCTTATTTGATCTATACTCACCATTTCTTTCTGTATTATTTTGAGTCAAATCTCAGACATACCACTTCATCTGTAACTGTTTTGGTGTGTATTTCTAAAAGCTTAGAACTTAAAAATAACATAACCCCAACACCATGATCACATTTAAAATGAACAGTAATCCCAAATACCCTGTCAGTGTTCAAATTTCCAGATAGAACATAGATATCTTTTTTTTTTACAGTTTGTTTGAGTCAGGTTGCAAAAAAGATGCACACGTTCCATTCATTGATATATTTTTAAAGTTTTTGAATCTGTAGATTTCCCTGCCCTCTTTTATATTTATTGCAATTTATTTGTTGAAAAAAATTATTGTTTGGCCTATAGGATTGGTATTTCTCAAATGGTGTACACAGATCACCTGGGGACTTGATTAAAAGCAGATTCTGAGCCAGTAGGTCTGGGCTGGGGCCTGAGATTGTGCATGTCTATCTAGCGGGACCCTGGTTGCACAGTGGTTAAGCATTTGGCTGCTAACTAAAAAGTTGGCAGTTCAAATCCACTGGCCACTCCTTGGAAACCCTACAGGGCAGAGTATAGTATAGGGTCGCTATGAGTCGGAACCGACTCAACGGCAGTGGGTTTGGGTTTGGGTTTTGGAACAAGCTCCCAGGTAATGCTGCTGCCGTCATTCGGCAGACCAAACTTTGAATAGTCAGGCTGTAGCATATCCCACAGTCTGGATTTTGCTGATTGCATCTTTGTAGTGTATTTTAACATGTCCTTTGACCTGTGTATTCCTGTAAATTGGTAGTGGAGTCCAGAAACTTGATCAAATTCGGGTTCTATTATTTGTTTGTTTGTTTTTGCATAGGTGATGTTTTATTCTTCCATTAGGAAGCCAAAAAACATAAATGACATAATGTTTGTCTCTTTCTTTGTAATGTTAGTAGCTTGACTTTCTAGGTCGATAGCTATTCATTCATTGGGGATTGCAAAGTGATATTCTAAATCTCTCACATTCTCTTTATTTATTAGCTAGACTATTTCTATAAAGATGAATATCCATCTCCTCATCTACTATTTAGTTACCTACACTAAACTACTGATATCATTTATATGGGAATCCCAGGAAAAAAACTTGATTCTTCCTTCATATATCAATTTTCAAAATAATGACTTGGTTTACTATCATCTTCCAATGGTGGCCAAGTAGATTTTTTGTTCAGTGGTGGTGGTTGTTTCATTGTTATTGTTGCTGCTGTTGTTTAGATTTATTATAAAATCATGAAGGTAAATATATTTGATAACATTTCAATCCATTTCAGTTATTGTCTCTATATGAAACCTCTTCAAATTGACCTCTGAGTCCTTTGGACACAACCTTAATAGTCATTTGAGCACTTCCTTGCTCTTTTGTATGACAAGATGTCCCGGGCTCACCTTGTACATCCCTGCCCAGATCTGCATCAGCCATTTCTCCAAAGATTATTAGTGTCTTTTAGTGGAAAATGGTATTTTAAGATCATAATCTGGGTACTGTGGTGCTCACGGTGAAATCAAATGATGCATTGCATTGGGCAAATCTGCAAAAAACCTCTTTAAAGTGGTAAAAAGCAGATATGTCACCTTGAAGACTAAGGTGCACCTGACCCAAGCCGTGGTGTTTTCAGTTGCCTCATATGCGTTCGAAAGCTGAACAATGAATAAGGAAGACTGAAGAAGAATTGATGCCTTTGAATTGTGGTGTTGGCAAAGAATATTGAATATATCATGGACTGCCAAAAAAATGAACAAATCTGTCTTGGAAGAAGTATGTCCAGAATGCTTCTTAGAAGCAAGGATGGGGGGGCTACATGTTGTCTTGGAAGAAGTACGACCAGAACGCTTCTTAGCAGCAAGGATGGGGAGGGACATGTTGTCAGGAGTGATCAGTCCCTGGGGAAGGACATCATGCTTGGTAAAGTAAAGGGTCAGCGAAAAACAGGAAAACCCTCTAAGAGATGAATTGACACAGTGGCTGCAATAATGGGCTTAAGCATAACAAAGGTTGTGAGAATGGCGCGGGACCGGGCAGTGTTTCATTTTGTTGTACGTAAGATCACTATGAGTCGGAACCGACTCGACAGCTCCTAACAACAACATGCAGCTCATTGCTACTAGGTTTGCATAGTAGGAACTTTTTAATCCCACAATTGCGTGCTTCAGTATTTTCAAATGGAAACATATCTTCTATAGTACCTAGACAAATCCCTGGTGGCGCAATAGTTAAGCATTCGGCAGCTAACCAAAAAGTCAGCGGTTCAAACTCACCAGCAGCGCCACAGGAGGAAATCCATAAAGATTAGAGCCTTGGAAACCCTTTGAGGCAGTTCTACTGTGTTCTCTAGGGTCTCTATTATTCCATTGCTCATAACCATGTTGCCTTGTTTTTACTGCACATAATTTAAGAAGGATGATATAAATAAAAACGTTTCTAATTTTTTCATTAAAGACACCAAGTAAACAAAAAGCATCATTCATAGAGAAGTGAGTGCTTTTAATAGAAAGCCAGGACAGACCTTGGACAAATTCCATCTTCTAAATTCAATTTCATGATCTGAAAAATACTTTCCTTATAGGATTGTTGGAGCCCTGGTGGCACTCTGATTAGGCATTTGGCTGCTTACCGAAAGGTCGGCAGCTGGAATCCACCAGCTGCTCCTTGCAAACCCTTTGGGGCAGTTCTACTCTGCCCTATAGGGTCACTGTGAGTCAGAATTGACTCAACAGCAACTGGTTTGGGTTTGGTTTGTAGGATTCTTAGAACCCTAGTGGCACAGTGGTTGAAGCTACTAACCGAAAGGTTGGCGGTTCAAACCCAGCAATCACTCCATGGGAGAAAGATGTGGCGGTCTGATTCCATAAAGATTTGCAGCCTTGGAAACCCTATGGGGCAGTTCCACTCTGTCCTATAGAGTCACTATGAGTCAGAATCAACTCTACAGCAGTGGTTTGGTTCATAGGGTTTTTAACAGCAATGCTGTCATTTACCGTATGTTTACTGGAGGCCAGACACTACATACATTTTCTCAGTTAATCCTTATAGCAGTATTTTCTAATAAGTAGTATTTGCTCCATTTTGTAAATTAATAAACTTTCCCAAGGTGACACAGTCAGTGAAGTGGCAAAGTCAATACTTTAACCCAGGTCTTTCTGGCTCCATGCTTTTAACCTAGATTATAGGACGGCAGTTACATGAGACAATGAATGTATGGTGCTTCTGGCCCAGTATCTGATAAATAGTGTTCAATAAGAAATAAATGTCATTTAGCAGAAGTAGCCTTGGTAGATTTGTGCTTGGCATTTGGGATGGGAGGCAGGGGTGGAGAGGGAAGAAGGGGCAGGCCAGCCTTCCACTTTACCAGGTCACTGGCCCGTTAACCCTCCATCTTGCTAATTTCCCATGTTGGATCTGACCTACGTGTCCACCATGACAGATGCTCTCATGTCCGAGCTCAAGGTCAGCCCTCAAGAGTTCTGGCTGGCACCTTTTGTCATGTTGTCTCTGAATATGCTCAGCAAGTGGCAAGAGTCCGGAGGCAAGCCCACTGTGGCCTCTTCCCACTACATGGTGTGTCATTAGCTGCTACATGGCTCTTTGTTCAAAACAAAATCCACAAAACTGACAGATTCATCCGGTAATGTCGGGAGACATCAGAGCCAATTACAGGAAGCTTTCAAAAGGCAAATAGGGTCACTTTTCACAAAATGGGATGAAGAAAGGAAAATATTCTTGCTGTTAAGAAGGACAAATACATTTTCCTCTCAGCAGGCTCTCCCCAGGAAAGTAAAGAGAGAGATTTATATTAATACGTAATTTCATTATGATTGCTTTGAGTAATTTCAAATCAAAGCATCCACCCCCCGCCACAGGCAACCTATCATTAAGCATTTTGATCTAGTGAGCAGTGTTTTCCATTGTAACTGATAGCTTTATGACGACAGAAAATTTAGATATAAAATGCCAAATTTTGACACTTTTTCAAGATAGCAAATCAATCACATACATTTGTTAAAATCACCTGGAAAGAAGACTAGTTGTTTGTTTTACTCTGTGTTCTAACCTGGAAGGTTCTGGGGTCTGGTTATGCTGAGCTACGTACAAGTCACATGCACTCAGTTACTGAGCAGAAGAGGGACACATTTAAGTTGCATTTAAGGAAAAGTTGCCTTATGTGGGAGGTTTGGCATGTAGAAAGCTCAGCTATGATAAATATCAATATAATAATAACAAGAGCTAATTGCCAGCACTGTGTTAAGTACTTTACAAATATTTTATCCTCATAAACACCTAAGAAGGCAGGTCCCCCTAGTAGCGCCAATTTGTAAATGAGGAAAATTGAGTCTAAGTAAGTTGTGCAACATCACACAACCAGTGTGTGGAGGAGCCTGGGTCAGAGCCCACTGCTGAATGACCCCAGTGCACTGCCAAGGGGAAGGCACTGCTGCTGTGTTACACACACAGCTCCACAGAGCATCTTCCTCATTCTCTTCTCTGTGAAAGGTGCCTCTGAAGCTGGGCAGCCTGGCAGCTCCAAGGGAAAGGCCCAGCCCAGCAGACTCACAATCCAAACAAAAAGTAGGGACTCTCAGGGAGTCTTTTCAGAGCAAAAGCTTACATGTATAGATAGATAACTGCAAAGATACTGCAAAGTTAAAATGGCCCCTCAGGAGGCATTATTTAAGAAGAGGCACAAGTAGTTTAGGGTAGGAAAATGTGCTCAGATCCATTGGATGAAATTTTCGATATTCGATGACTTTTATGAAGAAATACGTCTGTTATAACTAGAAATATGGGACAGGAGTTTGATCATGCAGCAACATAACGTTTCTAAGATTTCCTGTTTCTTCTTCAGTCATTGATGGTGACAGGGTTTAGCCATTCAAATAGATTTATTCTTTCACAGAGTGTTCTTTCCAAGAATATAAAATGAATGCTCTGAACTGTATACCCTGTTTTAAAATAACACCAGAGGGGAGTTTAAATCTCATGTGCTATTTTCGTTAAAAGGTAGAGCGACCCATAATACATAGGTATAGACCAAAAGAGAGTTTAGTAATCGGTCCCTGGTTTTTATATAGGGGTTTTTAGACATCCTGAAAAAGTATTTGTCTGTCTGTCATGCTGTTTGTTTTAATTACCTGTCTGATAATATTGTTCCTGGGTGGTGCAGATGGTTAAGTGCTTAGCTATTAACTGAAAGGCTGGTGGTTAAAATCTACCCAGAGGCACCTTGGAAGAAAGGCCTGGTGATTATTTCCAAAAGATCACAGCCATTGAAAACCCTGTGGAGCGTTTTTCTACTCTGAAACATCCGGGGTCACCATGACTTGCAATCAACAGCAACTGGTTTGGTTTTTTGGTTTATGATAAAATTTGGACAAACATATCAATTTTATATCATTATGAAGAAGAAAATGTTAGTGATTTTGTTTTCTGTCCTAAGACACATCAGGACCACAGGGAATTTTGGATATTTTGGAAGAAAGTAGAGTATAAGTGTGCTACGTAAAATCATATACATTGGCTTCATAAAAGGTGACAGTTTAAAACATCAGGAAAGAAAAAACTTCTCAGATTTAAGTGATTCGGTTTGTGTTAAAAATGTTTACATGCATAACATACATGGAGAAGTTGAAACTTTCATTTTCATATTACAATGTGCATTTTTTTGTCTCAGAAGAATCAAGAAATTGAGTTTTTCATTTGAGATAGGGAATATTTTAATTTAATCATCAGTGCCAAAAATGTAACTTTTAAAGAAATAAAATAAGCTTACTCTTAAGAAACTTATGCTGTGTGCCATCATTCTATGTGTATACGGGTTTTTTCCTCACATATTCAGCTTAAGCTGGCAGCTACCAGAACCTTATGCAATTATGATTCATTTTTAGTTGCTTTTAGATATCTTTCCAAACCCCCATTAGTTTTTATACTTTCTCCTTCAATTACAGATTTTCCTTCCAGTATTATGTTCTGACAATATTATTCATCTGGCCAAAATCACGAGCCAGATACCCTTCAGCTGCCTTTGTGTTTTACCTTCCAGAAAACTGCCTGTGAGTTTTTATTCAGAAAGAAATACTTGCTTTAAGGAAGCCAATTTTTCCAACTCATTCGTTCCCACCTGTGCCCAAATACAGACAACATGAACTAATGTTATTGGGGAAGTGGAGCCACAAGAAGATTTTTTGTTTGGTTGGGTTTTTTTTACAAGTTTAAACGAGTTGGTGAATAGTCTATCTTTTAAACTTTTGGCGTTGACATGGATAATTGATTAGGCAGTTATCTAACACTAACCTGTTAAACCAAACCCATTGCTGTCAGGTCGATTCCAACTCATAATGACCCTGTAGGACCCAGAGGAAAACTGCCCCATAGGGCTTCTAAGGCTGAAGTCTTTACAGAAGCAGACTGCTGCCATCTTTTGCCTGCGGAGCAGCTGGTAGGTTTGAGCCACTCACTTTTCGATTAGTAGTTGAGCTCTTAACCAAATTTGCCACCAGGGCTCCTTGTAAAACACCAAGGAATATTTAAATCTAGACTAATGCCTCTACTTTGTCAGAAAATTCCGGTGAAAAAGGAAAAAAAAATCAATGAATTATCCACTCGTTTAGTTCACAGCCTGATGGCTAAGCACCCAGGTGTACTTCTTCAAAATAGCTAGATAATTAACCAGATTTTACAGGTTTTATATCCAGCTACTTTACCTTAATAACGGTATCTTACATTGACTAATGTGTCTCAATCACTATGCTAGGCACAGTACAGTAGAAGTCATGGATATGTAAAAAGAAAAATAAGTGCCAAAGAAGCCTGGGGAAGGATGGCAGAAAATTTGGGAAGGCTTCACATGGGAGGTAACATTTGGACTACATCTAGAAGGATGAGTAGGAGTTTTATTGAAAGGGGTTGTGTTCCCCAAAAATATGTACTGTAAATCCTAACCCCTATACCTATCAATATAATCCCATTTGGGAATAGGATTTTCGTTGTTACGTTAATGAGGTCATATCAGTGTAGGATGTGTCTTAAATCTAACCACTTTTAAGATACAAAAAGAGCAGATTAGGCATAGAAGCAAGGAAGCAAGCATGGGGAAAGATAAATGCCATGCAGAGATCTCCAAGGAACACCAAGAAGAATGCTAGAGAAGCTGAAACAAGGATTTTCCCCCAGAGCAGACAGAGGGAGCATTTCCCTAGAGCTAGCACCCTGAATTCAGACTTTTAGCCTCCTAAACTGTGAAAAAATAAAATTCTATCCTTTAAAGTCACCCACGTGTGGTATTTCTGTTACAGCAGCATTAAGAACTAAGACGGGTGCAGGGAGTACAAGGGGGACTGAGGCAAAGTCTCTTCTCCTCTTGGCTTTCTTTGAGTCTTTCCTTTCTGCGTGGTTTCCTCTTTTCAGTCTTGCCTATCATAGGCAGCTTGTTTGGTAATTGGGGCCTTGGAAACATCTCCTTAAGAGTCTCCATCCTGGAAAGGTCTAGTAGGACCAGGGTCCCAAGGAACAAAGCCAGTTCTAGTTCATGCCTCAGGAGAAGGGATGTGCTCAGAAGGCCTCCACTGACAGATCAAGTGGTAAATCTAGAGGATCAAGACAAGGGTCTAGTCCAGGGAAAGATGGTCAAGGTAGAGGCCTTCAGCCTGCCTCTAGTCTGGCTCAAATGTGATTCAGCACAGCTCACCAAGGTAAGAGATAACAGAGGGATTTGTGGTGAAAGACTCAGCAAGTAATTAAGAGAGTTGATTTTCCTGGGGCATCCTCTGTGCAATAGCTCTCTCTGGTAATCTAGTGCGTGGTTAGTAGCTGGTCAAGGATTCAAGAATTCTAGAATCCCACCAACTGCTGTCATGTCTTGTGCATATACCTTGTGTTAGGTATTAGTTTAAATACATTACTCATATCACCCTTAATCTGTAATACCCTGTGAAGTAGTTGTTATGATCCCCATTTTGCAGTAGAGGGACTAAGGTTCAGAGCTATTAACTGATTTCTCAGTACCACACAGCAAGAGGCAGAGTCTACGTCAAACACAGGTCTGTTTGCTACTAAGCCAAAATATTAAAGGGCTGCCTTTTATGTTCTTCCTCATCTCACTGTGTGGTTCTGTTAGTAAAAATAAATGAAAGAGTACAAAACAAATTTAATCTTTTTTTTTTTTTTGTATTTCATCCTTTATGCTCAGTTCACAACGTGAAGTGCAATTGGTTGCAGTCTTTTCTATGAACAATTTACATTTTCATTTCCTTATAATCAGCACATTTATTTTGTTCACTTTTCTGACTGAAGAGAATTGTATCAAATTCTATATTAAACTTCAGCTTTTAAAAGTGAGTTATTTAAACCTCCTTTATAAGTCATTCTTCTTTTCAGATTCACTGATAAATACTTAAACACTTTCCTTTGGAGTTCTAGTAAAGGAAGATGGCACTGTGGCTTCAAACTGTGAGCCAAGGAGGTATCTATCAAGTCAGGGTCTCACCCCCTGTGCAGGGGCTTCATTGGTGACACTGTGCAATGTGTGCTGAGTTCTGTTCTTGCATAAAAACACCATGATGATCACACCACCCATGACAGCCCTTAATGAAAATACGGCCCCCAGATAATGCCGTTTCTTGTTCCCTTAGTGGAATCCTGGGTGGTGCAATAGTTAACATGCTTGGCTGCTAACTGAAAGGTTGGCATTTTGAGCCCACCCAGAGGTGCCTTGGAAGAACCTCCTGGAGATTTACATCTGAAAACTCAGTCAATGAAAACCCTATAGAATACAGTTCTACTCTGACACACATGGAGTCACCATGAGTTGGAAGCTACCTGACAGCAACTCGTTTGGTTTTTTGGTTCCCTTAGCAGAATTCACCTGGGGAACTGTCTGAAAGTACTTTTATTCTCTACCTGGACTACACTGGGGGTAAACAAGAATATTCTGAATCAAGGCTCTTTTGGTTTTTAGTCAGTAAATGTTTTTCAGGAGTGAACACAGACCATGTTTTGGCCTTTGTAGAGAAGTTTCTGTTTCATTAATTCAACATTTATTGAACATCACCCCTGCCTCACCCCCGTGTATGACTGTGATAATGATTAAGTCTTTAGCAAATAGTACAGCACATAACAGTAATTCTTGTAAATAGACTTTTTTAAGCTATAAAATTTATTTAAAGCCTTATTTCACAGAGGAAACTCATGGACACCAGTCCTTGATCCTGAACTGTTGGTGATGGGACACAGGGTCAACCACAGGTAAGCTCCAAGGAGGGCACACAGCTGCACAGCCTGGGCATTGGCAATTCTAGGAAGTGCTAGCCCATAGGCTTGAGTGTAACTGGCCCCTGGAGTTGGCACTGACACACCCTGAAGGTGAGTTTGGACAGGACTGATCTTGTAATGAGAAATGCATGACTCATGAGGTCGATGCCACCGTTATAAATCAGTGAGGCAAAAATAGTGCAATGCTAACAAATACAGAGCCTGGTGCCTGTTTGCTTGAGTGCAAATCATAGCTCCTCTGTGTGACCTTTTGCAATGTCCTTAACTTCTCTCTTCCTCCATTTTGTCATCTGTAAATAGGGTTAATAGAAGTATCTACTATATAGGGTTATTATGAGAATTGGGTAAGTTAGTATTTGTAAAGCACATAGACACGGCCTGACGTCTAGTAAGTATTGTATAAGTGTGTCTTAGGCTGAGTTCTCTAGAGAAGCAAAACCAGTGAAATGTGTGTGTGTGTGTGTGTGTGTGTGTGTGTGTATATGTATACGTGTATGTATGTATATATACATATATGTAGAGAGAAAGAAATTTTTATCATGGAAATGGTTCATGCAGTTGTAGAGGCTGAAAAGTTCCAAGTTCATGGGTCAGACTGTAGGCTTCTCTTGACTCATGTAGCTGCAGGAGCTGACAAATCCAAGGTTGGAAGGTCAGACAGCAGGCTTCTGGCTCACAGGCTGCAGAGGCCAGTGAATCCCAAGAGTGGCAGTTAAAACAGCAGGTGAGCTGCTAGCTCAAGTCCCAAGAACTGGAGGTCAGACAAACAGGAGCCAGCTGCAGGATCCAGAGCAAGTAAAAGCCCACAAGCCTTGCAAGAAAGTCCACTTATATTGGTTGCAGGCCACACCCCCAAGGAAACTCCCTTTCAACTGACTGGCTACTCACGGCAGATCCCATCATGGAAGTGATCACATTATATCAAATCTCATCATGAAGGTGATTACATCCTTATAAACCATTGCCATAGAGTCCATTCCAACTCATAGCTACCCTATAGGACAGAGTAGAACTGCCTGCTAGTGTTCCCAAGGAGTGGCTGGTGGATTTGAACTGCTGACCTTTTGGTTAGCAGCTGTAGCTCTTAACCACTGTGCCACCAGGGCTCCTACATCATTATGCGACTGCCAGGCTACATCATAACTGCCAAACCACTGAGAATCATGGCCCAGCCAAGTTGGCATACAGCCTTAATGATCACAAATTGCTTGTTTAAAAAAGTAAAAAAATTAATTTGGTTGATCATCCTGTTGATATTTAGTAAAATTTGATGTGAATTACACAATCAAGATTGTCAGTGATTTCCCTGTCTGTTCTCAATTACTGAAATATTTTGTTGCTAGACTGTTCAGTTACTTTAAATTAGAATACCAAACCAGAACCAAACCCACTGCCATCAAGTTGATTCCTACTCACGGTGACCCTGTAGGACAGAGTAGAACTGCCTCATAGGATTTCCAAGGCTGTAAATCTTTATGGAAGCAGACTGCCACATCTTTCTCCCATTGGAGCAGCTGATGGGTTCGAACTGCCTACCTTTTGGTTAGCAGTAGAGTGTTTTAACCACTGCTGCACCAGGGCTCCTTTAAATTAGAATAGCTTTCTTTAAGTATGTTTTACACATTTTCTAATACTTGGCATACTCTGCAGTGTTAAAAAGAGAGAATGGAAACAAAATAAACCTCTATTGTAGAGATATACATGTACAAGGATGTTCTTTGTAGCATTGTTTGTAATAGATGTAATACATAGCAACTTAAATGTCCATCAGTAGAAGACTGGAGAAGTTATGATATACTCATAAAATGTAATCATATATACCATTTAAAATAAACAAATTTACTCTACATGAAACAACAGTGATACATTTCTAAACAATGTTAAGTACAAAGGAAACTAGAATATGTACAATATAAGTGCTTTTAGGTAAAGTTTTAAAACAGACCAAAGCTATATACTATTTTGGATACACTGTTGTTGTTAGCTGCCATCCAGTCGGCTCTGACTCATGGCAACCTTGTGCACAATGAGACTGGGCTATTGTGATCCGTAGGGTTTACACTGGCTGTTTCTTCAGAAGTAGATCACCAGACCTTTCTTCCTACTATGTCAGCTCCACTGAAACGTGTTCAGCATCATAGCAACACACAAGCCTTCACTGACAGACAGTGGCGGCTGCACTTGAGGTGCATTGGTCAGGAATTAAAACCAGGTCTCCCACGTGGAAAACAAGAAATCTACCACTGAACCACCACTGCCCTCTTTGTGTAAATACATATGTAGAAAATGTGTACCAAAAACAGGAACATGAGGGATACACGACAAGGTCAGGATGGTGATTTGAGGAAGGAGGGAAGGAAATGAAATATGGCAGGTGCAGAAAGAGGACTTTCGTTTCATCTGTAACATTTGATTTCTCACACACACACAAAGATCTGAGGCAAGCATGGCAAAATGTTAGCATTTATTAGATAAGGGTGGAGGATACATTATTACCTCCTTACATTGTTCTCTAATCTTTTTATTTATAATTGAACAATTTCAACATACTGATAATAAAAAATAATAAAATGCATTTAAATGCCAAACCACAATTCTAGTTTCCACCCTTGAACTTTATTATTTCTCCTAGCTGATTTTAAAAAACATATTTCAAAGTGTTGACATATCACCAATTGTACTGGTGTTTCTTACGCATGGCCCTATTTCATGAAGTCTGGAGAGTGCTTTGGCACAACGGCTCTAAGGAATGCATTTTCATTATTCTAGAAAGAATTTTAATGGCCTGTTGTACATCAGTGTTAATAGGAATCATGTAGGTAAATCCCTAAGCAGTCCTTTTAAGGGTTGCATTTTTTGTTCAGCCAAGAATAAAAAACACTCTCATGCCTTCCTGGATAATTCTACTAAACAGGCATGTTGTATGTTTTCAGGTATGTTGAATGAAACAGTATGAAAGTACTTATTTAGGGTGTTTTGCTTTGCAAACTTATTCAGCAGAACAGAAAGGCAACTAATCATTCCTTCAAATCCATGTAATGAATATTTTATTGACTGGTGGAACAAACAGTACCATGAACCCAGAATTTCAGTGCTACATATTAGGCTGTGACTGATACGCACTGAGTTTGGCAAATCCATTTCTCTGTTCATTGTGTAAATTAACTGGGACAATGACCTCGTTATATTTGTAACTTTGGAATTGCAGCTTTGAGGTTAAATATGCCATTGACCTTTTTATGTCCTATGCACAGTGCATTATATGTAAAATGTTCACCAATTAAATTTTGTCAGATGTTGCTACACTCTAACCAGAAAACAATTTTCATCGTCTGAAGCATGAATGTTTATAGTAGATATATTTTAAGTACCTCAATTTCAATGCTATTTAACATCGCTGAGATTCTCAGATAATTAACCATGAAACTTATTCATACATTTATATTATTTATCAGCTGCCTACCATGAGCTTTTGAGTCCTAGAGAGAAAACGATGATCAAGACAACATCATTCTCTTCAAATTTTTAAATATCCTGTGAGTGTAGATTCAAGAAAACAGGCAATCACAATACAGTGAGATAAATACTATATGTGGGTTTAGCAAAGTTAAGAGAGCACATAGCAGGGAAACCCAACCCAGTCTAGAGTGGCTAAAGGATCAAGGAAAGCTTCCAGGTGGAAGTGTTTATGCTGATCCTTCCTTTGAAGACTGGAGGAAGAATAGTCAAGCAGAGGAAACAGTGCATGGAAAATCCCAAAGACAAGAGAGAGCATACTTTGGCCAAACATTCAGGTAGTTTCTTTGGCATGAAAAGTCTTCAATACTCTGTGGTGGTATCTCTTGGAATTCCCAGCCCAAGTCATCCTGAGGCTGGCCATGAGAAAGCAACCGTCTGAAAGTCCTAGATTCAATTCTCAGCCCAGTGCCCAGGCCCCACACAAAACCAAGTAAATTGGAATTTCTGGGGGCAGACCCAGAAATTTTTGGAATTGGAATTTTTTTAAAAGCTCTCCAGGTAATGTGAGTATGCAGTCAGGTTCAGAATCACTGATCTACCAGAGAAATTGAGACAGGTGTGCTGATTTAGCAACCATGTAGGTAAGTAAGAGAGTAAGAAATACTGTGCAAGGGCATTTCTGAAATGAACTGGCTGTGAAAACATGGCCTTGGAGTCACAGTCACTAGCCATGAATCTAAGTGCAAAACCATGAGAAGTATGACTCAGATACTAGAACTGGCTCTTAACATATTCAGATAAACAGCTCTTCATAATTTTTTAGTTCATTAATTCATTCATTCTGAAACACTAAGCCAGCCCTTACTATTTGTCAGTATGCTAGGTGCTGTGGATGAATATATGAGTAAGACATTAACCCTACCATCCCAAAACTCCTCATCCAGTTAGGTGCCATTGAGTCAATTTTGACTCATAATGACTCCATGTGACAGAGGAGGACTATCCCATCGGGTTTTCTAGTCTATAATCTGTATGCGAGCAGATCACCAGGATGATTTCCAAAGCCATTGGGTGGGTTCAAACTGCCAAACTTTTGGTTAGCAGCAAAGTGAGTGCTTAACCATTGCACCACCAGGGCTCCTTTCCCCATCCAGTGAAGAGGCAAATTTCTAAGTATCACAATCATGTAAAAGGACTATACAGAGTTGAGTACACGTTGCCCAGTTGGGGAGGGGGGCAGGCAGAAGATCTAAATTTGAAAAATGAATAGGGAGTACAGTTCATGGGGACAGAAAGAAAGACTGTTGGTGTGCCTAAAGTATAGGCTGGGAAAAGTGTAACGTCAAAAACAAGGCTAGAAGATTTGAGTTGACTACAGAAGGTCAAGAGACGCTTTCCTATTGCTGCCAACTAGTTACAAGTCTCTGTAGAATTGTAAACCCCACCTCATGTGAAGTCCATTGGAATCAGGTCAAAGGGTAAAATCGGGAGTTCAAAGTTCTGAGATGGATCAGAGATAGGTGAGGACTTGGGATGCTCTCGAGGATTTTGAGGATCAACTAAAGCCCTGCTATAGAACTGAAGATGTGTGTCGCTGGATAGGCATCCTGTAAAATAGCTTCCAATGATTTCCACTTCCTGTATTCATACCCTTATAAATTTCTCTCACCTTGAGTGTATACTGGGCTTATTGACTGTCTTCTAAAAGAGTACAGTAGAAGTGATGGGATGTCACTTCAGAGACTAGGTTATATTTTTTAAAAAACTACAACTTCCATCTTGGGTGCTTGCTTTCTCACTCTTTCTCTTGGCTTACCCTGGGGGAAGCCAGCTGCGATGTTGTGAGGCAGCCCTGTGAAGAAACCGTTGTGGTGAGGGACAGAGGCCTGCCAACAACCAGGTGAGTGATTTTGGAAGGCTTCTCAGTTATGCCTTCAGATGAGATTGCATCCCTGGCTGACAGCTTGACTGTGACTTGAGTCAGAAACACTCAACTCAGCTATGCCCAGATTCTTGACGTACAAAAACTATGAAATAATAAATATTTATTGTTTTAAGCTGCTATGTTTTGTAATATTGTTATGCAGCAATAAATAATACAGTACCATTTACTCAGGATTTCTGCGTATCCTTCATATCCTCTATTAAGACCTCACAGATTGAGGTAGCTCCTAATAACGTTATTATTAGTAATCATCCGTGCCCTACCTTGAGAAGTAAGATTTATTTCAGGCCAGAAATATATACGAAAATAAGGATGAACAACTAAGGGATTCAAAGTCTGTTCTGATGCTGGGAGGCAAAATGATGACGATTACAGTTGTTGGCAGTATTAGGACCGTGGTCCTATGTCACTCTTTTCCATCTGAGTTACCCCCAACTTCCTTTCTCTCCCCAACACTCACATACCACCAGAGTGCATGCAGTGTCTAAAGCTGAGTGAACATTCATGATGGCCTCTCGGGTCTGCTGCCAGTCACAAGACTTTTTTCCATTTGGGTACCCACTTTTCATTTCTAGCTATTCTACTACCATCCTGAAGTTTAGGACGATTTGGACTGCCTGAGTTTATGCAGCCTTGCTGGCACACCTTCACTTTCATTTTTACATAATGTAGTTAAATTTTTCTCTGTTCATGAGAAAATGTTCAGCATGGGGAAGTAATACTCTCCTCAGTCTTATTCTGGCATAGAAGGCTATTAGCTAAGTAAAAACAAGTTAATTTTTGTCACTTTGATTCATTTGTTCAGTTAAACATTTGCTAAGTTTATGGAGTCCCTGGGTGGTGCAAACCGTTAACACACTGGGCTGTTAACTGAAAGGTTGGCAGTTTGAGACTACCCAGAAGCACCTCGGAAGAAAGGCCTGATGATCTACTTTTGAAAAATTAGCCATTGAAACCCCTGTAGAGCACAGTTCTCCTCTGACACACATGGGATCACCCTGAATTGGAATCTACTTGACAGCAACTGCTTTTTTTTTAAGGTTAAGGTCAGAAAAATGTAATGCTGCAATATTTTAGAATCTTTCTAATTATACAGCTTATTATGTGTCAAGAATTTAACCCATTTCGTCTTCACTTCATTAACACAGGAGAAGAAAACCTCCTGGCAATTTTACGACGACGATGGTGGAAGTACATGATCCTGGGACTCATAGACCTGGAAGCAAATTACCTGGTGGTCAAAGCTTACCAGTACACCACCCTGACCAGCATCCAGGTACTAGTGTTTCTTCTTTCATTCTCGTCTTTCTCACTTCCAGATGTAGTTTACTTTCAATTTAAACTCCTGGGGAATCTGAATACCACTCTTTAACATTATTTCTATCTTAATAATTTTTCTTAATCAAGTATAATTAGATATCTTTTTCTCTTTGTTATGAATACACCACAATAACCATTTGAGAATGTAGGAAAATAATTTGTGACTTTGAATGCCGCCAACTAAGCCTATGTCCACAAGAGAATTATTAATAAGCATAAAAAATAAATCAATTTTAATCACAACTGATAACTTTTTAGAATATGTTAATGGGCCTTGATTAAGTAATCAAAGTGCTTAATAATCTTTTCTTTTAACTTTCTTTAATATGTTGCATTTACAACCTGGAGAAACAGTATTTTTCCTAAAGGGACAAGGATAAAATTCCTACAATGTGTTTTGCATGAAGATAGCCATTGTGTTGTGTTGTCTCTCTCTCTCTTTCTCCCCCGCCCCCATGCACATGTGCAGGCACACGAGACACACACACATGCATACACAATTGCCGAGTTTAACTTAGTTTTTCACAATTTTTGCCAGACATTTAGATTCCTCATTACACCATAAATAATAGGCTTGACTATTTTTGTTTCAGCCTCATTTCTTTTTTTTTTTAATAACAACATTATGAATTTCATAGCCATTCCAAAGCTCCAGGATGAAAACAAAATAAAACATTGTTCATGTATTAGATTTAGCTTAGATTTGATACTTCAACAACTTTCATGCCATCCTACCAATTTGCTTAGAAACAACAATAACAAAAATGAAGAAACAAAGAAGCAAACAAAGCATCTGAATAAATTTAGACATACAGACTGGATGGGAAGCAATCTAAACCTGATTTAGATTTCCTACCACCTGATTTCCAAAATGAACTTCAAAGTCATCTTGAAATAAAAGTGATTAGAGTAAGCATTTTGGCAGGACCATTTCCATGCACATTTTGTATTTTGAGAGCATTCATGGGGTCGGATTCCTGGTGATGATGCCCATTGGACCAGGAAGAGAACCTGCACGCTTGAGTTAATCGTTAAAATTTTGTGACTTTTGGACTTGTGATACAAGGCAATAGCTGGACTCACAATGAGAACCCAGATGTAATGCAGTCTGCTTTGGCACTTCTCTTTGTTTGTTTGGGATCCTTTTACTCCCTTCTTAGAACCTTCTTTTCTCCAACTTTAAAAGCACTACTCTTCCTGATGCATTTGGATTGTGATGTTGGCAAAAAAGAATGAATAAATCAGTCTTAGAAGAAATACAACCAAAATCCTTCTTAGAACCAAGAATGGCACAACTTCAGCTCACTTACATCATCAGGAAAGACCAGTCGCTTGAAAAGGACATAATGTTTGGTAGAGGGTTAGCTAAAATGAGAGAAAGCCTCAATGAGATGGGGTGACACAATAGCCAAAACAGTGGACTCAGACATAGCAACAGTCATGAAGATGGCACAGGACCGGGCATGAGTTGGAGCCAACTCGACAGCAACTAACAACTCTGCCTGAAATTGCATTCTTACTTCCTTTTTTTTTTTTAAATGTTTTCCACTATGGAAAAGAGACTCCTAAAATGCCGCCATGCATAATATATAACATTTCTTTTGCTTTAAAATAAAAGCATTCAAACATGCTCATACCTCTGTTCTCTATATATCATTAGTATGCTTAATAAGATTTTAAGCATCTTGAAAGCATGTACTATGACTTTTTAGATTTGGTCTATAAACCTTACTCTACATCATTGTGTGTAAATATATATTTAAATATAAATATGGTTAGTTCATCACCACAGGACTCGACTAGTTAAATTTCTTCACTTCATTAAGACCTTACTGAATTCCAAGGCAGTTGCAAATTCCAAAGTGAGAAAAATTAAGCATGTATCTCTTCATCAGCAACAACAGAGTTATGGTGTCTCCATATTCCCTCTCCATATAATGAAGCTTAAAAGTGGGGAAAAAAGCTTTTAAATATGTCAGAATTGTACTGGAACCCTGATGGCACAGTAGTTAAGTGCTGGGCTGCTAACCAAAATGTTGGCTGGTCCTTGGAAACCCTATAGGGCAGTTCTACTCTGTCCTATAGGGTCACTATGAGTCATAATCAACTCGATGACAATGGTTTGGGTTTTTTTTGGTTTATACTTATAATAACAATTGAGTATACTGTATATAAATGAGTGTTGCACAAAATGGGTGAATTTGTCATTAATTTTTAAAACTTCTCGCTCGTATGTTGTCTGTGACAAATGCTTGTATATTGAAAAAAAATCATGGAAACAAAAATCATTGGCATTATTCTCTTTGTGTATATGAACATCAATTATTCAGTCCAATTAATGATCTGAAGTTGCCACTAAAAAACATTCTTCTGGTTTCTCTTCCCAACTCCCCTTTTTCTTTCTCTCCTCTTCTTCATCCATTAGAAACAGGCCATAAGAGTAGGCTGTTTCCCATGACAGCTGCCCAGTAAACACCGTGTGTTTTTCCCCACACACATTTACTACCTTTTCTTAGTCTTAATTCCTTTGCTGAAGCTGCTTCTACTACTCGCAATATCACTCTCTCCTCCATCTCCTACTCATTAAATTCTATTTATTTCGGGGCTCCCTGTTACCACTGAGGATGTTTTCACATTACAAATAGTAGAAAGCCCAACTTAAACTGTCTTTAACAGTAAGAAAATTTATTGATTCTCATAATTGAAATATCTAGAGAAAGGGCAGGCTTCAGGACAGTTGATCAAATGGTACAGTGATGTCAGCAGGGGCTCAGTTTCTTTTCATCTTTCCACTCTTCTGTCCCCTCTGCTAGCTTTATCCTAAGTCTAGCTGTTCTCATGGTAATAAGCTGCCAGTACAAATTGGGGCCTAATGCTTCTACCTTCATGCCCAGTGGAAGACTGAGAGGCTGCTTCCCCACAACCATTGAACAAAAGCCCAGAACTCTGTTTTGATAGGCTCACACTGATGACTGGGGAAATGCTGTGAGCTAATTGCCTTAGACCTCGACTCTGAACCAATACAGGATGGGATTTCTCTGATTGGCTTAGGCAAGCATTTTTTAAAAGGAGTCCTACTGGCCTTTTTCATTGTGTGAGTCTGTTCCCTACTTTGCAGATCATTTAACATTCCTCGCCTCTGCCCTCTAAATGGCAGTAGCATTTCCCAGCCTTTGTAACAACCAAAAATGTCCCCGTGAATTTTCAAATGGTCCCTAAGAGGGAGGTACTATTTCTGTTGAGAAGCACTGGCTAAGACCAATCAGCTTCCACTTTTGGAGTCAGGTTGGTATCATATCAATCCCACCCAAACACATGGCTATCACCTATTAAGGGGGGGATGAGGTGGATGGATGCTCAGGGAAGAATGCCATGTCTCTCTACCCAGTTTAGCTCCCACCTCTCTTCAACAAGCCCCACAGTGAGAACGGATCTCTCTGTTCTGTGCTCCCATGCACTGTTGTTTAGCTCTACTTTCACAGTCTGTCTAATATAAGAATGATATTTGTATATTCCCATCTACTCTACCAAACTGTGAGCTCTTTCACAACAAGGATGGTTTGTTCTTCACCTTCGAATCTCTAGTACCTAGCGGAAAAACCAGTACACCCTAGGTACTCAACAAATGTTTAACGAATTTCAGTGAATGGCACTGATTTCCAGTGTTTTGGGAGCACAGAAGCTCCCACCAGTCCCTTGCTGAAATGTAGACATTTCCAGAATGTCTATACAGGAATTGTAGGGAAAGGAAGAGAGGGATGTTGGCTTCATGTCAGAACTAGGTACATCTTCCTCGAGTAAAAAATTATAAATGATCTAAGAGACAACGGAATGAGGAGTGACTTCCCCCTTTGGAAATGCATAATTCTTCCCAGGAAGAGAAGTGTCAGGTTGACTGTTACTTTTTTTGTTAAGCATTAAAAAGCTACAGCCAATTATTGTTTTCTTAAATTCTATGGGGCTTTTTTCCAAAAAAAAATTTTTTTCCAAGTTTTTTTTGTCAGCAGTGGCAATTTATTCTTAAGAGATGATCCCCCGATCCTCAGGTCTTTAGTTTATCCCATGTTATTCATCACAACTAAGCCATCCTGCCACCTCTCAAATTAGCTGTTTGACACCCTACTGAATGTATCATTTTAGAAAAAATTTAATTTACTTTAATTCTGTAGTAAGGCAGAAAAATAATAATTCCCCTGAAATAGCAACTGGCCTTAATTATAATTAACTGAGGAAGGGACAAAAACAAACAAATAATCCCAAACCCGTTGCCGTTGAGTCGATCCCGACTTACAGTGACTCTGTAGGACAGGGTAGAACTGCCCCATAGAGTTTCCCAGGAGACGCGGATGAATTCGAACTGCCAACCTTCTTTAGGTTTGTAGCCGAGCTCTTAACCACTGCATGGCCAGGGCTCCACAGGAGAAGGAAAAAAGTAAGTTGAATCTAACAGAACCGTCTTAACATATATAGTAAATAAACCTATTAAATAGTAATAAATGGTCAGAACAGAAGGCACTTGTTCCGGGAGCCATGACTTGTACTGCCATTTAGTAATTTAATTCTATTTATTGATTGCAATAAAACGTAGCATCAGGATTGGAGGAAGACTCATTAACAACCTGCAATATGCAGATGGCACAATCTTGCTTGCTAAAAGCGAAGAAGACTTGAAGCACTAACTGATGAAGATCAAAGACTACAGCCTTCAGTGTGGTTTACACCTCAACATAAAGAAAATAAAAATCCTCACAACTGGACCAGTCAGCAACATCATGATAAACAGAAAAGACTGAAGTTGTCAAGGAATTCCTTTTACTTGGATCCACAATCAATGCCCATGGAAGCAGCAGTTAGGAAATCAAACGACTTATTGTGCTGGGCAAATCTGCTGCAAAAGACCTCTTTAGAGTGTTAAAAAGCAACAGTGTAACAATGTCACTTTGAGAATTAAGGTGCGCCTGACCCAAGCCATGGCATTTTCAATCATCTCATATGCATGTGAAAACTGGGCAATGAATAAGGAAGACCGAAGAAGAATTGATGCCTTTGGATTATGGTGTTGGTGAAGAATATTGAGTATACCATGGACTGCCAGAAGAACGAACACATCTATCTTGGAAGAAGTACAGCCAGAAGGCTCCTTAGAAGTGAGGATGGTGAGACTTCTTCTCATGT
This sequence comes from Trichechus manatus latirostris, assembly GCF_000243295.1. Taxonomy (NCBI): domain Eukaryota; kingdom Metazoa; phylum Chordata; class Mammalia; order Sirenia; family Trichechidae; genus Trichechus; species Trichechus manatus. The sequence goes on along the minus strand of NW_004444034.1, from coordinate 9,474,659 downwards.
ACTTTGTACATGTTATCAGGAGGGACCGTTCGCTGGAGAAGGACATCATGCTTGGTATAGAAGAGGGTCCGCAAAAGAGAAGAAGACTTTCAATGAGATGCATTGACACAGTGGCTTCAACAATGGGCTCAAACCTAGCAATGATTGTGAGGATGGCACAGGACCGGGCAGTGTTTTGTTCTGTTGTTCACAGGGTCACTATGAGTGGGGACCAACTCAACAGCACCTAACAATAACATTGATTACAAATCAGTGGAACTGGTAAGGACTTACAATGATTTTCCCTTATTTATAGAAATACATTTGGAAATGATTATAGACTCACAGAAAATTACAAAACATAGTATATAGAGTCCCTTGAACCCTTCATGAGCTTCCCCCAATGGTGATATTTTATATGACATTAGTATATAAAAAACAAGAAATTGACATTGGCATGATACTGTTAAATACTGTTAACTACAGACCTTATTCAGTTTTCATCAGTTTTTACCTGCACTCATTTGTGTGTGTGTGTGTGTGTGTGTGTGCTTTTATGTATGTATAGTTCTATGCAATTTGATCCTATGTATAGATTCATGTAGCCATTACCACAAGTAGGAAACGGAACTGTTGCATCACTGCAAAGGAACTCCCTTGTTCTACCCCTTTGTAGTCTCACTCATTTCCCCACCCCATTCCTGTCACCTGGCAACCACTGATCTGTTCTCTATCTCTATAATTCTGTCATCTGGAGAATGCCATATATAATGAAATCATACAGTATATAATCTTTTGAGATTGGCTTTTTTCACTTAGCATAAAGTCCTTAACCAAAAACAAAACAAAGCCATTGCCCTCAAGTCAATTCTGACTCATAGTGACCCTATAGGACAGAGTAGAACTGCCTCATAGAGTTTCCAAGGAGCAGCTGGTGGATTTGAACTGCTGACCTTTTGATTAGCAGCTGAATGCTTAACCACTGTGCCACCAGGGCTCTGTAAAGCCCTTAAGTCCATCCAAATGTATCAGTATTTTGTTCCTTTTATTGCTAAGTAGTATTACATGGTATGAATGTACCAGAATTTGTTTAACCATTCATTCACTTGCTGAAGGACATTTGGGTTGTTTCCGGTTTGGGGCATATTGCAAATAAAGCTGCTATGAACATTTGTGTATGGGTTTTTGTGTCAACATAAGTTTTCATTTCTCTGGGATAAATGCCCAAGATTCCAACTGCTGAGTCATGTGGTAAGTGCGTATTTAGTTTTATAAAGTAGCTATCAAACAACCTTCCAGAGTGGCTGTACCACTGTACATTTCCATCAGCAATATATGAGAGATCCAGTTGCTCCCCATCCTTGCCAAAATTTGGTTTTATCATTATTTTTTATCTTAGCCATTCTAACAAGTGTATAGTGATGTCTCATTGTGGTTTTAATGTATATTTCCTAATGGCTGTGCCCTGGTGGTGCAGTGGTTAGGAGCTCAGCTGCTAACCAAAAGGTCGGCAATTTAAATCCACCAGCTGCTCCTTGGAAACCCTGTGGGGCAGCTTTACTCTGTCCCCCTTAGGGTCGCTATGAGTCAGAAGCGACTCAGCGGCACCTAACAACAACAACAATAATGTTGAACATGTTTTGGGAAAAATGTTTTTTATTTTTGCCTTTGAAGATAGAAGCTAAAGGAAGTTAACAATGACACAATAGATAAAATTTATGCAGGAAAAAGATGATGAAAGACAGACATCGAAGTGAAGAAACCCAGCTCTTTTTTTTTTTAGAAAGAGAAAAGAGAGAGAGTAACACTATCATGTTGGATTTATAAGGATTTTATTCTAAAGACACATTTGTGGGTTTGTATCTCTTGACTTGTAGAGGATGAATAGATTGTACCTGTGGCTTTGAGATAGATTAGCAATGACATTTGGACAAATTTAAAAAGCAATGCTATTTTTATAACTGTGCTATATGAACCATTTTAGTAGAAATATCAGCTTTACGACTTCTCACCCAAAGATTATTCATCTTTCTTCAGCCATGCAGTACTAAAATGCAAACAGATTAAACTAGTGCTGATGTGAAATAAAAAGAAAGCAGGTCTCTTCAAACATGCTGGTTTGACAACTAAAATGAACTCACAGTGGAAATAATTTCCAGCGCCCTTGCTGAGGAGTCTGAACCTATGCCGTATCCCCTCCTTCACATAATGCATGTTTCAGAGCTCTTCCCACTATTCAAGGCAGTTTCCATCAGGAGCAAGGGACAGAAAATAATCCCTCTAACCCTGATTATTTTATTTTCCGCCCTACTCCTCTGATTTGGGCATGTTAGTAGAAGTTAATGCAGAGCAAAAACTAGCCTCTCCATTGTGCAGTGTGATATCCAGCCCTGAGACTAATTCTACAAGGCATGTACAGCATACACATGCAACAGTTTGTTTCTTCACTTTACAAAACTCTCTGGCCTTCTCTGCAGTCCAAGCCTTTACCATTATTGGCCAGTTATGAGAGATTCCATCAGAAAATTCTAGGTAGGCTCATTCGGGTTTTTCGGCACCCATCTGTCAGTTTGTTGTACTGTGGTGGCCTGTGTGTTGCTATGTTGCTAAAGTTACGCCACCATTACATCAAATACCGGCAGAGTCCCCCGTGGTGGACAGGTTTCAGCTGAGCTTCCAGGCTAACATAGACTAGGAAGAAAGGCCTGGCAAACTACTTCCAAAAATTAGCCAATGGAAACCCTATGGATCCCAACAGAATATTGTCTGATATAGTGCTGGAAAATGAGAACCCTAGGTTAGAAGGCATTCAAAATACACAGTGATGGACTCAAGCAAACCAATGATTGTGAAGATGGTGCAGGACCAGACAATGTTTTGTTTCATTGTACGTAGGGTTGCTATGAATCGGAGCCAATCCCATGACAAATAACAACAACAAAGAATTGACTTGTATTGGATACAGAAGAAGGCTAGGTACTTTGCGACTTCATGTTGCAGTGGAGTCTCAAGTTTAAGCCATGCCAATAGACTTGACATATATATTCCTTTATTAATTAAAAAAATGACATTGCTGTGGCTAGGGGCTTGGGACATAAATATTGATCAGTCCTGAGCCGTGCTGTTTGATGGAAGGAGGTGGATAGAAAGCTACACTGACAATTAGAATAAATTAGAATACACCATAGTTAGTGTTATGGAAAGAGTATGCATGCAGCTCTGTGAGACATAGGACAGATGTACCTCTCACCCTCTGGAATCACATAACTCTCTGGACCTATAGTCAAGAAGTTATGACACACCAGAGAAAGTCACTAGGCAGGCTTTTTCTTTACAGCCAAGTTAAATTTCCACCTTCATAGATGCGCCCAGAGAGAAAGCATGCCTATATACATTAGAAATGGGTCCCAGGGGCTTGAGTTTACGATTAGGAGCTCAGCTTTTAAGACTGCATTTCCTTCTTTATCTTTATCATTTTTACCTGCCCCTGGTGCAAGATTTTGGGTTAATGACTATTCAAGAGATATTTTAAAGTACATTTAAAGGCAAAGCTTTCAAAAGCAGATAAAGTTCTTACCCCCAAGGGTAACATGATATTGTGAATCTCTTTCAAATTTCTTAGTTTCGGGCTTCGTATTTCCATGATTGTGAAAATAACTTAAATATATAGCAGTTCAAATCTAAGTGTTTGATCAGGTGCTGCGTAGTTTTCTATTAGCCTTTTGTCCTGATGCTGTACCACTGCCCATCATCAGAGGAACACGTTAAACTATCTTCTGTCTTCATTTAGTTCCACTTTTATGCCCATCCCTAATGAAAATTCTATGAATCACAATGATCCAATCCACAACCAATCATGAGAATGGCACAGGACCAGGCAGCATTTCATGCCATTGTGCGTGGGGTCACCATTAGTCAGGGGCCAATTCCATGGCAGCCAGCATCAACGATATCTGTCTTTAAATATGTTCTGTAGAACTCCCTTCTACATGAATCTGACAGTATAGCATAGCCATGTTGCCTGACGATTTTCAGCTCCAATGACTCACATAGACAGGTTATAAATAAGTGAGATGCCCTTAAATGTTTGTTTTCTCTCTCTCTCTCCCTGAGCATCATTTTTCCCACCTAAAAGTGAGAATAGGAGTCTCTGAGTGGTGCAAACAGTTAATTCACTTGGCTGCTAACTGAAAGGTTGGAGGTTCAAGTCCACCTGGATGTACTTTGGTAGAAAGGCCTGGAGATCTACTGCTGCAAAATCAGCCATTGAAAACCCTATGGAGCACAGTTCTACTCTGACACATACAGGGTTACTATGAACTAGAGTCAACTCAACAGCAACAGGTTTTTTGTTTGTTTATACACACACACACACATATATAAACCAAACCCATTGCTGTCCAGTTGATTCCGACCCATAGAGACCCTATAGAACAGAGTAGAACTGCTCCTATAAGGTTGCCAAGGAGCAGCTGGTGGATTTGAACTCTCAACCTTTTGGTTAGCAGCCGAGCTCTTAACCACTGGACCACCAGGGCTCATGTATATATGACAATAAAAATCGTGCCCCTTGTTGTGGTTGTGGGTATGCAATTGTAATATTGTGTTGGATAGACCAGCTTTCTCCAACAGTCCTAAGGCAAAAATAGTGAAACAAAATTTGTTGGTGGTAGTTCCATTGAGTTGACTCCAACTCATAGTGACCTGATCTATAACAGAATAAAACATTGTTCTATTGTTCTGATCCTGCCACTAATCCTATTGCAGCCTCTAACCCCGTCCCCAATGAAGTTCCTCAGTCCTTCCCACAAATAGACTCTTCAGCAGTGATGCCACTGGTCTTCCCAACATTCTCAGACTTGTTTCAGATCCACAGTGACAGTGAATTGGCCACACTGGACACCAGCTACCTTAGCATCCAACATGTACATCCAGCACTTAGTAGATACTCAATAAATGCCAGCTTCTTTTACAGACATATTTTCCACTTTGCGTATTCTTTCAACTAATCCAATTTAAGAAAAAAAGATAAAGAAGATGCATTTTGCCTATTAGTGTTAGGTGCCGTTGAGTCAGTTTTGATTTATAGCAACGCCATGTGACAGAGTAAGACTACCCCATAGGGTTTTCTCGATTGTAAGACCACCAGGTCTTTCTCCCTAACAGCCAGTGGGTGGGCTCAGACTGCCAAGTGCTTAACCATTGCACCATCAAGGCTCCTTAACATTTTGCCAAGGTCATGCCAGCCTCTCACACACTCTCACTTTTGAATAGCAACTTTAAGAAAAGCAACAAATTTTGCAGCTGCCTGCAGAGTGGTCTAGGTGAAGGAACTTGGGACATAGGGAACAGTGTTAGGAAATTCAGATTCCAGTTAGCTTCGCCACTAATGGATTACTGTGTTACCTGCGGTAAGAACATTTGCCAGTCAACAGAGGTGAGATGTTCTAAAGATTAGTGAGGTTGCTGTTAGGTATGAACAAAAATCTTCCAACCCACTCTGTAAAAATATCAGGGGAAATTGTACAAGCAAATATGGTACTATCCTGTTTGGAATCATACTTTCACAGTACGAAGGCCTAAATAAACTTTAAAGCCCTAACATACTGTTGCTTGACATGTGAAATGAAGAAAATTTCTCCCAGGGTAAGGTGTACTGCCTCTTCTGCAATGAACATGTTCTTGAAATAATATTTTTAAGTACATTTTTGTAAATGATTTATATTTTTAACACACTGGGAAATACACAAAAATATTTCTTGCAAATTGAAAAACCATTTTGTGCTATGAATAATAACTCAGATTTGTTTCCTTAGGTATCCTTTCTGTACACTGAGATCATGAGAAATGAAAAGTCTCCTATGGTTTAGTATTATGCTACACACAAAGTTTCATATTTAGACTCTCAGAGCTAGAGGCCAAACTGCCTAACCTGGTATATTTTATGAATGTGAGTAAGGGTGGATGGGGTAAAAGGGAAGGTGCAGGAGGCACAGCCTTGAACTTTCCCTAGTTTCCTTTATGCTCACACGGACTAAACTGCTCACCTTTGACTGAATTAGACATGAATGCCCTTGGCAGAATACAATATGGTAAAATTGTGGGTAGTTATTGTTCTTAGTTGCTGTCAAGTCGGTTTCTACTCATCAAACAGAAAGAAGCACTTCCCAGTCCTGCGCAATCCTCACAATCATTGCTATATTTGAGCCCATTGTTGCAGCCACTGTGTCAATCCATCTCTTTGAGGGTCTCCCTCCTTTTCACTGATTCTCTACTTTACCAAGCATGATGTTCTTTTCCAGGGACTGGTCCCTCCTGATAACATGTCCAAAGTATGTTGGAAAAAGGCTCGCCATCCTCGCTTCCAAGGAGCACTCTGACTGTACTTCTTCCAAGACAAACTTGTTCATTCTTCAGGCAGTCCATGATATATTCAGTATTCTTCGCCAACACCATAATTCAAATGAATCAATTCTTCTTCTGTTTTCCTTATTCATTGTCCAGATTTCACATGCATATGAGGCGATTGAAAATACCATGGCATGGGTCAGGTGCACCTTAGTCCTTAAAGTGACATCTTTGCTTTTCAACACTTTGAAGAGATATTTTGCAGCAGATTTGCCTAATGCAATACGTCATTTGATTTCTTGACTCCTGCTTCCATGGGTGTTGATTATGGATAGAAATGAAATGAAATCCTTGACAACTTCAATATTTTCTCTGTTTATCATGATGTTGCTTATTTGTCCAGTTGTGAGAATTTTGGTTTTATTTATGTTGAGAAGTAATCCATACTGAAGACGTGGACTTTGATTTTCTTCAGTAAGTGCTTCAAGTCCTCTTCACTTTCAGCAGGCAAGGTTGTGTTATCTGCATATCACGGGTTGTTAATGAATCTTCCTCCAATCCTGATGCCATGTTCTTCTTCATATAGTCCAGCTTCTGGAATTATTTGCTCAGCATACAGACTGAATAAGTATGGTGAAAGGATCAGCCCTGATGCACACCTTTCCTGACTTTTAACCATGCATTATCCCTTTGTTTTGTTTGAAGGATTCTTGGTCTACGTACAGGTTCAGCATGAGCACAATTAAGTGTTCCGGAATCTCCATTCTTCGCAATGTTATCCATAATTTGTTATGATCCACATAGTCAAATGCCTTTGCATAGTCAATAAAACACAGGTAAACATCTTTCTGGTATTCTCTGCTTTCAGCCAAGATCCATCTAATATCAGCAGTGGTATCCCTCATTCCATGTCCTCTCTTGAATCCAGCTTGAATTTCTTGCAATTCCCTGTGGATGTACTACTGCAACTGTTTTTGAATTATCGTTAGGAAAATTTTACTTGTGTGTGATATTAATAATATTATTCGATAATTTCTGCATTCTGTTGGATCGTCTTTCTTTGGAATCGGTACAAATATGGATCTCTTCCAGTCCGTTGGCCAGGTATCTGTCTTCCAAATTTCTTGACACAGACGAGTGAGCACTTCAAGTGTTGCATCCATTTGTTGAAACATATCAGTTAATATTCCATCAATTCCTAGAGCCTTGTTTTTCACCAGTGCTTTCATTGCGGCTTGTACTTCTTCCTTCAGTACCATCGGTTTTGGATCATATGCTTCCTCCTCAAATGGTTGAACATCAACCAATTCTTTTTGGTACAGTAACTCTGTGTATTCCTTCCATCTTCTTTTGTTGCTTCCTGCGTTGTTCAATATTTAAGTCATAGAATCCCTCAGAATTGCAACTCCAGGCTTGGTTTTTCTCTTCAGTCCTTTCAGCTTGAGAAATGCCAAGCATGTTCTTCCCATTTGACTTTCTAACTCCAGGTCTTTGCACATTTCACAATAATACTTTATCTTCTCAAGTGGCTCTTTGAAATAATCTGTTCAGCTCTTTTACTTCATCATTTCTTCCATTCTCTTTAACTACTCTACATTCAAGAGCAAGTTTCAGAGTCTCTTCTGACATCCGCTTTTGTCTTTTCTTTCTTTCCCATCTTTTTAATGACTTTTTGCCTTCTTCATGTATGGCGTCCTGGATGTCATCCGATGACTCTTCTGGTCTTTATTCATTAGTGTTTGATGCATCCAATCTATTCTTGAAATGGTCTCCAAATCAGGTGGGATACACTTAAGTCATATTTTGGCTCTTGTGGACTTTTTTAAATTTTCTTCAGTTTCAGCTTGAACTTGCATATGAGCAATTGATGGTCTCTTCCACAGTCGGCCCCTGACCTTGTTCTAACTGATGATATTGAGCTTTTCCATTGTCTGTTTCCACAGATGTAGTCAATTTGATTCCTGTGTTTTCCATCTGCTGAGGTCCACGTGTATAGTCACTGTTTATTTTGTTGAAAAAAGGTATTTGCAATGAATAAGTCATTGGTCTTACAAAATTCTGTCATGAAATCTCTGGCATCGTTTCTGTCACCAAGGCTATATTTTCCAACTGTGGATCCTTCTTCTTTGTTTCCAACTTTCACATTCCAATCACCAATAATTATGAGTGCATCTTAATTGCATGTTTGATCAATTTCAGACTGCAGAAGTTGGTAAAAATCTTCAATTTCCCCATCTTTGGCATTAGTGGTTGGTGTGTAAATTTGAATAATACACATATTAACTGGTCTTCCTTGTAGGCATATGGATATTATCCTATCACTGACAGGTTGTCCTTCAGGATAAATCTTAAAATGTTCTTTTTGACAATGAATGCAACACCATTCCTCTTCAATTTGTCATTCCTGGCATAGTAGACCACATGATTATTTGATTCAAAATAGCCAATACCAGTCCATTTCACCCCACTAATTCCTAGGATGTCAATCTTTATTCATTCCATTTCATTTTTGATGACTTCAATTTTCCTAGATTCATACTTCATACATTCCACATTCCAATTATTAATGGACGTTTGCAGCTGTTTCTTCTCATTTTGAGTCGTGCCACCTTCAGCAAGTGAAGGTCTGGAAAGCTTTACTCCAACCACACCATTAAGGTCAACCTTACTTTGAGGAGGCAACTCTTCTCTAGTCATATTTTGAATGCCTTCCAACCTGAGGGGCTCATCTTCCAGCACTGTATCAGACAATATCCGGTGCTATTCATAAGGTTTTCAATGGCTAGTTTTTTCAGAAGTAGACTGCCAGGTACTTCTTCCTAGTCTGTCTTAGTCTGGAAGCTCCACTGTAATCTGCGCACCATGGGTGACCCTGCTGGTATTTGAAATACCAGTGGCATAGCTTCTAGCATCACAGCAACACACAAGCCACCACAGAATGACAAACTGACAAACCTGTGGTGGATTGTTGGTAGACCAGTATCCAAATGGACACTTTCAATCAATGTTTTCATTCATTTAATAAAGAGTTCCAAGTAGAGTTAGTGAGCACCTCTAGGGAGTCGTGTGTGTGTGTGTGTGTGTGAGGGAGAGACAGAGACAGAGACAGAGGCAAAGACACTGAGAAAGAGAAAGCATAGAGCTGAAATAACTAAAAAAAAATTCTAATGTTCAAAAAACAAAATTTTTAAACTCAAGGTTTCTTTGGTTGTTTTTTTACTTTGGAAAGTTACATATTATAATTCTTGATCAAAAGCAATTTTAATTAAATAAAAATTTCAGAGTGTTGCAGTTAGCCATGTTTTAAGATTTTGCCGATTAAGGTATGTTCATTGGCTGATGGTATTCCTTTGCCCTTTAAGTGATTTTTATAGATATGAAATCTTTTGATAGAAATTTCAAATCATGTTTTTATTCCAAGTCATTCTCCCTGCCTTTCTCTAAGCAAAATTTTATAAATAACATCATTAATAATTTCTCATAATTTTCTCCAGGTAATTATTTCCTATTTCCTGAAACATTACAGATTGTTGATGAGATTAAAGAGAAAGTCAAAAGTAGTGTTCTATATTGATTGCAGGATTTGTGATTTTTTTTAAAAAACCAATAATCTAGTTCAGGCTCTTTTTAAAATATAGTGCTATATTCTATAAAGGATTTAATTAGAGAAAAGAATAAGAAAAGATAATGGACTTTGAAAAGAGTTAGTTTGGTACAAATAGTTCCTATAATCAGGCAGTGTAACATGAGAATTAAGAAACAAGCCAACTCCAAATGATTTCATTAAAAACTTCTTTCTTTATAAGAATTCTCTTTACTTTTCAAATAAAAATGTCCTTGAAGTAGTAAAAGTATTTTCTATATAAGATATGAACAAAGTGATTTAATAAACAGAGCAACATTTATACATTCAAATCCACATTATCCTTCAAAGTGCTTATCTTTTAATATAATATACTTATTCTAATGTGGCTATCATTGTTCAAAATGTTTCGTAATTTTCTTTTGAAATATATTCTACAGCCAATTTTAAAAGTCATGCAAATTTCTTTATATTTTATCCTTCCTTTGGGTCCAGAAAGTATTGTCTAGCTTAATCAATCATTTTGGTTCTTTCCAAAAAATAAAACCTACCCTCAAAGAAATAGAAGTTGCTTCCATTAAGGATATTCAAATGAGTACTCTGAATGAAATTTCAAAGAGTTCAAAATGTTTTTGAGTGATGACAGCTTCATTATAATATATCTGTGACCTTCCAGAGTGACTACCTTGAATGACAGCCATATTTGGATGAATTAATTCCAATGTGTTAGATTATAAACACCTGCATACTGTGCTCAATGCTCAATTAAGTGGCAATTTTCTTCTTCACTTAAAAAAAACCCTCAAAACTCATTATTTTAAAGGCACACTTTCATTATGCATGAACATAGCTAGTATAGTAGGCAGAATAACCGCCCTTCAAGGATGTTAATGTTCTAATCCCCAAAATATGTGACTGTGTTACTTTTACATGGCCAAAGGGACTTTGCAGTGTTATTAAGTTAAGGATTTTGAGATGGTGAGATTATCCTGGATTATCTGGGTGACCTCAATGTAACCACAAAGGGCCTTTTAAGAGAGAGCCAGGAGTCAGAGTAAGAAGAGATGGGACAATAGAAGCAGAGGTCAGAGAGGCAGAGAGAGATTTGAAGATGCTATGCTGCTGCCTTTGAAGATGGAAGAAGAGGCCACAAGCCAAGGAACGCAGGTAGCCTCTAGAAGCTAGAAAAGGCAAAGAAATCGATTCTCCTGTAGAGCCTGCAGAAGGAGCACAGCCCTGCTGACACCTTGATTTTGACTAGCGAGATTTCTGACCTACTGAACTGCAAGATAGTGAATTTGTGTTGTTTTAAGCCACTAAATTTGTGGTAATTTGTTACAGCAGCAATAGGAAACGAATACAGTTGGAAACATATTTAATTCTTCCCTATCCCCCAGGCAGTTTTGGAGACACTGACCCTTTGAGGACCTTCTCCAAGAGGAACCAAAAACACAGGGTCAAGAGCAAGCTTCTGTTGCCCATCTGTGCTCATGTTTCCATCCTTCAGGAAAAGGATGCTGCCAGGGATCTGTCTCTTCTTTGTGATTACTAAGGTGCTGATTTTCCCAGTACCACCTAGATGGACTTCTTGAAAGAGGAGTGTGGTAGATACACTTGAGGACACTTCTATGCTATGATTGGTTGCACATATAGAAGTGCTCATTTTGAGTCGAGCACACCACAAAATTCACCTGTAATAAATAGATGAAGTAGGAGAGTGTTCTTTAAAGAAAAAACTTACATAGTCTGCTTCCCTTGGCAATGCATTCGAAGAGATGTGTTCATAAATAATGAATCAGTGAAAGCATGTGAGCTGCTATAAGACTAAAGGGTGCAGTATTCAAGATGCCAAGACTTTTTAAGACTCAGACAATGAGAATTCATAAAAACACCAAACATCTGAGATAATAGCAGAAGCTAATTCTGCACCTCTTCTTCCTGTCCTCCCTCTTGTTTGTATGCTCTGGGCTAGGGGCCATGTATAATTCAAGGGCACTCAAACAGGAAGAGAGCAAGTAGTGGACTCTGTGAGCAGGTTAGGTAGGAGCTGTGACACCATCTGGGCCAGAGAGTGACAGTTGAACCAGCAACTGCACAGGGCCCTTGCCTTCAGCTCCTCAGGGCAGAAATCATCCCAGTGAGTAGCTTAATGCAGTACTACTTATCTCAGTGACAGCAAATCTATTCTACATGGTTCAGAAGAATAGAAATTATTCATTGCTTCATTCAACGTGTGTTATCTGCCAGTACTTCATTCAACATGTACTATCTGCCAGTGCGTGTGCTGAACACCTCAAAACTTTGCTCAGATGTCACCCTTTCAGTGCATCCTTCCCCAGTGTTGTTGTTGTTAGTTACCATTGAGTCAGTTCTGACTCATAGCCACCCTATGTACAAAAGAAGGAAACACTGCCCGGTCTTAAGACATCCTCACAATCGTTGTTATACATGAGCCCATTGTTGCAGCCACTGTGTCAATCTGTTTCATTGAGAGTCTTCCTCTTTTTCATTGACACTCTGCTTTACCTAGCATGATGTACTTCTCCAGGGACTGATCCCTCCTGATAACATCTCCAAAGAAAGTGAGATGAAGTCTCACCATCCTTGCTTCTAAGGAGCATTGTAGCTGTACTTCTTCTAAGACAGATTTGTTCATTCTTCTGGCAGTCCCTGGTATATTCAATATTCTCAGCCAATATCATAATTCAAAGGCATCAGTTCTTCTTCAGACTTCCTTGTTCATTGTCCAGCTTTCACATGCATACAGGTGAATGAAAATATCGTGGCTTGGGGGAGGTGCACCTTAGTCCTCAAAGTGACATCTTTGCTTTTCAACACTATAAAGAGGTCTTTTGTAGCAGATTTGCCCAATGCAATATGTTGTTTGATTTCTTAAATGCTGCTTCCATGGGTGTTGAATATAGATAGAAGTAAAATGAAATTGTTGACAATTTCAATATCTTCTCCGTTTATCATGATGTTGCTTATTGATCCAGTTGTGAAGATTTATGTTTTCTTTATGTTGAGGTGTAATCCATACTGAAGGCTGTGGTCTTTGATCTTCATCAGTAAGTGCTTCAAGTCCTCTTCACTTTCAGCAAGCAAGGTTGTGTCATCTTCATATCACAGGTTGTTAATGAGTCTTCCTCCAATACTGATGCTGCATTCTTCTTATATAGTCCGGCTTCTCGGATTATTTGCTCAGCATACAGGCTGAATAAGTATGGTGAAATGGTACAACCATGACTCAGACCTTTCCTGATATTATACCACTCAGCATCCCCTTGTTCTGTTCGAATGACTGCCTCTTGGTCTATGTATAGGTTCAGCATGAGCACAATTAAGTGTTCTGGAATCTCCATTCTTCGCAATGTTATCCATAATTTGTTATGATCCACGTAGTCAAATGCCTTTGCTTAGTCAATAAAACACAGGTGAACATCTTTCTGGTATTCTCTGCTTTCAGCCAAGATCTATCTGACATCAGCGATGATATCCCTCATTCCACGCCCTCTTCTGAATCCAGCTTGAATTTCTGGCAGTTCCTTGTCGATGTACTGCTGCAGCCATTTTTTAAATAACTTCAGCAAAATTTTACTTGCTTGTGATATTAATGATAATGTTCAATAATTTCTGTATTTCCTTGGATCACCATTCTTTGGAATGGGCTCATGTATCCATCTCTTCCACTTGATTGCCCAGATGTCTGTCTTCCAAATTTCTTGGCATAGATGAGTGAGTGCTTCAAGCATTGCATCCATTTGCTGAAACATCTCAGTTGGTATTCCATTAATTCCTGGAGCCTTGTTTTTCGCCAGTGCCTTAAGTGCAGCTTGAACTTCTTCCTTCAGTACCATCGGTTCTTGATCATATGCTACCTTTTCAAATGGTTGAAAGTATACCAATTCTTTTTGGTACAGTGATTTTGTGTATTCCTTCCATCTTCTTTGATGCTTCCTGAGTCATTCAATATTTTGCACATAGAATCCTTTAGTATCACAACTTGAGGCTGAAATTTTTTTTTCAATTCTTTCAGCTTAGAAATGCTGAGTGTGTTCTACCCTTTTGGTTTTCTAACTCCAGATCTTCGCACTTTCATATAATACGTTACTTTGTCTTCTCAAGCCACCCTTTGAAATCTTGTGTTCGGTTCTTTGACTTCATAATTTTCTTCTGTTCGCTCATTCAAGAGCAAGTTTCAGAGTTTCTTCTGACATTCATTTTGGTCTTTTCTTTCTTTCCTTTCTTTTTGATGATCTTTTGCTTTATTCAAGTATGATGTCATCCCTCAACTTGTCTGGTCTTCCGTCTTTAGTGTTCAGTGCGTCAAATCTATTCTTCACATGGTCTCTAAATTCTGGTGAGATATAATCAAGATTATACTTCAGCTCTCGTAGACTTGTTTTTATTTTCTTCCACTTCAACTTGAATTTGTATATGAGCTACTGATGGTATGTTCTGTACTTGGCCCCCAGCCTTGTTCTGACTGATAATATTGAACTTCTCCATCATCTCTTTCACAGATGTAGTCAGTTGGATTACTGTGTATTCCATCCAAGGATGACCTGGTGTGTAGTCACCATTTATGTTGTTGAAAAAAGGTATTTCCAATGAATAAGTCATTGGTCTTGCAAAATTTTATCATGCACTCCTCGGCACTGTTTCTGTCACCAAGAAGATATTTTCCAACTATTAATCCTTCTTCTTTGTTTACCAGTTCCTGCAGTCTGAAACTGATCACACATGCAATCAAGATGCATTGATAATTAAATGACTGGTGATTGGAGTGCAAAAGTTGGAAACAGAAAGAAGGATCAGGCTATATATGTTGTTGTTAGGTGCTGGCAAGACAGTTAAAACTCATAGCAACCCTATGTACAACAGAACAAAAAACTGCCTCCTGATCCTGCACCATCCTCACAACCATTGCTGTGTTTGAGCCAATTGTTGCAGCCACTGTGTCAATCCATTTCATTGAGGGTCTTCCTCTTTTTCATTGAACCTCTACTTTACCAAGCATGACGTCCTTCTCTAGGGACTGGTCCTTACTGATAGAGACAAAGCCTTGCTATACTCAATTCTAAGGAATATTCTGGTTGTACTTTTTCCAAGACAGATTTATTTGTTCATCTGGCAGTCCATGGTATAGTCAGTATTCTTTACCAACATCATAATTCAAAGGCATCAATTCTTCTTCTGTCTTCCTTATTCATTATCCAGTTTTCACAAGCACATGAGTTGACTAAAAATATCATGGCTTGGGTCAGACACATCTTAGTCCTCAAACTGACATCTTTGCTTTTCAACACTTTAAAGAGATCTTTTGCAGCACATTTACTCAGTGCAGTACATCATTTGATTTCTTGTCTGATGTTTCCATGGGTGATGATTGTGGGTCCAAGTAAAGTAAAATCCTTGACAACTTCAATTTTTTCAATGTTTATATGATGTTACTTACTTGTCCAGTTGTGAGGATTTAGTTTTCTTTATGTTCAGGTGTAATGGATACTGAAGGCTGTAGTCTTTGATCTTCGTCAGTGTTTCAAGTCCTCTTCACTGTCAGCAAGCAAGGTTGTATCATCTGCATATCACAGGTTGTTAATGTATCTTCCTTCAATCCTGTAGACACGTTCTTCATCTAGTCCATCTTCTTGGATTATTTGCTTAGCATACAGATTGAATAATTATGGTGAAAGGATACAACCCCGAATCACACCTTTCCTGATTTTAAACCATACTATATTCCCTTGTTATGTTCAAATGACAGACTCTTGTTCTAGGTACAGGTTCGGCATGAGCACAATTAAGTGCTTTTGGAATTCCCATTCTTTGCAATGTTATCCATAATTTTTTATGAGCCACAGAGTTGAATGCCGTTGCATAGTCAATAAAACACAGGTAATAGTTTTTTGATAAGTGAGTGCGTGTGCGTGTGTGTGTGTGTGTGTGTGTGTACATATATACACACATATATACATATACACACACATATGTGTGTGTGTGTATATATATATACGTGTGTGTGTGAGTGTGCACATGCACGTGTCTTTATATGTCCGCCACTTGTCTGTCAGTTTGTCATACTGTGGTGGCTTGTGTGTTTCTGTGATGCTGGAAGCTATGCCACTGGTATTTCAAATACCAGCAGGGTCACCCTTGGTGGAGAGGTTTCAGTGGAGTTTCCACACTAAGACAGACTAGGAAGGATGACTTGGCAATCTATTTCCAGAAAAAATTGGCCAATGAAAACCTTATGGATAGCAGCAGAACATTGTCTGATACAGTGCTGGAAGATGAGCCATTCAGGTTGGAAGCCACTCAAAATACAATTGTGAAAGAGCTGCCTCCTCAAAGTAGAGATGAACTTGAAATGGATGGACTAAAGCTTTCAGGATCTTCATTTGATGATGTGGTGCGACTTAAAATAAGAAGAAACAGCTGCAAACATCCATTGGTAATCAGAATGTGCAATATACTAAGTATGAATCAAGGAAAATTGGAAGTTATCAGAAATGAAATGGAACACATAAAGATCAATATCCTAGGTATTAGCAAGCTGAAATGGACTGGTATTATGCATTTTAAATCAGAGAATCATATGATCTACTATGCCTGGAAGGATAAATTGAAGAAGAATGACATCGAATTCATCATCAAAAAGAATATTTCAAAATCTATCCTGAAGTACAACACTATCAGTGATAGGAAAATATCGATACACCTAAAAGGAAGACCAGTTAATACAACTATTATTCAAATTTATTCACCAACTACTAATGCCAAAGATGGAAAAATTGAAGATTTTTACCAACTTCTGCAGTCTGAAATTGATCATACAGTCAAGATGCATTGATAGGAGGTGGCACCAAGATGGCGGAGTAGTCAGATGTTTCCTGTGGTCCCTCTTACAACAAAGACCCAAACAAACAAGTGAATCAATTATATATGACAATCTAGGAGCCCTGAGCATCAAAGGCAAAGTTGAAGAATAGGACCAAGTGGTGGGGGATGGAGAGATGGTTCAGAAGCAGTGAGGATTTGCCAGACCTGTCCCAGTGAGAGCCAGTACCGTTCAGCCTGGATAGGCAGGCTGCGCAATGAGGCAAGCAGGGGTGCTCAGGAGGCATTTTCCACATCGGGAGAGACCAAGAGGCAGAGAGTCTACTTGGGCCTCCAGAACCAGTGAAAAGCGACGCTCAATTGGCAAAAAATAAGTACATGCATCTGACCTAACACGCGGATCAAAAAACACCCCCTTTGGGAAAAACCTCTCTCCCATTTACCTGCCGCCTCCCCGCTCTGCACTGAGTCCTGGGCTGGTGTCAGTGATTGCAGAGTCCCCTGGGCCAGAAGTAGGACTGGTCATGCACCCTGAGCTATTCTCCCAGCATTAGAGAGGGAACAAATCAACAAACAGGAAAAAATAATCTGCCGGCTCCCCTAAGCCAGGAACTCCAGGTAGGCACAGCTCCTTTGCCTAGGCACAGACATAAGGAGTCCATGGACTTTGAATGCCTTTCACCCCTGCATACACCTGTGTGGGCTCATTTCAACAGCGCAGGCCCTCATTGCAACAGTACAACAGGGTATATACCTTAAGCCTAACTTCAGCTGTATCAACTGTATAGTGAAGTGGCAGGTTCATGACATTTGACACTGCTGCTCTGCCCATTAAGCAGGGTCCTCACCCACCCACATTAGGGGCCGGAGGACTGGTAGCTCCACCCATGCCACATAGCCACCCACAATAGGGGACCAAGAATAAGCAGTGTCCCAGTCCTTAAAGCCAACAGCATTGGGTGCTCATAGTCTGGCTGCAAAACTCACCCACCTACACACTCCAGGGAACAGGGAAATGCTTTCCTCCTAGACACTCAGGGGCAGCCGTCAGCCCTCTACCTTGCTCAGTGGGTGACCCCCTACTACAACCAGATACCTGTGCCGACACCAATCACCCCCGCCTGTCTAGGACTGTGGATGAGAGCCTGCACCGTGCACTTGGTGACCGACTACCTGGACACCTAAGCTGAATCCATACAAGAAAACTAAACAGACTCCTGGGCTCACATACCTAGTAACAGATTTAACCACCTGGTGACAGGATGTTAGAGTTTTAAAGGCACCAATAATCAAACTAGCTCATACAAGCAGCCCATTTGGGCATATCAAAAAAAAAAAAAAACAAAAACAAAAAAACAAGAAGCTAGGACACAGTAAGCAAACATAAATAAATATAATAACTTATTGATGGCTCAGAGATAACAGTCAATATCAAATCACATAAAGAGGCAGACCATGATGGCTTCAACAAGCTCCCAAAACAAAGAATCAAGAAATTTTCCAGAGGAGGAAAATTGCTTGGAATTACCAGAGGTAGAATACAAAAGATTAATATACAGAACTCTTCAAACTATCAGGAAGGAAATCAAGCAAAACACAGAACATTCCAAGGAACACACATACAGAGCAATAGAGGATCTTAAGAAGGTTATTCAAGAGCATAATGAGAAATGTAACAGGCTACAAGAATTCATAGAGAGACAGCAATCAGAAATCCATAAGATTAACAATAAAATTTAAGAATTAGACAACTCAATAGAAAGCTATACGAGCAGAATTGAGGCAATAGAAGTCAGAATTAGTGAGACTGAAGATAAAGCACTTCACACCAACTTATTTGAGGAAAAATCACAGAAAAGAATTTTAAAAAAAGAAGAAACTCTTAAGAATCATGTGGGACTCTATCAAGAGGAATAACCTACAAGTGATTGGAGTACCAGAACGGGGGGATAACAGAAAATACAGACAATTGTTGAAGATCTGTTGGCAGAAAGCTTCCCTAATATCATGAAAGATGAGAAGATATCTATCCAATATGCTCATCGAACCCCACATAAGGTAGATCCCAAAAGAAAGTCACCAAGACATATTGTAATCAAACTTGCCAAAACCAAAGATAAAGAGAAAATTTTAAGAGTGGCTAAGGATAAGTCATCTATAAAGGAGAGTCAATAAGTCTAAGTTCAGACTACTCAGCAGAGACCAAGCAGGCAAGTAGGCAATGGGATGACACATATAAAGCCTTGAAGGAAAAAAATTGCCAGCCAGCCAAGAATTATATATCCAGCAAAACTGTCTCTCAGTAGCAGCACAACTGGAAGAATGTAATCAATGTCACTGAATTGTACATGTAGAAATTTTTGAAATGGTGTATCTTTGGCTATGTATATTTTCACCAAAAGAAGAAAGGTCCTCCGAGGTCAAGAAGGGAGAATGTTGACATGTCATGGTGTTGTTAACCAATGTCATAAAACTATATGTGTACTGACTGTTTAATGCAAAACTATTTGTTCTGTAAACCTTCACCTAAATTACAATAAAAATTTTTTTAAAAAAACTGTCTCTCAAATATGATGGCAAAATTAGGGCATTTCCAGATAAACAGAGTTTAGGAAATTTGCAAAAACCAAACCAAAATTACAAGAAATACTAAAGGGAGTCCTCCAGTTAGAAAATCAATAACATCAGATAACAACCCAAGACTAGAACACAGGACAGAGCAACCAGATATAAACCCAGATAGGGAAGTCAGAAAAATAAATCAAAGACAAAACACTGAGAACAGGGAAACAGAGATGTCAATATGTAAAAGATAACAACATTAAAACAAAGAAGAGGGACTAAAAATGTAGTTATATATCTTTCATGTGGAAATGAAGTCAAGGCGGTATAAAGAAATAAAACAGTGGTTAAAACGTAGAAAAATAGGGGTAAATATTAAGGTAACCACAAAGGAAACTAACAATCCTAACAAAAATAAAAAACAAGAAAAACATAAATATTCAGCAAACACAAAATCAACAACAATGAGAAGGATGTAAAGAAAATACATAAAGAAAAACGACTCAGCACAGAAGATTAGATGGAACAAAGAAACTGTCAACAACACACACCCACAAAAAAAGACATCAAAATGAGAGCACTAAACTCATACCTATCAGTAATTACACTGAAAGTAAATGGACTAAATGCACCAATAAATAGAGAGAGACAGAATGGATAAAAAAAACAAGATCTGTCTATATGCTGCCTACAAAAGACACACCTTAGACTTAAAGACACAAACAAACTAAAACTTAAAGGATGGATAAAAATATATCAAGCAAACAACACTCAAAACAGAACAGGAGTGGCAGTATTAATCTCTGACAAAATAGACTTTAAGGTAAAATCCACCACAAAGGATAACGAAGGACACTATATAATGATTAAAGGGTCAATACACCAGGAGGACATAACCATAATAAATATTTACACACCCAAGGACAGGGCTCCAAAATACAGAAAACAAACTCTAACAGCACTGAAAAGAGTGATAGACAGCTCCACAATAATAGTAGGAGACTTCAACACACCACTTTGAGTGAAGGACAGAATATCCAGAAAGAAGCTCAATAAAGACAAGTAAGATCTAATGCCACAATCAACCAACTTGATCTCATAGACATATACAAAACACTCCACCCAACAGCAGCCAAGTATTCCACGCACATGTAACATTGTCCAGAATAGACCACATACTAGGCCGTAAAGCAAGCCTGAACAGAATCCAAAGCATCGAAACATTACAAAGCATCTTTTCTAACCATAAAGCCATAAAAGTAGAAATCAACAACAGAAAAAGCAAGGAAAAAAGTCAAACACATGGAAACTGAATAACACCTTGCTCGTAAACTACTAGGGGTTATAGAAGAAATTAAGGAAGGAATAAAGAAATTCACAGAATCAAATGAGAATGAAAACACATCCTACAGAACCTTTGGAACACAGCAAAAGCAGTGCTTAGAGGTCAGTTTAGAACAATAAATGCACATATCCAAAAAGAAAAAAGGGCCAAAATCAAACTATTAACCCTACAACTCCAACAAGTAGAAAGAGAGCAGTAAAAGAAGCCCTCGGGTGCCAGAAGAAAGGAAATAGTAAGAATTAGAGCAGAATTAAATGAAATAGAGAGTAGAAGAACAATTGAAAGAGTTAACAAGACCAAAAGCTGGTTCTTTG